>NC_079447.1:14429631-14774631 GCF_903798145.1 Danio aesculapii | reverse complement strand
TTTCAGTTTCATAAAGCCTTGCTTTGCCCACCACTAACCGGAACAAACAGGTGCATACAGACAATCCAAAGCATGGTCAATAAACAGGCGAATGGTTGGTACAGGTGGCAAACAACGTAAACAAAGAAACAAAGCAAAGGGTCAAACAAGGCAAGGCAAGGGATAACGCTTCCTAATGCTCACTAAACAGTTTAACAAGACTCAGCAATGATGTGTCTGTGTGTGCTGAGTTTTAAGTCCTCGAAATCAGTCCATAATGATCTTCCGACTGTGTGTGTAATTAGTGGGAATCAGGAACTGGTGTGTGTGCAAGGTGCATGCCGGGAGTTGCAGTTCATTAATGTAGCATCTGTCGTGTGTATAGAGATCTGCAGCCACTAGATCGCTGGTGATCATAACAAAAATACAGTTCAGCTCACAAACACAAATTGGGTGTTACAAGTGCACATGTACATACATGGGAGTTCAGTAGGTCTGCAAAAATAAATGAATATTAAAGTATTAACAGTAAGTGTAAAACAAACAAACAAAACCAGCCATGCCATTCTTTAAAAAATCGTCTTATCAGGATACAAGCAAAATCAAAATCAATATATGCCTGGAACGGTTTACAAATTGGTGAAATACTCCACTTTTATCATGTACAATGCAGGTTAGATAATCTAATGATATGTATCAAGAGTAGCCACATCCTAACAGATAGAGCCTTATCTGAGATCCATTGTAATACAAACATTTTCTTCCATTAAAAAGATAAAATTGAAAAGCCTAATTTTGTACTTATCAAGACTTACAGGAGGGGACATTCCTTTGCAGAGACGTACTAAAAGAGGTTTGATTGATTAAACCTGATTAAAAATGTTATCCACATGAATCTACAACAACATTGTAAACTTTAATAAAAATACATTCGGTCATTAACTTTTAGGTGCATTATTAAACAAACACATGAGGAGATGTCTCTCCATTAAAACCTGCAAATCTTTAATACTGTAGGAAATGTGTAGGATGTGACAAGATGATTGACAGAGCCCGTAACTAAGCAACAGAACAGTCCGTTAAAGTGGAAGCAGTATGTCCCAAAGCTTGCCGACTTTTCTGTTGCGCACTCAGAAGTGTGTATTTTTTCTTCACTAAAAGAGCACGTGCTTTTATGGTGGAGTATAAGTATTTGCATATTGGGGCATACCATTAATGTTACCTTTGAGGAGGAACAGTAGCACTGTGTGCACTGAGATCTGCTTTCTGATTGGCTGAGGATGAATCAGCTTGGTGACTAAGGGGCAGAGACTCAGCAAAGGGGAGGAGGAGCCACCAGACCCTCGCTGGTTTTTCAGGCAAGCTGATTACATCCATAAATTCAGCCCTCTGCGTGAGAGGTGTTAATATTCAGATCACGGGACAGAGGCAGGAGCAGAAAGAGCCCTTTCATAATGGCAGTCCTGCTCGAGACCAGCAGAGATGGGAGATTGAAAAATAGAGACGGAGGTTTCAAAAGATACCATGGCAGATATGACATTATGCTATCAGTTTGAGACCTGTTTGATTTCAGTGTCTCTGTTTAAAAGCAGTTGTGTTCATTGCAATTCACATGCTGGGTTTTTTTAGTATTAAACTCCGGGGATTTTTATTATATTGTTTACCTGCTCTCGTGTCACAAATAATTTACAAGTTGTATTGCTCCTGACTTGAAAACCTGATGTGTTTCTGTAGATCTGCAATGGTGTTTGTGTAGATAAGCAGCACTTACTGTTGTTATGTTCAAGGTTAATTAAATAAAGTAGAAGGAAGTTCATGTATATGCATTATATATATATATATATATATATATATATATATATATATATATATATATATATATATATATATATATATATATAATATTCAAGGTTTATACCACGCATTAATACCACTCTGTATATCTATTGGAGACATTTATAAATATTCCTAGCAAATCTAATAAATGTTGAAGACATACTCGTTACATAAACGCACTAAATCGCACTTCAGCAGCGTTTATTTTAAAGCACACAAGAAGATCTGCGCTTGAGCAGCGTATATTCGAGGGCATGCAAGGTTTTGTGCACGAGCAGAGGAAATTGCCGCACAAGCAATGTCTCTCCTAAATTATAAATGTTTAAAATAGGCACTATCCTTATAAATAAGCTGCATAGTTGCAATCTATACAACTATATTCTTGCAAAAAAAAAAAGCCTCAAAAGCACATTATGTTGTCCAACAGCTGGAATAGTTGTCAAACTATAGTGAGTTTATTGATCTGCTGTCACTCTATGTGGGCGGAGTAATACAGAAGGGTGAGAAGGCTTTTCAAGTGCTGTCATTGCAGCCATATCACATGGCTATCAGCCAATCTGATTCGAAAACCAGACAGAACTGTTGTATATAATATAATGTATGTATAAAATATATAATATATATTTATGTAAATATATATGTATAAAAATAAATATAATGCATAACAATATATTTAAGTAATAATATTCATATCATTAAATAAAAATATTCTAATTAAAATGAATAATTACATAAATTATAATAAAAAAAAAAAGATAATTAAATGTTTTATAAAAATTAATCTTATTTCATTCTCTAAACAAAGCTAATTATTTATTTTAAACATGGGTTAATGTGCAAATAACAGAATCAATATATAATGTTCATACTGTTGCCTTCATTCACTTTTCTTGATTCGAAACAACTGTTGTAGAAGTTTTTCTTTAAAATATATCGTATTTAGTTTACAGTTATATTTATTTTATTATTTTAATTTTATTTTATTTACCTTAATTTGAATAATTTTCTGTATAATTTTCATTAGCTTCATCGCATTCCATTCCTCTCATTCTTAACCTTCGACTGAAGCCTACTGTACGTGTAGAGTGAATGTCTCCAGTGCTGAAGGATTACCCAGTATGTGGCCTTTAATCATTCCTGTGTCTCTATTGAAGGATTACCTGCCTTGGTGGTTGCTATCTCAATGGGATTCACAAAAGCAAAAGGATACGGGACACCTCAATAGTAAGACTTTCTTCTTTGTTCCTCATGTTTATCCAGAAGTTTAAAAGACACAGCACACACAGATCTTTCTGAATAAAGCGGCAGCATGAAGTGAGTGAGTAGGAGCCGGGAGATTGCACCAGTCCCACTTAGTTCTCCAGAGGATACCTGGATATAGACAGTGTTTTAAGATCTCCTTGGAGTTCTTGTTCCACACTAAAAGTCTCTCATGTAGAACCATTGCATATGGCTCCAGATCCCCAGACACTCAAGGACGATACGATTGTGTACTGCCATGCCCCATTAAGTTGATGCCGGATGTTAAATTTTATGCAAGATTTGCTGATATTTGGGTTATCTTTTGTGTGTGTGTGTTTGCAGCTGTTGGCTATCTCTGGAAGGTGGTCTTCTCTATGCATTTGTGGGACCCGCCGCTGCAGTGGTGCTGGTAATTTTACATTTTGTTTATTTGCAGACATTTACCAGCCTTAACTACACACATCAGCGACTTAATAATGTTTTACGCCATTTGCTGGACTAGTCTGCCGTGCCTGTGTTGAAATGGAAAACGTACTCACTGCATTTGTAGTCTGATATGAAGACTGTGTATTTATATGCATCATTAAGCATTCTGTTTCTAGACTGAATTAAGATGCAATGGAGGCACACATTGCAGAACTCAAAACTGTAAATGTTATTCAGTCAGTGTTGCACTTTCAAATTATAGCTTAAAGGTAATTGGAAAATACATTGAAAAGCATTGAATTGTTTGCTTGTATGCAAATAGTTTTGTCATTGCTATACATGATTCTGGGTCACATTTTATTTTGATGGTCCGTTTGTTGAATTTAGGTTACATTGCATCTGCATGCCAACTATTACTCAAATGGACCATCAAAATAAAGTGTTACGTGAATCTGCTGATGTTATGGTAATGTTTAGATATTAAATGAACATTAAATGTTAAACTGCACATTTAGACATTTGTAGTTTGATCTGATCAGGCTTTAACAGTTTTGTTGTGTGTGTGTGTGCGTATGTGTGAACAGGTTAATATGGTGATCGGTATTCTGGTGTTTAATAAATTGGTTTCGAGAGATGGGATTCTGGATAAAAAGCTAAAACACAGAGCAGGGTAAGTGGCATTTAGCTACATCGTATACTGTACAGAGAAAAATGTCAAAATACATTGAATGTATAAAAAAATATCAAATTCAATATCAAATTCATCAAGCTCTGTTGCAAAAGCTAGTTTTGGGGGGTCCCGGAGTTTTAAAGAAAGTAAAATAGGTATTAAAAAACAGGTTAAATAAAAATAGGTTAAAAATTAAGACTTTTTTAATTGTTTATCAGATTGTTTTATGCAGAGGTTTGTGATATTACAGAAGTGAGTTTTTATGGATGGCAGCTATATTTTTATTAAAATCAATCAAGTATGAAGACAATATTTGCTATATAGCTATATATATATATATCCTGCAGAATTGTCGCATCCATGATGCGAATCTCCCATTTCACCACATCTCAAAGGTGCTCTATTAGATTGAGATCTGGTGACAGTGGAAGCCGTTTAAGTACAGTGAACTCATTGTCATGTTCAAGAAACCAGTCTGAGATGATTCGCGCTTTATGACATGGCACATATCCTGCCAGAAGTAGCCATCAGAAGATGTCTACTTGCCTAAATGCATTAAGTTGCTGCCATGTGATTGGCTGATTAGAAACTTGCATCAACAAGCAGTTGGACAGATGTACCTAATAAAGTGTCTGGTGAGTGTACAATACAATGAAGAAGCATTGTCTTCTTTTTTCTTTTTATTCTTAATTTAATTTTTAAGTAGAGCCCTAGATAGAGCACTTTATCTAGAGAGAGGAATGACAAGATCTGCATGTTTTGGTACATTTTCTCATATCATGTACCGTAGTGTTACCAATTTCTATGCATTGTTATTTACTGTGTATAAAACACATACTGTAAATATTTAATCTATAAACACAGTTTTCGACTGCCTCTGGAAATGGTTGCATGGTTGCGACTGCCTCTGGAAATGATTACATGTACAAACTAGAACTAAACCATCATTAGGTGTCCACTCCCCACCTCTAAACCCCTTGGGATGAATGAAAAAAAACTGACAAATCTATACAATCACTGTTAGAGATAAACAGAATAATCAATGAAACTATATATTGACCAAATGGCTGTAATAAAACAATAATAATTAAATAATTAATAAGAAAAATAATAGTAATAATAATAAGAAGAAAATGAGAAGTAGAATTCACCCCTGATAAACTCAATCAGAAACTAAAGAGTCAAAGAATAAGAATGTATAATGGGCTCCAAGTTTTACAGAATTTAATTTAAAAGTAGAACCCCAGATAGAGCCCTTCATGTTTTGGCATATTTTCTCATAACATGCTATAGTGTTACCATTTACTTCATAATTAGGGCGTGACATTAACTTTTTTGACCATCAGCCACTGTGGCTAGTATTTTTTCAACATCATCAGCCATCGCCGTTTTCACTAGCCACAATTTTGTTGTGGTAAAATATGTGCTAAAGTTACTTGATTTAGAAGTTGTGTCCACGTGACTTCTTATTCATTTCACTTTTTGTGTGTGGTGTATGACATTGCTCAAATGGATTGTGGTTTCAAAGTTTTGCAATTAGTTTTTATCAAATTTGACTTTTCAGTGCTAAACACTACGGATTTACCAATTTCTTCTCTAGCCACACCAAAAAAAATAAAAAAATAAAAATAAAAATTTCTTAGCCAAGAAATTTAAGTATCGTGTCAAAACAAGCTAAATTAGCTGAATACATGCACTTTTTATTCAACAAAACATTTCTTGAAATAAATTGACATTTAAAAAATAATTATTGGTATCTAACACAGTTAACTACACATAAATAGAGAATTAATCTCATATTAAAGCAATGTTATTGTAAAGGATAATAATTAAACCATATAAACAAAAATAACTAAGAAATAGAGAGCCGGTGAAAAACATTCCGTGTGCAATAATAAAAGGATGATCACGTGCACAGTTAATGTTAGGCCCATTAATAATCTTTTTAAAGAATGGTTGAAGCAAATGCAACTGCTGCTGCTTACAAACAGATATTTAAAAAAAAAAAAAAAATCTCGAGGTCTTGAAAGCAAGCAGCAGGATTGTGGGTGCACGAGCGTGGCATTTTGTCCAGTCTATTTCAAAGAGAACCAATCACACCAGTTGCGTTTCCAGGAACGGATGCTTCATGCAAAGAAACGTGAGCGCACCTGCTTTTAAACACTTGCGCCTGTGCACGTGACATGGAAGCCATCATCAGTGAACTAAGATAGTTTTACTGTGCGCATAATCATCCTCTCATTCGGTATTTGCCAGTTACTTTTGCTCATGGGAACACAGTCATTATTGTCATCTCTCACGCTGGCCCTGTGCCATTGGGCCATCCTTATTGTTGAACTCTGCTTTTTAAGAAAACTACAATTTAAAATGATTTTCAACCAGCCAAGGAGTGGCGGTCTAACCCGCCACAGCTGAAATCTAGCCACATTTGGTGGGTTGGCAAGTGTTAATGTCAAGCCCTGATTGTAATTGACTGTATGTAATATAAATATTTATTCTATGAACGCAGTCTGACTAAATGGGTTTTTAACTGCCTCTGGAAATGGTTACACGTAAATAAGCTCCACATTTTACCTATTTAAAATTTATGCATTTGTGATCAGTTTACCAAAAATGCATCCTATAAAAATGTGTAAAAAGGAGGCCCTTTAAACTGCCTTAAAAAGGATAAAAAAACAGCCTATGTTGACAGAAAGCCACAAGACCTAATTAGCTTTTGGACCAGAGCTACAGTGTCACCTGAGCATGTCGAAACTACAAAAACAGGTAGCCTTGGCCCAAATTTACACCATTAGTCGAGCCAGCTGAGATATTTCCAGCCCAGTCCGGCTGCTCAAACAAACACATTCCTCTTCCGGCACTACTAAAGGTGCAGAAATTACACGCTTCACCTTTGATAAGGCCGTATCTCCAAAGACAACATCCTTTCAGATCACAATGTAAATGCATGCTCTTCATGTTGTCTGGCGGTTTGTCTGTTCTGCAGGCAGATGAGCGAGCCCCATACAGGATTAACTTTAAAATGTGCCAAGTGTGGTGTCGTCTCAACAACTGCTTTATCAGCAACAACGGCCAGCAACGCCATGTAAGTGCCCACCGATGCCTCAGCAAATCGATTATGCTGATTAAGCTGCGCGTGAGAGAGAGAGAGAGAGAGAGAGAGAGAGAGTGTGTGTGTGTGTGTGTATATGTGTCCTTTCTCTCGCCTCGGGGAAGGAGATTTGTGGAGGTGTTAAATGAACAGCTGGCTCTTGTTCTCTGTCTGTAATATGATGACAGTCTATTGGAACAATGCATTGGTTGTTGTGGGCTCTTGGACTCATTTATGTTCCGATGGCAATTTAGGACAATTTGGACTTGCATCTGTTATTAAATCTTTAATCAAAGTAAATGTATCTAACTTGCTCTAAAGAGTGCAACAGTAGACTTCTGTTAAGTAGAAATGCTGCTTATTTTACTTATAGACACTATACTATACTATACTATAGCTTATAAACCTTTTAAACAGAACTAAGTCAGTTAATTGCAATTTATCAATCGTTCTATCTATTTATCCATCCATCCATCTATCTGTCATTCTATCTTTCTGTCGTTCTATCTATCCATCCATCTATTTATCTGTCGTTCTATCCATCCATCCATCCATCCATCCATCTATCTATCTGTCATTCTATCTGTCTGGCCATCCATCCATCCATCCATCCATCCACTTACCTACCTACCAACTGCCCTACCTACCTACTAACCATACTTTTTGATCCATCCATACTTCAATCTATCCAAGTTTTCCCAAAATGTTTTAAACTAAACAAACTACTTCCAACAGGCGTAATTTCTAGATGCAATATAAAACAGCAGAATGTAGAAATAGTTTTAATAATAGTAATACTAATAACAATAGTACAAACATAAACATGTTAAATACATATGGCTACATAAAATTATTTTCCTGAATTCAAGTCATAAATACAATGTTTATCTTATTATTATTATTATTATTATTATTATTATTATCATTATTATTATCATCATTGTTGTTATTATTTATGCGGTTGTACTAGTGAATCCAGATCACAACGTTTCACGCAAGTACCTTAACAAGGATATGTGCAGTGCCTGTAAGAAAAAGATGATTGTGCTTTACACTTATTAAAAACTAGTCGGGAGTCACTCATAAACCCTTATAAACAAGTTAAGACTTTAATGTATGAATCATCTGCTTGGTTTGTCGAGTAAGAACAAAATGAAGGAAACGAATTGCTAAAAATACTTTGGGAGCAAGGCTGTTTTGTTGTTTACTCCAGCATCTTTCTCTTTCTGTTTGTGTCTCAGGGCCTCCCTGTGGAGCTCCTGTGTTGTCCTGCCCCTGTTAGCTCTCACCTGGATGTCTGCGGTTCTGGCCATGACGGACAAGCGCTCAATTTTATTCCAGATCCTCTTCGCTGTCTTTGACTCCCTGCAAGGCTTTGTCATAGTCATGGTCCACTGTATCCTCAGAAGAGAGGTAAGGCTGGAATCAATATAATCCCTTTACTTCTCTTTCCCTTCAGAAAAAAAAATACTTCATCAAACTAGTCCTCACAGGCCCAGTTTATTTTACTCCCTGCCCAGTGTTGCTTAAAGTCATAATTTAACCAAAATTTGGATAATCTATCATCATTCACTTACCATTCATCATGTTGATCAAAACCAGTTTGGCTTCTGTTGAACATGAAATTAGATCATTTGGTTTTGACAACACAATTAAATATCAGTCCAAGTCAGTTTGAATTATTCTTGTTGTGTTTTGCCAAATAAAGGAATTGGTACTCATTTGTAAAGGTTATGAATCATTGCTGTGCATCTAAGTTTATTAAATCACTTTCAAACAAGCTACAGGGTGTCTGCAAATTTCTTAAAATTCTCAAAAGCAAAATTTAAGGCCTTAAAAAGTCTTAAATTCACTAAAATATTGTGTTGTAGGTCCTAAATAATTTTAAACAGGTCTTAATTTACCAATGTCCTAATAAAGCTACCCTATTGGGCCAAATTTTTGCAAAGGAATGCAATTCAAATCAGCTGTTAAGACATGTATAAAGGAAATTCTCCAAATGAAATTCCCTAATCGGGGAAAGAACACTAAAGCAACACATCCGTTTACATAGTCTTCCTTTAATACAAAAACTATTTACAGATCTAATTGTGCCATTAGAAAAAAATCCATTGAGTTTAACCCTGTATAAGTCTTAAAATTTAATTCATAATGGTCTTAAAAGAGACTTAAAAAGTCTTAAATTTGACTTGGAGAAACCGGCATACACCCTGAAGCTAAACCCATCCTTCCTTGCGATGCCTTAACTGATCCCTAAATGAATCTCCCTTGATCTCTGATGATCCATTTGTCTCTAAAGCAACTTTCTTTTTGGACTGACAACACCAAATGCTCTTATTTGTCTAATTCTGGTACATATCAGCCACTTTTTTTAAGATCTAAGAAATCCTGATGAATAAAATCAAATCCTTACATGTTTTCCTTCGATTTAACGTCTTGTTCTCACAGAGTTGTGAATGTTGCCTTTAAATATCCTACTTTTACCCCCTACGGGAAACAATCTGGTGTTTCCAGTGAGCCTGAAAAATAAGCGTACAACCATTTGTTGCAACATTTATTTATCTGACAGTCTATGTAATTATTTTTATACACTGCCATTCAAAAGTTTGGGGTTGGTAGGATTTTATCTTTCCTCCAAAAGAATACATTAAATTTATAAGACTTTTCAAATGAGCTATTAATCCAAGATGTCTACTTGCCATTGTGTAACATTTACCACTTCATTTACCTACGTAAAAGAAGACCAGGTTTAGCTGGTGCAACTAAGTGAAAGCAGGGGCTAATTAGCATATTCAGTGATGTGGCGTCAGTTTTTATCATGGTGAATTAGTAACTGCAGAGAAGTTTTAAAGGGGTTCTGGACTGAGAAACTAAAATTCCCTTGATGTTTTGATATATAAGCGGTGGTAGTACTATAAAAACATTCTGTGAGTTTCAAAGCTCACCACTTTGTAGTTACTCTAAAAACAGCTTATATTGAAGACATTCTGCCAAAACTACAGGTTTTGCAATGTTTAATCTATGATGTAAGAGAGCGGATAAGCCCAGCCTCCACAGAGTATCGACACTGATGTCTACTTCACTGCCTGTTTAGTCCTGTTAATATGCAAAACTCTCAGCCAATCAGAGCAGTAAGTGTTTACTTTTGCAATGAAGATGAAAAATCCCCGTCTCCACAGAAGATCGACACCGACTTCTACTTCATTGCGTGTTTAGCCCTGTCCCTATTTAAAACTGTGAGCCAATCAGAGCAGGATGTGTTTACTTTTGCCTTGTTCTACTCTATGATGTAAGATGATGGATAAGCCCCGCCTCCACAGAAGATCAACACCATCTTTTATTTCATTGCCTGTTTAGCCCTGTTAATATGTAAAACTCTCAGCCAATTAGAGAAGTAGATGTTTACTTTTGCAATGTTCTACTCTATGATGCAAGATGGATAACCCCCACCTCCACAGAGGATTGACACCGACTTCTACTTCACTGCTGTTTAGCCCTGTTAATAGGCAAAACTGTCAGCCAATCAGAGCAGTAGATGTTTACGTTTGCAATGTTCTACTATATGATGTAAGAAGATGGATAAGCCCCGCCTCCACAGAGGATCGGCAATGACTTCTACTTCACTGCCTGTATAGCCTTGTTAATATGCAAAACTGTCAGCCAATCAGAGCAGTAGATGTTAACGTTTGCATTGTTCTACTATATGATATAAGATGGATAAGCCCCGCCTCCACAGAGGATCGACACTGACTTATCTCTATTAATATGCAAAACTGTCAGCCAATCAGAGCAGTTGGTGTTTACTTCTGAGTCTGCAATCTTCCACACATAACTGTTCGGACGAGGGGGTCAAAACCAAAACAGAAAATAGTCATTTACTTTAATATTTACTTTATAAAACATAAATCAAAGTAGTTTTGACCTCTTCAAGACCAAATCCTGTACCCTGCTGAAAGTTTTTTATATGTTGAACACTTAACATATGTTGTTTCTGATGTTTGATAATCAGACTAACATGATGTTTCACAGGTTCAAGATGCCTTTAGATGTCGCCTGAGAAACTGTCAAGACCCCATCAATGCTGACGCCACCGGTACATTCCCCAACGGACATGCACAGATCATGGTAAGACACACATCTCCTCACACAGTCAGCTGTAATAAGGCTCTACTTATAAATTAGCTGTAAAAACATTTGTAGAGGTGTGAGCTGTGACCTCACATAGAGCTCTCGATGTAATGAGACCCTTTCCCCCCCACTGTGAGTCTTTGTTATACCGCGTTATTGCTTATACATATATGCTAACTTAATTAATAACGGCAAGTCTTTTATCCATGTCCTTTGGCTTTCCTCCGGCCTTCTCTTTCTTCAGACGGGAGCCATTTGTCATGTTTCACACCAGTCTTTCTCATCCTTCTATTGCTTGAGGGAGTAATTGCTGTTAAAATGGGGCCGGAAATGTGTGACCCGCGCAGAACCACTGGCACATAACGATCACATTTCTCATTTATGTTTTGATTTAAAGTTTCTTTACTAGAAGCGTTCCACTATAATGAGGCCTCCAATGTGCTGACTTGTCTTTGATTTGGTGCCGTCGAAGGCTCCTCCATTGTGCTACCTGAATAATCCGCTTCTATTTATAAATTATGGTTTCGAAAGATGACTGTTTTCTCAGCGGGTTGTGGTTAGACTGCAGACACAAGCCAGGAAGATCATCTAATCTGAGGAGAAACCAATGATAGCTTTGACTATATTATTGAGCTAATGGATCATTTGCTTAAAGGTTTCAGCTTTTATGCTTTGCTTGCATCTAGATTTAACTCATAAATATTATAACATCTTTGTTTGATTCTCTTTTTCTCCACAGACGGACTTTGAGAAAGACGTGGACATTGCCTGTCGATCAGGTAAGAAACAGATGGCGCTCTATTAATGTGTTTCCTAATTACTTCTCCTCTCTTGGGCCAAAAAAAAGCTCGAGAGAATGAACATTCAGGTTTTGCATCCAGATTATAAAGTCCCAGTTGGTACCATGTTAATAATTAAATGGGATGCATAAAGTTTAGGACAGTTTTGTTTTTCTTTTTGTTTTGATGTCTTTAATATTTTGCATTATTTTTAGTATTTATATTGTATTAGTTTTAGTATTTTTGTAATTTCCTAATGTTGTGTATATGTACAGTTGAAGACAAATGTAATAGCCCTCCTGAGAAGGTTTATTATTTTTAAAATATTACCCAAGTGATGTTCAACAGAGCAAGGAAAATCTTAACATTTCTTATTATTTTTCGATTATATATATATAATAAATAAACAAATAAACAAATAAATAAATAAATAATAATAATAAGGGGCAACGCAGTGGCACAGTAGGTAGTGCTGTCGCCTCACAGCAAGAAGGTCACTGGTTCGAGCCTCGGCTGGGTCAGTTGGCATTTCTGTGTGGAGTTTGCATGTTCTCCCTGCGTTCGCGTGTGTTTCCTCTGGGTGCTCCGGTTTCCCCCACAGTCCAAAGACATGCGGTACAGGTGAATTCGGAAGGCTAAATTGTCCGTAGTGAATGAGTGTGTGTGTAACTCTATTCAATGTGTCAATAATCTATGAACTTAATTAAAATATGCTGTATGCATGATTAAGCACACAAATGTACTGCTTTTTTTCTTTAAGGTACTTATTAGTTTGTATATCTGCCTATATATTGATATTGTACATTTCAAAATTTGTCATAATTATTTAATCCCACATGTTATTCTCTTTTATCTTTAGTTCTTTCTTTATCTCGCTGCAGTATGAAATAAACCTGAATCTGCCAGTATGGTTTAATTGTCTCCCAAAAGTAAATGGTTGGTTGAAGAATAGTGATTTTCAGTGCCTGGAAAATGGTTCAAAACTGGATTTTTTTATTTCAAGGTCTAGACAAGCTCTTTTGTTCTACTGAAAAGTGGTTTAAAAATGTCAACCAGCTGACATCCGGCTAACAAAGTTCAAAACAGCACAAAGTCTTCATTAGAGCCATTTTTCAGTGTGTATCTAGTAGCTTTATGCCCTTAGACAATGTGATTTGTCAGTCTGCCTGAAGGCGGAAATGCTGCATGACGCAACACAAGCGCAGTCAATTAGCCAGTTTTGTGTGGGATTTTACACCAATGAGATTTCATTGTGGGCGGAGCTTTGCCTGTGTGATGCCATATAAATATAAACCAAGCAACTAATCAAATTGCATGTCATATTTTTCAGCCAGAGCTCATTTAGACACAGATATGCGCTGCTAAATTACTTTAACTGCATAACGAGATGTCATGACAGTTGTTTGAATGTTTTTTTTTCTTTTTTTTTTTTTTGAGGCATGTTGTTGCTATTTAAACTATTTAAAAAAAATGTTGATTAACAAGGGCGCAGTAAATTGGATAGTTAGCCCTAAAATGCAAGTAATACAATTTGTTAACCCTTTTGTTTTTGTTTTGTAAATGAGTGTAATATAAGAGCGGACCGACTCTAGTGTTCTTCATTAAAACTGGATTAAGATCAGCTCAGAGGGTGATATTGTGTGACATTGTGTGTCCTTCATTAGGACAGCATAATAAAACTGTAATCCAAGGTTTCATTATCTACCAAAAGCAAAACAGGGTGAATCTGTGAATAAAAAAAAAAAGTCAGTAGTTATTTACTATTAATATTTTTACAAATTTAGGAATTCTTAGGGTTTTTTAATAGTCCTATTAGTGATGCACCGATATGGATTTTTTGGCCGATATTCATAACCAATAACGAGGCCGATAACCAATATATATATAGGCCGATAAATATAAATACTTCAAAATTTTATGTTTTTATATAGTGAACAACTGATTTTATTTTTAAAACTTCATAAACGTTTTAACTGATCTTATGAACTGAAAAGCAAAAAAAGCAGTAATTTCAAAGTTGCAAGGGGATTCTATAGAGCTATATTTTTAGCCGGCAGCTAGCTCTCTGCAGCTCCCACATGGTCCTCCACTAAAGCCAAGCAGGCTGCACCTGGTCAGTACCTGGATGGGGGACCACATGGGAAAGCTAGGTTGCTGCCGGAAGTGGTGTTAGTGAGGCCAGCAGGGGGCGCTCAACCTGCAGTCTCTGTGGGTCCTAAAGCCCCAGCATAGTGAAGGGGACTCTATACTGCTCAACGTTGTCTTTTGGATGAGACGTTAAAAGCGAGGTTGTGACTCTCTGTGGTCGTTAAAAATCCCAGGATGTCCTTCGTAAAAGAGTTGGGGTTTACCAGTAACATATGTTGAATAACAAAATGGGATTTAATTAACAAGCAAGCAAAAAAAAAATCTATTTTAAATTAAATGAAAATGAAAGAACTAAGTCCTCAAGCTCAAATGTTCTTGAATAAAACGTATTGCAGTAATGTACTTGTGTACAAATATGTAATGTCCGAAAATGCATTTTGAGAGGTGTTTTTGACAGTTCATAGACAGCGATTTAAAGCAAAATACACAATGACACTTTATCAAACATATCTACAATAAGAAATATGGTTACTTAAGTTATTAACGCACAGCAATACCACACTGCAAAAGGACAGACTTTGAAGGCATAAACAATGTGAGGAAAGCTCCATTTTAGTGCACAAGACAAGTCTGAACAAGTTCCCCACACACATGCGCAAGGCAGTCAGATCTATCGGCTTAAAGATATCGGCCTAATTTAGATATCGGATCGATAACGATAACATTAAAAATAGCATTTATTAGCCGGTAACGGTATGGCCGCCGATATATTGTGTATCCCTAATTCCTATTATTGATCATTGGAATGTCATTTATATTTTAAATACAAAGTTCATAATTCATTCAATACAGATAGTTATTATCTATGTTTTTATTACACAAATGAGAATTGGGAAGCAAATATTCCCAATTCTCATGCAAATGTCAACTTTTTTAATTAAACGATTGTTTATATTATATTATATTATGTTGTGTTATATTATATTATATTATGGCTATGATAGGACAAGGACATGTTTGTTCCTGACAGATTTCATAAGATTCACCCTGAGAGTCCTTGTCCTCTGCCTGAAGCTCTTTCAGTGTTGTTCTATCAGTATTCTGCTGCGCTCTTCGGGCGCCATGTTGTGTGATGCATTAGTGTGGACTTCCATCAGAGCTGGAGGATTTTTAACCAGGCGCTGTTGTCCTCTGGTCTCCTTGTTGTTCTTTTATGAACAGTGGCAGTAATTCCCTTATGGATTTGTGGAGATAGAGCTCCGCTGCAGAGGACAGACTGTTCTCACAGTGCTGACGCGTCTTCTGACATTGCATCTGTAGAGACGTGTGTGACTCTTTCAGGTGAACAGGAGCGTTTCAGTTCAAATATGGACACATTTCTTTAGCAGCAGGTGACGGGAGGAGCTGTGTGGTTTGAATAGGGATTGTCCTTGATGAAAAAATTGAGCGGAGATGATTGAACTGACACCTGCTGTTCAACTGGTGAAGCTGTTCAGACAACATCTCTGTAGTTAACTGGTCTATGTAATTAAACATTTCATCTTAACATTTTCAATTATTAAAAAATATATATTGAATGCTCAGCATATATGAGTACACCTCATTATGAAAATGAATTTTTTATCTATTTCTCAGTGAATATGGGTAATATATACAGATTTATTAAACCGATATATTTATTAAAAATATATATTTTAGTCACAGAACATCTTTAGAAACGGAAAGATAATACATTTAAATTCATGCAAAATATTGCAAAAAATATTTCAACAAAATTTTTTATATTTTTTGTTTCTCTTGAATTTTGCTATTTTTGGAAATAGCACTGAAATGTTCACGGTATGTCTGATTATATTTTTTCTTCCTGAGAAAGTCATTTGTTTTATTTTGACTAGGTTAACCATTTTAAGGTCAAAATTATTAGCCCTTTTATGCTAGATATTTTTTTTTCGATAGTCTAAAGAACAAACCATTGTTATACAATAACTTGCCTAATTACTGTAACCTGTCTAGTTAACCGAATTAACCTAGTCAAGCCTTTAAATGCCACTTTAAGCTGTATCCTCCTAGGGCTTAGTGGCCACATTTCAGCTCTTATGTCTTACATCTTATGTTTTATATTTGTTACAGACATAAAGTGTCATCCTGCAACTGTTTTGCAGCATATGAAATGTCCCAAACACTACTTTGACTATCCAAAATGGGCAAAAAAAAATTGTTTTTACTGATAGTCAAAACATATTCAAAAAGTATGTGTGTATGTGTTATTAATGAATTTAAAAACAGTCAGGAAAAAACTGCTGTGTTCAAGGCAGAAATAAAGAGTTTTTCATTCTATTACACAAAGGTGACTTTATTGTGTTTTATGGACATTTGGACCACGAGTCCACATATACGCATGTCATTTTTCTCTAAAATTACATCATATCAAAAGATGATACTTAGGTTTTATTCTAATTAGGTTCCAATAAGCCCAAATAGCAAAGAGAAATAAAAAATGTATGTAAAAAAACAGCTTGGGTATAGAATAGTTTTAAAAAATATTTAGTAAAATATTATTTACTGTCATCATAGCAAAGATAAAATAAATCAGTCATTAGAAATGAGTTATAGAAATTGGGGAAAAAAATAAACGTGGGCTAATAATTCATTGGGGCAAAAATTCTGACTTCAAATGTATATGCACAAATATAATATTGTAAAGAATCCTATAGAAAATATTAATTTAAATGGGAGATTTGTGGGGGGTGTACTTATATATGCTGAGCACTGTATATACGAGTTGTGACTTAATCAGGGTCCATGAGAAAGGGTTTAAATCATGGTCCCTTCTGGGTTGAAATATCACCTGAATACTGACTGAAAGAAGCTCTTTCTAAAGGCTATTCTTGTTACATTGTTACAATAAAATATCAAGTGTTACATTATTTTCCTAATATCTGAAAAAAAAAACTTGAATCTAAAGTGCATTTAGGACTGCACGATATTGGAAAAATCTGACATTCCGTTATTTTGTTTTTCTGCAATTTATATTGCGATAGGAATACAATTTGACCACATCTATTTAGAGAGAAATCATTCATTTAGATTAATTGGGGTGATTTTGTAAGGATGTGGATCATCTATATTGTTTTGGTCATTCTAAAATCCCTCTGCCAAAGTCTGTCATCAAAGTGCTTTGGTATTATTACCATCCAGAACTGCTTTTTAAGCAATAGTACAGTTTTGCTAATAAATCTATTTCATATCATTGGATGGAAACATAACCAATGAAGCTCAAGATCAGTTGCTCATAATATGTCCCTCCATTCCATTGTCAGTCATCTCTTCTTACTCTCCTAACATGATTATGAAATCTGACTCTGACAACAACTGCAGAAAGCTTACCATCGGTGATGCCGTAACTTGTTGCTTATTTTCGTCTGCAACCCTCATCAACACAGATATGCAAGCCTACAAGTAAATGCATGTTATTGTTGCCGCTGGCTGTGATTATCATATAAATTAGTATTAACAGTTCAGCTGAGCGCCCAGTCTATTATAAAATGTTCTGATTGGTTAAGTTGCTTGGTTAAATATGGTTATCAACTTTTCAATTAGTTCTTCAACAACCTTTAAAGCACAGTGCACGTTCTTGCACCACACACTTTCACTTAGGGCTGCAGGATATTGGGAAAAAAACATTGACAAGACATTGCAATATTTAGTTATTCTGCGATATATATTGCAATATTAATGTCATTTCAGAAGATGATTTCAATAGCTATTTGGATAGAACTTATGACTTTACATTGTGATAATTTTGTGAGTGTGAGAGAGTGTGTTTATTATAAAATATAAACAAATTACAACTTTTACGTTTAGTCATTTAGCACAGTGGTTCCCAACAGGGGTCCCAGCCCACAAGGGGCCCTCAGCAAGCTCTGTGGGGGGTCGTGTCATATTAAAAAAAAAAAAATTAGCTGTGGTCAATTAGGAGAATGATCATGTTGCCTTAGCTCATTTTATCCCCTGGCTGACCAAAAAAAAAAACTAATTTACAAATTTGTAATTCGTCCTCCACAAAAAAAAGACTCAAATGTCTTACTGATTCACTTTCAGCAGCTAATACTAATAACCCAAGCATACTGGACCCAGGTGAGGAAGCTACAAACATTTCGGGTTGCGGTGCTAGCAATACTGAAAACACCAAATGCAGGAAATAACAAGATAGTGATACTGAACTATAGTTTTATACCATTTTATCCCTGACCCAGCCAGAGTACATTATCTGCGCCAAAGTTCTTGTTAACGAAAGCATGAGGCCATTCAAATTAATAAGACATTTCCAGACTATTTTTGAGCACAAGGCAAAAAAAATTGACACACACAAAATAAGATGAAGGACGTCACAGCTACTGACTTTTGAAAAATTGTCAACTAATACAGGACCAATTTAAAGGCCAAAGGCTTACGATTTTCAGTTACAAACAGCCTACTGATATTTTGCTTTAATATTTTACATTAAGCAATATTTTAGTATTGTTTGTGCATAAACATATGTAGTTATACTATTAAACATACCATTCAACAAGAAGAGGCAATACACACAAGAAGTGCTAATTATACAAAGGAAATGCTACAGTAGTCTCCTCATCCACCACCAGTGTGCAGCATCCACATGGATGACGGCAGTCATATTGCACCAGAATGCTGAAGCCAATTATGATATGGGGATGGTTAGGAGGCCATGATGGACAGAGGCCAGTGGGAAAGTTTGGCCTGGCTGCCGGGATTAAACCCCTATTTTTTTTCAAAGGACATCTTTTAACAACTTTTAACTTTGGCTTAACGTCTCATCAGAAAGATGGTGCTCAATGAGCAGTATAGAGTCCCAATCAATATACTGGGGCATTAAGACCCACACTGACCACAGGTTAAGCACCTCCTGCTGGCCTCACTAACACCACTTCCAGCAGCAACCTAGCTTTCCCATGTGGTCTCCCATCCAGGTACTGACCGGGCACAGCCCTGCTTAGCTTCAGTGGGCGATCATGTGAGAGTTGCAGAGAGCTAGCTGCCGGTAAAGCAGCTTAATAAGGATAAATGAATACAATAAAACAAAGATACAAAAGGAAATAGACATTGCTTTATGGTTTTATATGATATTCTAACGATTTTGAGGTAAATTGTAAAATAACGATGTAATGTAATCAAAAAATGTAGTCAAATGGAAAATAACACTCTATAGTCGACATTCTAATAATAAATACAATGAATCTTTGTGAAAGCTACAAATTTCTTGTGCCCAAATGGTTTAAATGACCTTTTAGGGTTAAGCTTTTGCTTGTGTTCTGAACTGTTTCCTGGTTAATTATAATGCTACCTCAACATTGCAGATCCTGCGATGTGACTATTGCATATTTACACATTGCAATATCGACGCTGAAATGATATTTTGTGCAGCCCTGCTTTCACTCATGCTTTTTCCTTCCTACCTGCAGCTCTCCACAAAGACATGGGCTCCTGCCGAGCGGCCACTATCACCGGTACCCTCTCCCGCATCTCTCTCAATGATGAGGAGGAAGAGAAAGGTCCCGAGGGGCTCAATTACTCCACGTTGCCAGGCAACATCATGTCTAAAGTGATCATCCAGCAGCCCTCTGGACTCCACATGTCCATGGGCATGGGCGATCTGGGAGAGCAGTGTTTGGACAGCACGGCAGATATGAGGCGGACGGTATACCTGTGTACCGATGATACCACCAGGCAGAGCGAGCAGGAGTTAAGCGCCCATGACCTGAGCGGCCACCCTCAACCAGGGCAGATGGAGACGGACTATATCGTCTTGCCTCGCAGCTCCGGGGCAGTGGTTTCGGGGGCCGGATCTAGCAGCGTTCCCACACTGCTGAAGGAGGAGAGCAAAATGAGCATGATGGACTCTCTATCGCATGACAGGCTGATGCATTACAAAATGGGCGCAGAGTTTAACCTTGGCCCCTCGGGGATGGAGCACATGGGAATGGAGCACCAGTACCCTGTCCAGGCCGAACACATGCAGAATCTGCCCTTCGAGCCACGCACGGCTGTGAAGAACTTCCTTGCCGAAATGGAAGAGAGCGGAGGACTGTCACGGAGCGAAACTGGTTCAACTATATCTATGAGCTCTTTAGAGGTGCGACTTACAATCAGGCCTTGGGTGTAGAAGGTCAGGCAGAAATATACTCTGCACAAGTACATGAATGCTTACTAGCTTGAGTTCTGCACAAGCTTCATTTTAAACAGTATTAAATGGATAATTCAGCCAAATATGAACATGTATTCACTATTTACTCATCCTCGAGTGGTTTCAAACTTTTGTTTTTTTCTTCTTCAATAAAACAAAAGAAGATATTTAGAAAAATGGTTCCAGATTTCTTTAAAATATCTCCCTTTGAGTTCTGCAGAAGAAAGAAAGTCACGAAGGTTTGAAACAAGTGAAGAGTGAGTAAATGATGACAGAATTTTCATTTTTGGATGAACTTTCCCTTTAATAGCTTTCACTTTGGAGGAAGCTTTTTATAGTTTCATAGTTTTTGAAATAATTGGTGGAAGTGTACTTTTAGAAATGTCTTTGGAGGGAATAAATTAGCTTCTACTTAGGAGTACCCTGTATTGGAACTACTAGTGACATAAGAGTTTGTTGGTTAGCCAAACACATGCCATTCGAAATATAGCCTATAAAAATAGGTTAAAATAACCTAAAAAAAATAACCTAAAAAAGGTTAAAAAATATATAATTTTCTACATAAATATAAAAACCTCTGCCTCCATGCCTTCATCTCAGGGGGATTTTTCAGTTTAGGCAGTTTGCATTTGTATAATGTTATTATTTTTAGCAGTATTATTTATTATATGCATATTCATATTTGTTTTAATAAAAACTAGTTTAGATTTGTCCACCTGTCGGGTTATGGAGACATATGCATCACCATATGGGGCATAAGAATAGGACATGTGTTTGGATATACCTCTGTTTTTTGACCACACTTAGTTATTATTGTTCATTTATTCATTTGCCGGAAATTAGAACTGAATTTAGAAATAGTTTTGAAACTAATCTTTGCGCTTAAACAAAATTAATTATGTAGGCTAATGGATTCCTTCAGTGGAGGAGTAAAGCGAAGCGTAAAAGTAAACTACAAAGAAAGTAAAGAGGGCGAATGGAGGAGATTCGTTCTGTATCCTTGCGCTGCAGATGCTCTGTTTAACTGTTTTCTTGCTTTTTCCGCTTACAAAGTAAGCAAATGCGCCATGTCGCAACTCAACTGACTCTTATAGGGAATGTGAAATGAAACTCTGAATGGTTTAATGCATATTATGCTCAAAACACACCCATAACTCATTAAGAGAATAGGCACAAAGCGCATTTTTCCATCCTTAAAATAGCAAAAGTTGATTCGGACACGCCCTTAATGCTTTTGCGCCCTGCACTTTAGACTTTGCGCCTAGATCGTTAAAATAGAGCCCAAAGTGTTTTAAAAGTTTACAAGACTAAAACACAAATCATCTCCATTATCATAAAAACACACAACAAAAAGTTGTTGATGCTGTTGAATGTTGTGCTTGGCATCACTGTTGGCCAGCTTATGTCACTGAAGAAATGACCCCAGGAAAAGCTGATGAGAAAACCCATACTGAGTACCAGAATGTAATTCAAAATGCAGTGTTTTTTTTAATTTACTGTGGCCACAAATGAATTACATTAGTCAGTTTGAAGAGAAGTTCTTTTCACTCCAGTAATGTTTTGGGGTGAAGCACCTTTTAAAATCTGTGGTGCTTCAAAGCAGCTTTAAAAAAAAAAAAAAAAAAAAAATAGGACTATTTACTTGCCCTCATGCTGTTCCAAAGCTGTATATGTCTGGCTGTCTTCTGCAGAATATTTGCAGAAAATGTGTTTCTCTTCATCTTATTTTTGTTTAGCATGCACAATGGGACTGCATTGGTCAGGTATTTGTGCCCGCGTTTGCGTACTTGTGTAGACTATGTTTTTGGCTTCGAAGGTCACCGCAGAAGCATTGTAAGACTTTTTCAACCTTTCATCATTACTGAAATATTGAAAAACACTGGTATTGATCCACTGCCTGGAGGGGAAAATGCATTTGAACCAGATTCACATTTCAAACAATTTCCTGGCCAAAGCTTTAAGGCATACAAGTCTGATGCACAAGAAACACACTTGCTCATATAGTGTATGCCTTAGAGATGTGACCAGATTTCAGCAATATTACTTCTCTAGGATTCGTAATATCCAACTACATTATTTTTTTCTCTCTTTCTCTTTTGCTCCTACAGAGAAGAAAGTCGAGGTATCAGGATTTAGACTTTGAGGTGAGTGAAACCTTTGCTTGGCGAAGTGCATGCGTCAGGCCTTTGTTGCACCAAGCGAAGGGCCATTTGTTGCGTTTGTGTTTCACCCCTTTAATTTACAACTACTTTGTGTAGCACTTAAGCTTATTGGAGTAGCATGTCCTGACACAACTGCGATTTATGAAGCGTTGTGTGGTTTAGCGTAAAAGCAATGCCGTCAGCCACCACATATTCCCATTTTATCCTTTTACATCCCCTGCCTTCAAGCTGAAAATCAAAAAGTGTAGCCTGTATATTTTCACATTTTTAAGGTCATTCGCAGTATCCCCTAGAGCGTTTCAGCCCTTTACCCCCCCCAAAATAAAATGAAATTGAATGTCAAGTGCTACCACTGACCCTTCATATATGCCAGTGCCGTTTGTCATAACCTTGTCTTAGCATTCAGCCAAATTTGCAGGGTGAGCACGGCGTTTTTCGTTTTTTATACGGTGATAAATTCTTTTGAAAGTAGCCAGGTTTTGTCCTGTTGCAAAGTTCTGGTTCTCAGCTTGACTGAACTCCAAATCCCACCCCCTACCCCTTCCCCTCCCCTCCCACCCTTGCCATTGCAGAAAGTCATGCACACCAGGAAAAGGCATATGGAGCTGTTCCAGGAACTCAATCAGAAATTTCAAACCCTGGACCGATTTCGAGACATACCAAATATGGGCATCATGGTGAGTAACAGGAAACAGGGCTCAGTGTGTCTCATTACCGAGTACCGGGGTGTGCCACGTTGTCTATGTTTAGCAGTGTCTTCTAGTGGCGCCCAACACTTGTACACAGGAAGCCAGCGAGTGAGTGAAGGGCTTAATAGTTATCCACACTGTGTATTCATGTGGAAATACATCACGCCTGCCTGCCCCAGGAGGGTGGAAGAGGAGGTGTTAAGGGATAAGAGAGAGGAAGATGAGAAGAGAGACAGAGCTGTCATTGTGATTCATGTTCATGCACTCATTCAAACATAAGGCCATGAGCTGCTAACATACTTATTATTTTCATTTTTTTATTGGCTAACCACTGCTTGCCAAATGCATGGGACAAAAACACTTGATTTGCTTCAGATTTTGGAGAGGTTCTCTGTGCTTTCCGCAGTGCGCTGCATCAATTATCTGTAATTGTAAGGCTGGTGGGATTGTTTAATTTATACGGGCCAATTGCAGCTCAACGCGCATTCCACCATCCAGACCCATATCAGAGGAGCACTCAGTGTCATTTTGCACAGTGAGGTCTATTCTGATAATCAATAAATACATGTTTTTAAATATATTTTAGTGACCTAAAATCTATTTTTAACTTGCTATTAAGTAGTGGTGTAACAAATCTCATGGTTCAGATCACACTACGGTTTTTGAGTCACGGATTGGACCACTTTTTGGATCAGCAAAAAATGGAGGAGACAATGTAATTTGCTTTCCATTTATATAAAACTATTACTGCAAAAACCATTAGTTTTAGCAAACAAAACGTAGAACCTGTAATTTAAATAAAAATAAAAATCAAGATAGAACCAGCTGAAAAAAAGGAAAATATTCAATACAAAAAAATGATCTTTGCTATTGTTGCTGGTAATGCTAAATATAGAAAGCTATATATAAAATAATATTTATTTTCAATTAATTATTCAACAATTCACACATAAAACTTTGTTTAATTATAGGTGGATCATTTTTGAAAACCTATTCAGTAATATAGTTTTAACGGTTGTTTGTCGCCACCCATTGGTTACACAATATAATTGCTACAACATTCACCAGCGTCAAGTTCCATTAAACGGTGATTATAATCTTTACCATAAACATCAGTGTTTATATCTGAACTATAAACTCTTCTTCCAGTATTTCTGTGTTATTTAATTGTTTGTAACTAACTGAAAAAGGGTAAAAACCGAATCTCTCTCGATCAAATGCAGATTTGAATGCAGCGCTTAGGAGTAATAAACATATGCAAATCTCCATCATTTATCATTCATGTTGCGCAGGTTTGAATTGAGATCACGATCTTTTAATGTTTAATTGTGCAGCTTTACACTGAATGCATTAATGCAGGCTAAACAAACAGTGACAGGAAACACTAATCTAAGAAAGCATTAAGGTAGATCCCACCCCAACTTTTTCCATCATTATTATATTTTACAGGGAAGCCAAAATGCTTTCATACAAGTGATTTGAATGACGCTGAAGGCGATCTCTCTGCAATTTTTATAAATGTTGGATTAACCTACAAGTTCAAAATAGTTATTAATCTGCGAGGCGTGTGTGTTCTGAACCGTGGGTTGTGATTCGTATGGGTCACGGATCAACTGTGATCTGTTACACCCCTACTATTAAGCATTCATTTTCAGTGAATAGATCACAGTCTAAATGCTTTTTAACTCCTTAAAGGAGCTGTATGTAGAAATTAAAATTAAATAATTAGCATATTGCTCAAAATTAACCAGAGTTTCAATAATTTTCATGTTTAAAGCTTTTTGTAGTTACACTAAGAACCACAGAAAATTAAAAGCTGCTGTTTTCTAGAACAATATGACTAAAACTAAAATCCCATTTTGGTATAATATTAAAGGAACTGCTGTACCATAGCTGTAGCAGGCGCAATAATAGTATTCAGTGCCTGAAAATGGGCTAACTTCTATAACTCTAACCACTGGTTACAATGTAACTATACAAGAGTCAAGCTTTAAATTACAACATAATTGAGACTCATTGGTCAGTTTTGCGTAATAAGTTAAGGTAAGCTAAGCTAAAAGACACCCCTCCAGACCCAAAGATCTGCTGAATACATTGTAAAAGTTTAAACAGATGAGGTACAGTACGGTAATTAACATTACACTGTTATGATAGTTACAGAAAAACTTTATAATGGCACATTGACATCACAGTACATAAAAAGCTCTTTCTGCTCTTGTGTCATAGAATAGAAGAGAGACTCTCAGGAATACTTTCGCATACATTTGATTTTCATTTCATTAAAATCTGACTACAGGCTTTATTAGACAACATTAGAAGTTGACTGGAATAAAACATGATATTAATAAATGGAAATCTATAAATACTTTATGTAAAAGCCAATGCATTGAAGATATAGTAAAACATTCTGTTTATATTCAATGCAGGTTTAAATGTAAATACTGTATGTTCTTGAAAGCTGGTCACTAGATTTAATGAACAATATCCTACGATTTATTCCACTCTTAGGTCATTTGAGTAATATTCTAAGCTAAGCTAAAAGTGCTTTTCGCCAGACCGAGTGATCAGCTGAATACGTTACCAAAATTTTAACAGATGAGGTAAAGTATGATAATTAACATCACACTGTTGTGATAGTTATATATAAGCTGTATAATATAACCAGTATAATGGCACATTGACATCACAGTACATAACAAGCTCGTTCTGCATTATTTTGAGCATCTTATAAACATTCGTCTCGTCTCATAGAACAGAAGAGATACTCTGAGGAATACGTAGTGAATTTCGCATACATTTGGTTTTCATGTCATTAAAATCTGACTACAGGCTTTATTAGACAACATTAGAAGTCAACTGAAATAAAACATGATATTAATAAATGGAAATTGTGCAGTGAAACCATACTCTGTGCATATTCACTGCAGGTGTAAATGTTAATATGTTCTTGCAAGCTGGTCAGCAGCTTTAATGAACAATATCCCATGATTTATCCCACTTTCGACTGTTAATCCAATGTAGACTTTAAAAGGCACTTTAAAAGTCCCATTCTCCCTATTTATTCACTTGTAATCCCCATTAGCATTTTTACTGTGGGAATTTTAGCCCAAGTAGGAAATAGACCAAATGTCTTTTAGAGCGGGCAGTATGACGGAAGGATTTTGAATTATCTATCAATGAAATTATGGATTTTTTTGGTTTAATGCAATCATGAATTTACTAAATAAGTGGCATTTCCATATTGTGCTGCTCAGTGCAGTCTTCCAGATACAATCTTGATATTAAATGCACAGGTAATGCTTTAAATGAAGCCTCTAAACTCATGAACTAACAATGAAATACATTTGTTAATCTCCGCCAATGTTGATTTCTACATACATTTCCAGTCGCATAAATTAGCATTAATGTATTATAAAAGAACATGAATTACCTTTGAACAAAAAGCATATTCATAAATGAACCTAGATGAATAAATGCTGCTAATAATAGTTGGAATTCAAAAACGTTAATGCATTAGCTAATGTTCGCATATTGTACTGTGTTAGCAATGCACATTTATGTCAGGTGAATATCCATGTAGTCGATGCTTCACTTTAGCCACGTTACTCGCTTTTCCCCATGTACAATCAGCTCTGCAGAACTGTGCCATTCACTACCTGTTGCTTAGTAACCACTGGAAGAAACGATCCTGTGTTTTTATTCATTTGAAAAATCTGAGAGGCTGAATCTGGAAACACTCCAAACGTGCTGTTAGGTCAAACTGTTTGATTGCAGAACTCTGGGTGTGTATGTGCAGCAGTTCCAAAACTATTTTTCAGGGACAAACGTATGAATCTCAATGCATTAAATAATAAAATATCAAAAATAAAAATAATACATGGTTTGACTTTAATTTTATTCTTTCATTTAATGCAATGATTTTCATAAATTTCAAGCATCCAAATATTTTTAGAGCCACTATAAAGATATGTTTACATGGCTTTCAACTAAAATGTCTTCTGGCTATTCAATTACATAACAGTGAATTGGGGCCTGAAATGCTTAATATATGCATGCATATATACAGCTAATACAGATATTTTTAGCTAAAACACAAATAAAAAAACCCATGGTTTAGATTAGGGCTGCACTATGTATCGTTTCAGCATTGATGTCACAATGTGATCATTCACAATGGACACATCGTGACTATACGCAATGTTAAGTCTAGATTATAATTGATCATTTCGCAAGAGTTTTTTGAGGCCTGTGACTGTGAGACTTTTAAAAGCATTCAGGCCTAAGATATTGTACCGTTTGGATATTTGACAAATTAATGAATTATTTTATGTGTCTTTTATGAATGTGATCAATCACAATAGACACATCGCGACTATACAAAATGTTGAGTCTGGAATTTAGTTCATCATTTTGCACGTGTTTTTAGAGGCCTGTAACCATGTGAGGGTTTTAAAAGCATTCAGGCCTGTAACTTTGACAACTCAATAGCAATTCATTTTATGTGTCTATTATGAATGTGATCATTCGCAATAGACACTTCATGACTATATACAATGTTGAGTCTGGTTTATAATTGATCATTTCATGTTTTTGAGGCCTGTGACTGTGTGGGGCTTTTAAAAGCATTCAGGCTTAAGAAACTGTACCGTTTGTAACTTTGACAAATTGATAACGATTAATTTTATTGAATTGTTTATAAAATGAAGACTATACAGCATTATTTTATCTGATTATTCAATTACTGTATACCTGAATACAGATCAACACCTCCAAAAACAATAAAACACTGTTTACTTAATTTGTATCTTTTACTTTATTGAATTTATCTATGCTCTAGATTTTTCCATTATCGTACAGCCCTAGTTTAGATCACATTTCAGCTTTTAAACCACAGATCAGATCATTTTGGGATCACCAAAAATAACACAAACAAATAATTAAAAAAATAATAAATAATTTAATGCCAATAGTTTCCATTTTATTATTAGAACACTTTGTATTATTATAAATTATGTTTGGATTCCATACTTTGCAATAAAAAAAAAAAAACAACAACTGCTGAATAAATAAAATCTGAATCTTAAAATAGCTCTGTTTTTAAAAACAATCATTAAAGCAGTCAAACAAATACAAGTTAACAATAAAGTAAAAAAATAAATCATTTAACATGAATTTTAAAAATCAAGCAGTCCAATCAGTGATTGATTCCCTTGTTTGATGAACAATATAAATCCCATACGATATTACACATCTGATTCTTCCAACTGCTAATGTTCAATCGTATCATTCCTTATCTGATTTCACCTAGTAGGACATGTTCTTGGATTAACGTCTATGTTGGTCCTGGAACAACATTCCAATCAGCCAATCAGAATGAAGGGATATGTTTACTGTTTATGTTAAGTTTAGGGTTACAGTTAGGTTTGTGCACTGCACTTCTACACGATCGTTATCCAACTATTATTCCCCTCTGATTTTGGGAATAACGTATAGTTATGGTTGGGTTTAGGGGTTGGGAATAGGTATGGATTTCATCATTTCCAGGTTCCAGGATCAGCATCGATGTTAAGCCAGGATCACATCATACTTTTGGGATAGTTCACCCAAAAAGAATTAAATAAAACACACTATTTAAGTGGTTTCACACGTTTCTGGTGTTCTTTCTTCTGTTGAGCACATGAGATGATATTTCGAAGAAACCTGGAATCTATTGACTTCTATAGTATTTGATTTTCCGACTATGGATGTCAATGGTTACAGGTTTCCGGTTTTCGTTAGAATATTTTCTTTTGTGTTGGAAAGAACAAAGAAACTCAAATCTCTTTATGACAACACTAAAGAGAAATGAACTCGGGATCATGTACTGTTCAAGATAGTAATGCATCATACATTTGTTATAAATACTTTACACATATCGCACTTATATATTTGAGGCTATTTTCCTAAAAACCAAGAGCATGTGTGATCTGATCAGATTACGGATCAGCTGCAATCCATTTAACCCCTAGTGTGAAAAAAACGTTTTGACAGCACGTAAAACACAAAGAAAAAACTTTTCTGTTCTGTTTTCAAGTGCATTGTTGTTGCGTAAACATTCCCCGAAAGAACATGAATCAAAGCTTGATGATTCATGTCAACGTGCAACTTCCTACCATATGTGTGAGAGCATCAGAAAACACATTTTTACAATGAGAAGCCATATTGGATGAGTGTGATATTTCTAACACGGCGGCTTCTCGTCCTTTTCTGTAGGACAAGGCAATGCCAAACAAGAACCCCTGGGAGAGCTTCAATCCGGCAAGTGAATATCAGAACTACGCCACAATGAATGTACTAGAATCAGACACAAAGAACTCTCTGGAGATGACTAACGCTGAGTGGGAAAAGTGTGTCAACCTCCCTTTGGACGTCCAGGAGGGAGACTTTCAGACAGAAGTCTGAGGAATAACGAAGGTGGACATATTTTGCACTGAACAAAAACGCAGAAGACTTCTCATGCAGCCTTGGAAAGACATATCTGGATCCTAGGAGTATAGCAGGGACAATATGTGCCAATAAGATTTTTTAAAAAGCGCCGGACGGATAAAAAGACGTTAGAAAAAGACAAAAAAAAACATCAGTCTTATCTTTTTTTTCTTTCTTTTTTTTGTATTCTCACTCGTGTATTTAGTGGGGGCAGACGTGTACAATATCAAACATCATGTGTTTCAAAAAGTAACCAGTTGGAAAATAATCGGTTCCAAAAGCGTTATCTTTGCAGACGAGACCTCAAAGAGAGAAGAACGACACGACGTGACGACCGGGTTGGTTTTTTTTTGTTTGTTTGGCGGGCAGACGAGCCCAGGAACACACAATGTATATACTTGCGCAGGTTTTTAAAAAGTTTATAACAAGTCCGTTTGGCCATTACTACACTTTTTACTTTATAATATGAAAAGACAAAACTATTCAAAGAGGATTTTTTTCTGTCATTTAAAAATGAATGTTTGTCAAGCTACATTCTTCATTGCTTTAAATGCAATAAAGGTAATACTCACTTTTTTATGAATAATATATTTCAAAAACTTTAATACTGCAGAATCTGCCTGGAAGCTCAGTACAGCTCTCTCATCTGCAGCCCTGTATAAAATATTTAAAAATCAGAAATGTTGTATGGTGTAAATAAAACTTTTGTCTACATATGTTTTACTTGTGCCAAGTTTATTTTAATGACAAAAGAGAAAAATGCCAACTTGATGAGAGAGTTATAGCGAAAACATGTTAACATTTGGAAAAAAGGAATGTAAATAAAAGAGGAAATATGTTCGTACTGCTTCAGAGAACTTGTGGACTTACTGCTGTGTCGTGATGCGTGTCTCTGTTCCTCCATGGACACCGGCTCATTCTCAAGGTCCTCAATTCATTTGTGCTAGAAAAATGCTCTGTAATGACTTGCCAGACCCAAAGGCAAACAACAACTGGGTATTTTTAACTGCCATTAGAGGAAATTGGGAGTCGTGTCTGCAGTACTGGCTAAAAATATAGCACAGCGGAGCTAAAAATAACAGCAAGTGTACTCACTTCAGGGTAATGGCGCCTCACATATGGCGTACCTTATGTGCAATTACGCTATCAGACGAGAACCTGACATGGCTGAACTACAAAAACATCTTGAAGTGTAAGAATCGTTTATACATGGATTGTGTAAATAGTAAAAAAATGAAAATGATTTGTTGTTCCTGTATTCAAGCTTGGAAGTGCCTTATTTAGTCATCTATCAATATATGGATATTGCTGTTATACAACAATTGACTGAATAGATAATGTTCCATTGTTACTTGTTTGGGAGTTTTAGATGTTTCTAAAGCTATTTAGATGGGTCTCTACTTTTTTTTTTTTTTTTGACATTTTGAAGGTCAGGTTTCAGACTCTTTTCTTTCTGTAGCATAGCCTGCTAATCTATGTGATTTCAATTTTTTTTAAAGCAGAAGAACCTAACCTAGAAAGGTAGAAGTGGTTTATGAGGTGGAGCCTGAATGCTCAGTTAGATTTATTTTTTTTTCTAGGGGGAGTATTTTCTATTTATTTATTTTTTGTTTCTTTATGTTCTTGGTTCCTTCGCTAACTTTCTTAAGGCCCTCTATTTTTCATTTTCAATTATCAACATGGAGTCTGTCAAAATGGCGGCGCAGTGTGTAGCGCTGTTGCCTCACAGCAAGAAGGTCACTGGTTCGAGCCTCAGCTGGGTCAGTTGGCATTTCTGTGTGGAGTTTGCATGTTCTCCCCGTGTTCGTGTGGGTTTCATCCGGGTGCTCCGGTTTCCCCCACAGTGCAAAGACATGTGGTAAAAGTGAATCGGGTAGGCTAAATTGTCTGTAGTGTATGTGTGTGAATGAGTGTGTATGGATGTTTCCCAGTGATGGGTTGCAGCTGGAAGGGCATCCGTTGCGTAAAACATATGCTGGATAAGTTGGCGGTTCATTCCACTGTGGTGATCCCAGATTAATAAAGGGACTAACCCGAAAAAAATGAATGAGTCAAAAATCAGAATGTTAGGTATTGGCTAATGTAACTACAATGAATGGCAATGAGATGAGTCTAATCTCTTGGAATGTCAAAAGAATGAATAACAGGATCAAGGCTGGCAAGGATTTATTACATTTAAAGCATCTAAAGACTGATATTATGGTTCTACAATTTATTCAAGCTTGGGCCATCCTGCATGAATTCTTTCTGTAGTAGAACATTTTCCCTTTTTTGTTGCTAAAAATATGGTTATTGGTAATTCAAGACAAGAGCTTCAAGTAATTTCCAAAAAACTTAATAAATATAAATAAATAAATAAACTACACTGTAAGAAATGGAATGACCAAAATTCATTCATTCATTCATTTTCCTTTAATTTAAGCTGTTTCTTAATTCCAAGAACACAGAGAATGGACTTGCGTTCTTGTGTAGATCGGTCTTGCCAAGTTACCTGGGAAGAACAAACTCGGCAGACCGCAAGAACAGAGAACGCATCCTGTGAGAAATGAGATGCTAAATTCTTCCTGAAGGTCACATGACCTTCACGTGTTTTTAATGGAAAATTCTTTAAACATTACAGCATTCATACAGAGATTTATTGTTTTTCCTCTTTTCACAATGTATAAAAACCTTACAAATATGTGTTTCACAATACAAATAAAACAGATTTTAATATGAACTTCAGCAAATAAACACCTTTAATGTGTTTATGCCTTTATAAAGATTTTCATGGTAATGTTTACTTTCACCGTCTTATTTAGGGAAACTCTTAAGACAAATAAGTTATATCTCTGAACTTTAATAATAAATCTATATTAAATGCTGTGCTTCCCACCTACTTTATTCAGTCACAATGACTGCTGGGACTTCTCGAGCGAGTTTTGCACTCAAGTTTGCATCCACGCATTCTCGATATCAAGAACACATCCGGGAACTTTCACACGTCCTCTGTTCTTGCGGTCTTGAGTTTTTTGATGAGGACGTTACACGAAAACATTAGGAAGCAAGATCGCTGAAGAACGCATATTGAGAAACAGCCTTAGTCTCTATTTCAGAGGTCGTCACAGCAAAATGAATCGCCAACTATTCCAGCATATGTTTTACGCAGCGGATGCCCTTCCAGCTGCAACCTAGTATTGGGAAACACCCATACACTCGCATTCACGTACATACACTACAGACAATTTACGTATAGCGCATGTCTTTTGACTGTGGGGGAAACCGGAGCACATGGAGGAAACCCAGGTAGAACATGCAAACTCCACACAGAAATGCCAACTGACCTAGCTGAGGCTTGAACCAGCGACCTTCTTGCTGTGAGGCAACAGCGCTAACAATTGAGTCACCATGCCGGCCCTGACAAAAAAAACTAATCATTTAATCACTGTAAAAATATATGACAAAAAAGTCATGACACCAAATGTTTTTGTTACTTTGTTAATAAGTTAATCAGGTTTCAACTAGATTTTTTAAAGCTATGCAAAGTTGAACTTAATATTTTAAGTCAGTTTGACTGATGTAAGTTGAGATGAATATAAAAGTTAATTTGATTCAACTTAAGGCAGACTTTGTGTATAAACTTTTTTTTAATACAAGTGATAGTTATACAAAGTTGAATTTAATATTTTTAAATCAGTTTGACTGATGTAAGTTGAGATGACTTGAAAAGTTCAGCTGATTCTAGATTTTAGTTTTTTTAAAGCGTACAAGTAAAATGAAATGAAGACTCCTTGGGGCTTATGAAGCAGACTTATTACTGTTATTCACAGGCTTCATGACAGTCTGTTTCTTGTCGCATATAATGACGTAGGCTATGCATGTATGAAAACACACGTGACTCTGTTTTTTACAACAGCAACACTCAAGAAAAATTGTTACTTGTTCAAACTACTCATTTAAAATGAGCTGAAACAACACAAATCTGGAGATTGCGTTGGTACAACTTAATAGTTTGAGTTCGATCCACTTAAATTTGTAAAAACAAATAAGCTAACTTAATTTCTTCATGTTGTCCCAACACAAATCGCTTGTACGGAGCCCAGCATTTTTTACTGTGAGGAGAAGCTATATTAGTATCATATTGCAGTATTATTTTGATTTTTAGTATAGTACTTGTGCTTATCCTGGAGGCTGTAACCTATAAATGCAAAAGTCATTCATGTACGCAATAACTTTTTTTTTTTTTACTTTTTAATCAATCAATGCGCCATATCATGAAGATTGCAATAATTGACACTCTCAAGAATGTTTCTTATTTTCAAAGTTGTTGATTAAAGGTAATTAATGTAGTAAATATTATTCAGTTTCTCACACATTCAGTCATTTTCTTTTAAGCTTAGTCCTTTTATTAATCTGGGGTCGCCACAGCGGAATGAACCGCCAATTTATCCAGCATATGTTTTACGCAGCGGTTGTCCTTCCAGCTGCAACCCATCACTGGGAAACATCCATACATTCTCATTCACACACTACGGTCAATTTTAGCTTATCCAGTTCACCTATACCGCTTGTCTTTGGACTTGTGGGGGAAACCGGAGCACCCAGAGGAAACCCACGGGACACTGGGAGAACATGCAAACTGCACAGAGAAATGCCAACTGACCCAGCCGCAGCTCAAACCAGCGACCTTCTTGCTGTGGGGCGACAGTGCTAACCACAAGCTACCTTGCCAACCCTGCCCAAAAAAAATTATCAGATCAGATTTCTTAAGTTATGCAAAATTGAACTTAATATTTTTAGTCAGTTTGACTGATGTAAGTCTAGATGACTAGAAAACTTCAGCTGATTGAACTGATCTCAGAAATCTTTTTTTTAAGTGTATAAACTTTTTTTTTATACAAGTGATAGTTAAAGTTGAACTTAATATTTTGAGTGGATTCAATTCAAATGTTTTTTTTTAGTGTAAAAGCAAAATAAATTGAAAACCTATGACTCAAGCCTACCATTACTTCACCATTATTTACAGGCTTCATGACAGTCTGACGCTCATGTTTCCTGTTGCATATAATGACGTTGCCTATGCATGGATGAAAACATGAACTGACTCACCAACAGCAGCACTATGTTTGTGTTAAGCCACCTAGATTGCAATAATTGTCACACTCAAGAATGTTTCTTATTTTCAAGGTTGTGGACTAAAAGGTCATTAGTAAATATTATTCAGTTTATTATTCAATCACCAAAATAAAATATTTTTTAAATGCTTTTAGTTGATGTTAATTTAAATATTTATAACATGAACAAAACCACAAAATCATAATATTTGAATAATATTATATAACAGTTGTTCATTGTTAGCCCTTGTTATTAACTAACAATGAAAAACCGTTATATAATATTATATTATTCAAATTTTAAGACATTAATGGTTTATCATAACATTAATGTTATGACAAGAATGTTTCTTATTTTCAAGGTAGTGGATTAAAGGTAATAAATGCAGTAAATATTATTCCGTTATTATTCCCAGAGATGGGTTGCAGCTATAAGGGCATCTGCTGCATAAAACCATATGCTGGATAAGTTGGCAGTTCATTCCGCTGTGGCAACCCCAGATTAATAAAAGGACTGAGCCGAAAAGAAAATGAATGAATAAAAATGTTTAAATGTCTATTCTTTTTTTTATTATTTGACTCTTAAAAGTGATGGTAGTTTTATGAATCACCAAGAAAAATCTTCCAATGCTCTACTAAACAGAAAAACTCGCCTACATCTTGGATGTTAATGACAAATTTGAATAAGCAGGAGATGCTTTTGCAATGTATTCACAGCACTGAACATGTTCCCAGATTACCTCAGAAGAACAAACTCAATCAGAAGGATGAGAGAACTCAGAAAATCGTTGTGAGAATGGAGATGTCTTCATATTTGCGCCAGTTTGTCAGATAAAATTGCTTAAAACACCTTAATATTTTAGAAAAGGTACTTAAGTTTGCATTACCAAAGATTGATCTTATCCACCCATGACCCACCCATAAGTAAATATGCAGCCTATTTTTTGTTTAACAGACCAGCACATTAACAGAAGCAACCACTAATATAACTAAGAAATCATGTGCTTCTATTGCACAGTATCACCCACGTGACAGAACTCATCGTGAAGAACGGGGCAAAATTAAACATGCTAGACTTTCTGCGAAGGTGTCGTGAGGCATCGCAGACAGTATCGGTTGTGGTGAACTATGCCACATTACATGAGAAGAAACAATTGATTCTTGTGTCACGAGACCCACTTGTCGTTTACGTATCCCCACGACACCCTAATTCAAAGAAATCGTGCTAAAATCGTGACAAATCTGTGTGATCTGACCAGGGCTTAAGTGTGAGTAAATTTACAATATTTTTATTTTTGTGGGGTGAGCAAGCCATCAAAATCGAGCCGGTTTTGGCAGATTTTCTGGTAACACTTTACAATTAAAGTTCCATTAGTTAATGTTAAATTAAATATTTACTAACATGAACAAAAACAAACACTTTTATAATAGTATTAACATCAATAATAGTCCATCAATAAGTTATTAACAAGGGATAACAATGCACAACTGTTATATCACATTATATTATTCAAATATTATGACATGAATCGTTATATTACATCGGTATATATAACATAATACGGCATTGTTAAAAGCCCAAAGATGTGCTTGGTAACTTTAGTTCATTCTAACCTTAATATTAATGTTAACAACTTGTTAACATAACTAAATAAAACACTTTGGGCTTTTAATAATGCCTTACTACATGTTGAAAAGTACCTAGAAATGACCTACAGTAGGACTGATCTATTTTTCAGTTAGTGATATATCAAACAATGGAACATTATTATAAAGTGCCACCCATTTAACCAATGCAATTCGCTTCTAAAACAAATAGTTTCAATTTCAAGGCTAGTATTGTTAGCTCATATTAGTGTTATCTGCACAACAGCCGCCGTGAAGAAGCTCCTTCCCAAACGAATCTCATTTGAAACCCAAATCCAGGAATGATGTTCAGTCACGTGCCGCTGCTACTTATATACCCGCGGCTCCGCATGACGTCAGAGCATTTATTCAGTGCTATAACTCATCCTGCAACATTTACTGCTTTCGAAATCTGCTGTGTCATTATGCATCTCGCACAATCAGATTGTCTCGACTCACACACACACCTCGTCAATCACGGACAGCACGATTCAGACCGCAACAATACTACATAATTGTGTCGCCCGCTGGGATTAGATTTAATACTTCTGCCGGATACGACTGAACACTCACTGATGACAGATGGGCCAGTAAAAGCGGTTCAGGAAGGATTATACTCCTAAACTTCAGCTTACCTTCTGATGTGGGCCTCAAGAGCTGTCATTTTACATGCTGATAGCCATTAAAATCACATACAGAGTGCATGTAAATCCCAGATTCAGACAACACTATTAAAGTCATTTATCCCTGTGATTATACGTACGCTGCTGGGACAAAATCTGGAATGTAGAGTGGTGTAAAAAATGTGTTTGCCCCCTTACTGATGTTTGTCACACTTTAATGTTGCAGATCATCAAACAAATTTAAGTATTAGTCAAAGATAACACTAGTAAACGCATCGTGCAGTTATGAAGGTTATCACTATAAAGGAAAAACAAAATATAAAACTATAGCCCTGTGTGAAAATGTGTTTGCCCTCCTGTTGTTTATCACACCTGAGTTCAATTTCTCAAGCCCCACACAGACATGATTACTGTCACACCTGTTCGCAATCAAAAAAATCACTTAAATAGAAGCTGCCCGACAAAGCGTAGACCAAAAGATACTCAAAAGCTAAACTACGTGCTGAGATAAGATACATATGAATATAAATCCATACATATTTTCCCATGTATCCTGCATTTATTTGATCATATTATTCCTATTTAAACATATATACCAACAAATTGTAAATATATTTACATATAAATATACCATTTGAATACATACTATTTAAATGTATACCAAAAGATCCTCAAAAGATAGACATCATGCTGAGATCAGATACATATAAATATGAAGCCATATATATTTGCCCACACATCCTGCATTTATTTTTATCACATTATTACTATTTAAATATATACCAACAAATTGTAAATGCATATAAACATAAAATTGTAATATATACTATATAAATGTAAAAGATCCTCAAAAGCTAGTCATTGTGCCAAGATCAGATGAATATGAATCCATACATATATTTTTCCCACATATCCTGCATTTATTTGATCTTATTGTTACTATTTATAAATACCAACAAATTGTAAATATATTTAAATATAACTATAAAACTGTAATATAAAATATTTAAATGTATACCAAAAGATCCTCAAAAGCTAGACATCATGATGAGATCAAATACATATGAATATGAAGCCCTATATACTTTTTTCTTATATGCTGCATTCATTTGATCATATTATTACTATTTAAATATATACCAACAAATTGAAAATACATTTAAATGTATACCAAAAGATCCTCAAAAGTTAGACATCATGCCGAGATCATATGAATATGAATCCATACATATATTTTTTCCCACATATGCAGCATTTATTTGATCATATTATTAATATTTAAATACTATTTATACCAACAAATTGTAAATATATTTAAATACAAACATAAAATTTTAAGATATACTATTTAAATGTATACCAAAAGATCCTGAAAAGCTAGACATCTTGCCGAGATCAGATGAATATGAATCCATACATACATACAGCTGAAGTCAGAATTATTAACCCAGTCTTTGATTTTTTTTCTTTGAAAATTTTCAGAGTATGTCTGATAATATTTTGCTCTTCTGGAGAAAGTCTTGTTTGTTTTATTTCAGCTAGAATAAAAGCAGTTTTCAGTTTTTTTAAATCAATTTTAAGGTCAGAATTATTAGCCCCCTTAAGCTATATTTTTTTCCCGATAGTCTACTGAACAAACCATCGTTATACAATAACTTGGCTAATTACCCTAACCTGCCTAGTTAACCTAATTAACCAAAATAAGCCTTTAAAATGTCACTTTAAGCTGTATAGAAGTATCTTGAAAAATATCTAGTAATATATTATTTACTGTCATCATGGTAAAGATAAAAAAAAATCAGGTATTAGAAATGAGTTATTAAAACTAATATGTTTAGAAATGTGTTGAAAAAATCTCTCCGTTAAAAAGAAATTTGGGAAAAAAAACAGATGGGCTAATAAATCAGTGGGGCTGATAATTCTGACTTCAACTGTATATTTTACCACATATGCAGCATTTATTTGATCATAATATGATTTTTTTGTATCATTTTAAACTGCTTTTTTGATACTCAGGAGATAATTGCTGTTATTAATATTAATAAGTTAATATTAATGGTTAAAGTTAATATGGCAACCATAATATGCTGTCATTCCAATCTTTTGGGTTAGCACATTAACAATTATTAAATATATAATTAATACAAATAAATAACTTTATAACAATAACTTTGCTTATTACTCGAACTTGCCTAGTTAACCTAATTATCCTAGTTAAGCCTTTAAGTTGCACTTTAAGCTACAAGAATACTAGTATCTTGAAAAATAACTAGAAAAATAGTATGTGCTGTCATAAAGGCAAAGACAAAAAAAATTGAAATTACTTATTAAAATTATTATGTTTAAAAATTTTATTTTTTTTTTACTTCACAACAGACAAAAAGCTTAATAATTCCAACCATTTGGCTGCCAGTGAAGACATGATTATAAGACAGAAGTCTGATCTTTTTGTAAAGTTTACATGACTCACTAGGGAACTTATTTTAGGTCATGTAATTATCAATTAATTTACCCGTTATCTGGAAAAGTGGCCAGCTTGAAAAACAACTCGACGTGCTCGTGTAAAGCGATTTGCTAGTTCAACTTGGGAGACTGCAATCTAACGATGCATATTAGCAGACAAAGCATTCATTAGAGCAGCAATGTTGACCTCGGAGGTCAGAAAACACAGTAATGAGATCTGGAGGAATGAGCAGATGATGCCCACGGTGACTGCAGATGTCACTGTATTAAAAACAATAAAGCGTACGAGACGAGCCTATTATGACACTCAACAAACATGATGACACACGCAACAGATCCCAGACCCCCATTCTACATAGCTCCCCTTCTGTTATTCAGTGTCCAAATCAAAATGTCAAATCCAGCACAATACAAGCATGGAAACACACACAGAGTAAGTGGCCCTCGTGGGTGATTTTATAAGTTCAGAAGGAGACCCTGGTTCCTGACAGAACCCAGATTGGACAGGACAGTAGCCTTCACCAATATTTGCATGCTTGCTAAATATGAGCAAAGACGGAAGTGAATATTGTCTTTGTGTTGATGTGGGACATTGTAGATTTGGAGGATTTATGACTTGTACATACATATACATATATACACACATATACATATATACACACATATGTATGTATGTATACATATATATACATATACACACACACACATATACATACACATATACATATACACACACATATACACATATATATATATATATATATATATATATATATATATATATATATATATATATATATATACACACATACATATATACACACATACATACATACATACATACATACATACATACATACACACACACACACACACACACACACACACACACACACACACACACATGAATACATACATACGTGTGTGTGTGTACATGCATGTATATATGTATGTATGTATGTATGTATGTATGCATGTATGTGTGTTTGTGTGTAAGTGTATATAATGTAATGTCTTTTTGGGTGGTCAGAGGGTAAATTTACAGTAATTTAGCATTGATCAGCTAACCTAACTTTGAATAGAAAAACTGTTTTACTACTACAAATAATATATTTTCACATAATCATAATTTGTAATGACATTGTAGTAATGATGATTAATTCAGATTGAAAATGTATTATTAAATATATAAAGAATTATACATTGAAAGAAGCTGAATTGTTTGAACCTTGTTTGTTTAAGCTGTTTTTCCCCAGTAATTTACATTAATAAACTATTATGAATAAATTACTATTATTTATTCAAGAGTGTGTTTGTTTACCCTTTTTTGATTCAAACAATCCAGCAATTTTAGAGTGTCATAGTAGAATACATAAGAATATATCATCATCAATGGTATGCCTATTACTACTACTACTACTACTACTACTACCTAAAAAAGAAAAAACACAGACAGACCTATAATAACGAATTTAAAATGGCTTTGGCACATGGCTAAACCATAAAGAATTTCACACAAAAATTATTCATATTCTGATTAAACATGAATATTCCCACTGTGAATTCTTAAAAATATAATATCTGTTTACCTGCACTGCCACAAAGCAAAGACTGTGATTTCAGCACCATGGACAGCGCCATCATTCGTTACAATTGTACACTATATTATGCAAGTTTCCATTTAAAATATAACATTTAGTATGATCACTTATTATTTAATATATTTGAATAATTGTATATCAGCATAAATACACTGCTTCAATTCATTCATTTAGTTTTGCTCAAGTATTAGAAACTTTAAATAAGACGATTCAAATTGATTTTTGTACATTTAATTTGATTCAGCAAGTCCTGAAGTCTCGTCATTGACCGTCATACAGTTTTACATCACATATTACAGGCTGCACATTAAATTTAGAATACATTGGCTTGAACGCTGGCCAATAACTGAATTGCTTTTGCTTTTCTTAGCCGCTAAACTCTGTCATGTGCGCAGAACAAACTTTAGCCTGATCCGGAATGAAGAATTACACCAAGTGAATTATTCCCTAGAGAATAAACTGCAATGACGTCTGCAGTCTGCTTAATTTCCACAGGCGATAATACATTCAGCCGACATGCACGCTTTGAACTGATTCGCTCAAATTAATCAAACTTAAGCTATTTTCTGCTTGTGAAGTGGCTATTAAAGCATCTTTCTTTCATGAGACATGCGGATTCCGCCGTCCTATCACATGGTCTTGCCGTGAGGGCATAAACATTCATTACTCTGCTGAAGTACATACTGTAGTTTGGGGACATTCAATTATTTCAATAAACACGGCAAGTCCCAAGACGTTCTCTAATTGCTTTGAAGTAGAGGCTTGTGCTAATGGTTCCCTGTAGGACGGGCTTGTGTTTTATTCGGCTCCTTATGGGCACAGTTTAACCGCGCTTATAATGGCACAGGACATCACACAGCAAGCAGCAGTTTCTATTCTTTGACCTCTGACTAAGTAATTATCATCCCCGCAAGGATGGCCTTTTCTGCTCCAGATGGGCTGCTGCTGCCGCTATTTCAGGAAACGGTCAGTAAAAGTGAAAGCTTTGGGAATTGGTTGGGTTTTCAGGAGGATTGTGTGACAATGGGGATAATTAGACATTATTAGTCTGACATAGTCTGTGTTCTTTTATGATAATTAATCATACTTTCGGGAGGGATGTTTCTCGGGATTTTCGGGTCTTATTAGGTACTGGCTGGAGTAAACTGAGCATATTTGTTTGATTCTATAAAAGGTTTGATAATGTTTCTTCTAAATGTCAAATAAAAATGTTGTCATTTTGTTTTTGTTTTAAATGACAATTGGTCAGAATAACATGTTTTATTTGTTGTGACTGAAAAGTAGGGTTATTCCACCGAGTAGTCATTTTTTAACCCTTCTGAAGTAAGTTCATTCATTCATTTTTTTTCCCACTTATTCCCTTTATTAATCAGGGGTCACCACAGCGGAATGAACCACCAACTTATCCATTATATGTTGCAACCCAGCATGAGCAGCCCAGTACTGGGAAACATCCATACACTCATTCTCACACACACACACACACACACACACACACACACACACACACACACACACACACACACACACACACACACGCACACACGCACACACGCACACACGCACACAGCACTAGTGGGTAGCACTACCCACTGCGCCATCGTGTCACCTTCTACTGAAGTAAATAAATAAATAAATAAATAAATAAACAAATGGTATTGTGTTTTCTAAAAAAGAATAAATGTTGAACATTGTCAGATGACATCAAACATGCAAACGTTTAGAAAATAGTAACTTAAAACTAATCTTATTGTTGTTTTAAATCTGGAAGAAATGTCCACAAAAGTTTATAGATGACTACATTACAATTTTTTTTTGCTCTGAATATTTTTTCGTCTTGTGAATATTTATTATTAGTGGGGTTTGCCTTTAGGCAAATTCTACTATTGTTATTCTTCATACTTATTTTTATTATTGTTGTTGTCAGGGTTGAATGATTGGCGATAAAAATGAAACATTTGGGTTTTCACGAGTGTATTTTCTTAATAATAATAATAATAATAATAATAATAATAACTAGATATTAAAGTTTGAGGACAAACTTTATGGTGGCTTGAAAAGCCGAGTCTGAATTAGCATGTTACTAGCCTGAATTAGCAAGTAACTAGCATGATTCTAACATAAATTAGCATGTAACTAGCATGATTCTAGCATGAATTAGCATGTTACTAGCATGTTTCTAGCATGAATTAGCATGATTCTAGCATGAATTAGCATGTTACTAGCATGTTTCTAGCATGAGTTAGCATGTTACTAGCATGTTTTTAGCATGAATTAGCATGTTACTAGCATGATTCTAGCATGAATTAGCATGTTACTAGCATGTTTCTAGCATGAATTAGCATGTTACTAGCATGTTTCTAGCATGATTTAGCATGTTATTAGCATGCTTCTAGCATGAATTAGCATGTTTCTAGCATGAATTAGCATGTTATTAGCATGATTCTAGCATGAATTAGCATGTTACTAGCATGATTCTAGCATGAATTAGCATGTTACTAGCATGTTTCTAGCATGAATTAGCATGTTACTAGCATGATTCTAGCATAAATTAGCATGAATTAGCATGTTACTAGCATGATTCTAGCATGAATTAGCATGTTATTAGCATGATTCTAGCATGTTACTAGCATGATTCTAGCATGAATTAGCATGTTACTAGCATGATTCTAGCATGAATTAGCATGTTACTAGCATGTTTCTAGCATGGATTAGCATGTAACTAGCATGATTCTAGCATGAATTAGCATGTTACTAGCATGTTTCTAGCATGAATTAGCATGTTACTAGCATGATTCTAGCATGAATTAGCATGTTACTAGCATGTTTCTAGCATGATCTAGCATGTTACTAGCATGATTCTAGCATGAATTAGCATGTTACTAGCATGTTTCTAGCATGAATTAGCATGTTACTAGCATGATTCTAGCATGAATTAGCATGTTATTAGCATGATTCTAGCATGAATTTGCATGTTACTAGCATGATTCTAGCATGAATTAGCATGTTACTAGCATGATTCTAGCATGAATTAGCATGTTACTAGCATGATTCTAGCATGGATTAGCATGTAACTAGCATGATTCTAGCATGAATTAGCATGTTACTAGCATGTTTCTAGCATGAATTAGCATGTTACTAGCATGATTCTAGCATGAATTAGCATGTAACTAGCATGTTTCTAGCATGAATTAGCATGTTACTAGCATGTTTCTAGCATGAATTAGCATGTTGTTAGCATGATTCTAGCATGAATTAGCATGTTTTTAGCATCATTCTAGCATGAATTAGCATGTTACTAGCATGATTCTAGCATGGATTAGCATGTTACTACCATGATTCTAGCATGAATTAGCATGTTACTAGCATGATTCTAGCATGGATTAGCATGTTACTAGCATGATTCTAGCATGAATTAGCATGTTACTAGCATGTTTCTAGCATGAATTAGCATGTAACTAGCATGATTCTAGCATTAATTAGCATGTAACTAGCATGTTACTAGCATGATTCTAGCATGAATCAGCTTGTTTCTAGCATGAATTAGCATGTTGTTAGCATGATTCTAGCATGAATTAGCATGTTACTAGCATGACTAGCATGTCACTATCGTGTTGCTAGCACCTTTCTAGCAAGATTAGCATGTCAGTAGGAAGTTTAAACTGTTAGCATGTGTTAGAAAAGCTAGTCACAGTCTCTGGGACAGTTGCTAGGGTGCTGAAATTGGTTGCTAGGGAGTGGCTAGTAAGTTTAAAGGTAATCAGTGATTGGCTGCTGGCTAGACTGAGTTGAATGAGGCCAGACTCTAGTCTGTAGGACAGTCTGATGCAGAGTTATGAGCTCACAAAGGTTGATCCAATGTTAAGTAAATGGGAGTCTTTTACAATGGAAGTCTATGGGACAGTTGCTAGGGTGCTGTAAGTGGTTGCTAGGGAGTGGCTAGTAAGTTAAAAAGTCATCAGTTATTGGCTGCTGGCTAGACTGAGTTAAATGAGTCCAGTTAGAAGTCTGTAGGACAGTCTGATGCAGAGTTATGAGCTCACAAAGTTTGACCCAATGTTAAGTCAATGGGACTTTTGGGATTTTTCTGGGTCGTTTTTCGGAAAACCCAAGGTCGGATCAGTTAGAAAAGATATAGCAACCCGAGTCAGACCAGTTTGAAGGTTTGACGAAAGTTTGAAGTATGTAGCTTGAAAGGCCTAGGAGGAGATACACTTAGAAATTAGTCTCAGAAGAATAAGAAGAAGAAGAAGAAGAATAATAAGTTTAAGATAGATAACAATATGCTGGCTTTTCAAGCCACCATAATAATAATAATAATAGACAGACAAATAGACAAACAGATAGAACTCAAATTATACACTGTAAAAAGCAGTTACTTAAAAATTTTGTAAACCCATTGTCTTAAAAGTGACAAGTCGATTTTGGTTTAAAAAATTTATTTATTTCTGTTCCAACTTAGAACTATTAAGTTCACTTAACCTAATTTTTCTAATTATGCACATACTTATGTAATCATTATAGGGCAGTATTTACTCTTTTTTTATTATTTTTGTTTTTTATAAATGTCAACTAATCAATTTTTACAGTGTAGTTTTGACATGGTTGAAACTACAAATGTAATTTAATACTAATCAAAATATTTATTCTGCCCAAGGGGAAAAAATACATTCACTCAGAGGAAAAATATAGTTTTATAGAGAGCCTGAATTAATGTAATTACTATACATTACTGTTTATTTATTTTTGTGAAAAATAATTTTACTATAAAATCAAAGTAAAGTTGTGGAGCACATGAGCATGGTCTCTTTGTCAGAATAACTCTATAGGCTAACGTTACTGTTGTTCTAACCTTGACTTGGCAGCAATACAAACAAACAAAGATATGTTATTAATGCTATCTCACGGCAATAAGGTATATGCAGAGCTAGTGTTTCTTCCCATACTGATAAGCTTTCGGTGAACGTTTAATGTGATTTTTTTTCCATTTTATATGGTTCCTTTTACAGCATCGATGTTGTGATGTAATTAAAATATAATCAGTTAGATAGACTTAGTCGTTTTAGTAGCGTAAAACGAGACGAAAAGACGTTTACACACACGCGACCATCAGGATCTGCAGGCGAGCGCAGAAGCTCCATTGAATATACTGGAATAAAATAAATGTTCATATTTCAAAGACATGGCAGGGAAAATGTAATTTAATGCAGTGCTTCTTGTACATCCTGAGACCCACTTTATATCAGATATCACTCAGCCAGTGGAGATTGCTGATTTTACAGAAAACAGACCTTAAACGTGCCGATTTTGTAATGGCATACAGTTCACCAGAAGCACATATTTTATATTATTAAATCACAATTCTTTCCATTTGACAATTACATTAAATGGATAGTTCACCAAAAAAAAAACAGAAAATTCTGTCATCAATTATTCAAGCTTTACTTGTTCATTTGAATTTCTTTCGTCTGTTGAACACTAAAGAAGATATTTTGAAGAATGTTGGTAGCTGGCACCAATTAAGCATCTATAACATGTTTTAATTGTAAAGCCTTGAACTCTAGATGAGGGATAGTAAAGCTCAAGGTGTCTTCTTTCCAGACACACATGAACTGTAAATGCAGCCCAAATTATTCAGCAACTGTTACCATTTTTGTTTGGGAAGGTCAATTTTGAGAAAATGCCTCTGACAGCGAGGGAGAGAAGAACACTGATATAGTCTCAGGAAAACATTCTGCAGAAATCTTGCTTTGCATGTTATCTTCATCATATTTGAAATAGAAACTCATGAGACACTTGGCTTTCAAGGCATATTTTTCTAGGTTATTACATGACTGATTTCATGCGTTTGTACATGGAAAACGAATACTGAACAATACAATTTTTCTTTCTCATTAATTCATTATGCATAAATTTTACAGTATATTTCTTAACCAAACTTTCTAGATGGACCATAGTAAAGCATAAAGTGTCTTCTTTCCAATGATACCTAATTTTTGTTTGTATGTAGCTCACTAGACTCAATAACTGTTACTATTCAAAGTTATGCATGTGTAAATCCCCATAAGTGAGTGCTGGCTAACGGGTTACCTAACATTTTCCCCTACTACAGATAAAGAAAAAGTGGCAGCAACCAGTATTCTTCAAAATATCTTCTCTTGTGTTCAACAGAACAAAGAAGGTAATAATGATATAAAACCACAGGGAGAATAAATGATGAGGTAATTTTCATTTTTTTGGGTACACCATCCCTTTAAGCCATATCACAAAATCAATTTCAACACAATTTCATACAGCCAAATCTCTTGTTGCTTCATGCATTGAAGAAAATCGTACTATTCAGACAACCAATTTTACACTTCTCCAAATAAACTCAACAGATTCCTCTTGCATTTCAACCTTGTGCTGATTGAAATGGTGCCTGCGCTTGAGCCCATTACTGCATACAATGGCCTTTGTGCCTTGCATGTCCCAAATTATATTTATTTCCTCATCCATCAAGTCTATTATTTAAATAGCTGCTGTAGGAGAGCTTCTCTCTGGGGCTTTTAGCCTCTTTCTCTCTCAAACTTCCAGCTCAGTGCAGACTTACACCAGCAATCGACTATAATTGCTTGTTGTGTATTAGATCTGAAAATATAGAGAGGATAAATGGATGAAGCAATCAAAAAAAATGAATGAATTCTGTTGTTATATACTTGTGGAATTTCAAACATACAATGTAAAAGGTCATACAATAAAGCTTTATTCTTCTTGATAGCTGGGTTTTGTTGAGATATTGATCAAATTTAAAGGGGTAGTTCACCAAAAGGTGAAAATTCTGTCATTATTAACGCACTCTCCAGTTACTTGGAGAAAAAAAATGTTTAGCGCATCAAAAAACGCATTAAAATCCTTAGCCTGTGCTCAAAAGGAAAAATAACTATTTTATGTATTGGAAAGTGGCTAATGTTGTTATAATCATCAGCAATCTGAACTACAGGTCACCACATTTACGAACTACAATTCCTGTCATGCCGTTTCGCACACACTGGTTGCCGTTCACGACCGATGACTTACTCACAGCTGAATCCCGTAATCACTGATCATCTGGACTACTTATACACCACACATACAGTTGCAGTCAGAATTATTAATAATTCAGGGTGGGTAATAATTCTGACTTCAACTGTTTACCAGTTCAGGACTGAGTCATTTTCAGTCATCATGTGTTAGTTTTATTTGCGATTTGTTTTTGCCTCCCATGTTCCTGATCTTAGCTTTGTTATATTCTGACCGCCGCCTAGTTTTTGACCTTATCCCTGTTTTCAAACTATGTTTTGGATGCCCTGTATGTAGCTGTTTAGCCCTTGTTTTGACCATTGCCTGCTTACACAAATACTATTATTAAATTGCACTAGGATCGATCTTTCTGTTGTCCGAAATTCTGCTTCACTCATGACAAATGTATCCAAATTCATACAATTTCACTTGTTTAAAAAAACATACTTTTTTTTTTTAAAAGTACACTCCAAAAATTACTTTTGCTACTTGTTCAAGCTACTTATTTAAAATGAGGTGAAACAACACAATTCTTAAGTTGTTTTTGGCACAAACTGATTGTTTTATGTTCAATCTACTTAAATTTGTAAAAATGGTTACGTTATTTTAATTTACACTACCTGACAAAAGTCTTGTCATAAATCCTTTTAAGTTTTAAGAGCAACAAATAATAGTTCTAGTTCATCATTTGGAAAAGTGACAAAAGGTACATTTTTCAGATGAATCATCTGTTGAACTGCATCCCAATCATCACAAATACTGCAGATGACCTATTGGAACCTGCATGGACTCTCACAGAAATCAGTCAAGTTTGGAGAAGAAGAAATCATGGTTTAGTGTTACATTCAGTATGGGGGCGTGTGAGAGATCTGCAGAGTGGATGGCAACATCAACAGCCTGAGATATCAAGACATTTGTGCTGCCCATTACATTACAAACCACAGGAGAGGGTGAATTCTTCAGCAGGATAGTACTCCATCTCATACTTCAGCCTCCACATCAAAGTTCCTGGAAGCAAAGAAGGTCAAGGTGCTCCAGGATTGGCCAGTCCAGTCATCAGACATGAACATTATTGAGCATGTCTGGGGTAAGATGAATGAGGAGGCATTGAAGATAATCCAAAGTATCTTGATGAACTCTGGGAGTCCTTCAAGAACGCTTTCTTTGCCATTCCAGACTTTATTAATATGTTATTTGAGTCATTGCAGAGATGTGTAGATGCAGTCGTCCAAGCTCATGTGAGTCAAACACAATATTCATTCTTCTTCCACTGCACCGTGACTTTATATTTTACACTGTACATTATTTCTGTTAAGTGACAAGACTTTTGTCTAAGCAAAGTCAGGCTTTACTGTCCTAATAAAAACGTAAAAATATTTATTAAAAATCAAGGCATGACCGCATTTTATTTTGGTAAAATAAGGGTAATCTAGAGGCCACTTCTGATACCAAATGATCACCTAGAAGTCAAGTTATTATTTGCTGTTCCTAAAACCTGGATAAGCAACAAGATTTCTGGTAGTGTACTTATATTGGTGGATGAGCAAATCATATTAAAATGTACAAATGGGATTGTACAAATTAATACGACAGCCATTAAATGAAAAAGTTATGAATTTCCTCGGATTGTGTTGGATAAAGCTGACAGAAATGCTTTCGATTAAATTAAGCAAATATTGACAAAATATGTTTCAGTTTAACTTTAGTGCATGAATTCTATAGTGATAATTTCAATGCTAACAAACAAAGTTGAGTTTATGTATTGAGTAGGATTAAGGACGTCAAATAAGATCATACACTGTGAAAAATGCAGGGTTCCATACAATTCATTCATGTTGTCCCAACACATATAGATTATGTTGACCAAAATATATCTCTATAAATATATTGTTTCAGCTCATTTAAATAAGTAGTTTGAACAAGTAGCAAAATTCCCCTTTTTGAGTCTACTTTATCAGTGAATAGTAAGAGTTGATACTTAAAGAAAAATGTTACCTTTTTTATTGCCTTTACTACACTCAAAAAATTATGTTTGCTGTTTGATCAAACTACTTATTTAAAATGAGCTGAAACAACACAAATCTTGAGGTTAATTTGGGAAATTTATTGTTTTATGTTTATTCCACTTAAATTTGTAAAAACAAATCTAGTGTGTGGAATCCAGCATTTTTTGCTTCCAAAAGCTTCAAGATGTGTTTAAGTGCTAGTTCAAGAACCCCAAGCTGCTATTTCAGTGCTGTAATATGCTTTGGGAGGTTTATTGTCCTGCGGTTTGTTGAGTTGGAGGTTTACCAGCAGCAGAGCACTGATATGACAGTGGGTTTTGTCATTTATGGATCTTGGAGTTTATTACTGCAGATCACACTCTTGATGCAGACAAATGTTAAAGCGTAAACACTGAGGTTTCCTATGAGACTCGCAGCATCCATAAAACAGAAAGAGAAAGAGCAAAGCAGAGAGTCAGGCTGTGCTGAAGCAGATCAAGTTAACAGCTGGACTAGATGAAGCCCGGTGTTTTTCATTGGGAGAGTTTGTAGAGACTCCCAGTGGGAAAAAAGGGGCAGCAGAGAGGTTAACATTGCAGAGCAAAACACAAGAACAAACAAGCGCAAACACACACAGGCAGATCTCACACACACACAGCACTCATTGACAGCTTACACAGAATCCATTAAACATCCAACTGCCCATTAACACAAATTTCTAATCAGCCAATCACGTGGCAGCAACTCAATGCATTTAGGCATGTAGCCATGGTCAAGACGATCAATTCAAATCAGTTCAATCAGTTCAAACCGAGCATCAGAATGGAGAAGAAAGATGATTTAAGTGGCTTTGAACGTGAAATGTGACAACCATCTCTACGGGTTTACAGAGAATATTCCGAAAAAGAGAAAATATCCAGTGAGCTGCAGTTCTGTGGGTGCAAATGCCTTGTTGGTGCCAGAGGTCAGAGGAGAATGGCCAGACTGGTTTGAGCTGATAGAAAGGCAACAGTAACTCAAATAACCACTCATTACAACCGAGGTATGCAGAAGAGCATCTCCAATCGCACAACACACCAAACCTTGAGGCGGGTGGGTTACAGCAGCAGAAGATCACACTGGGTGCCACTCCTGTCAGCTAAGAACAGGAGGCAAAAATTCGCACAGGCTCTCCAAAATAAGACAATAGAATATGGGAAAAACATTGCCTGGTCTGATGAGTCTCAATTTCTGCTGTAACATTTGGATGGTAGGGTCTGAATTTGGCGTCAACAACAAGCAAGCATGGATCCATCCTGCCTTTTATCAATGGTTCAGGGTGGTGGTGGTGGTGTAATGATATTTTTATTTTTCTTGGCACACTTTGGGCCCATTAGTACCAATTGAGCATTGAGTTTCTTGAACATGACAATGAGTTCACCGTACTCAAATGGCCTCTACAGTCACCAGATCTCGATCCAGTAGAGTGCCTTTGGTATGTGGTGGATTGGGAGATTCACATCATGGATGTGCAGCCAGCAAATCTGCAGTAACTGAGTGATGCTATCATGTCAATATGGACCAAAATCTCTGACAAATTTTCCAGTAGCTTGTTGAATCTATGCCATGAAGGATTAATGCAGTTCTGAAGGCAAAAGGGGGTCCAACCCGGTACTAGTAAGGTGTACCTAATAAAGTGGCCGGTGAGTGTAATTACAAACTTCATTGAACAGCTGATCTGGAAACTGTTTAATGATGACACCTCAGTATATCTCTCGCCGCGAGAAATTTGCCATTTAAAGCATTTCAGAGTAAAGCTGCGGTCACACTGGGCTTTTCTCCCCATAGACTTCCATTCATACGCACGCGTATGCGTCAGACCAGAAACGCAGGGTCATGCGTCAAGTTTCGCAGGTTGCTGCGGTGCAAAGTTCAAGCTTGGTGAACTCTGACCTGCGCAATCGCATCACTTGACTGCGTGAGACCAATCAAAAATCAAAACACGACCTGTCTGGACAGAAATTTTAAATGTCTAATCATCTTGTTTAATCCCGCCCCTTTTCGCAGCAACGTACAACAGAATTTTGCAAGCTCAAACTCTAGTGTGACCGCAGCTTCAAGCATTGACATTATTTGATTTTGATCATTTAACACAATCAGTTAGAAGCTGATTTGATCCAGTGTAAAATCAAGAAGTTACCAAACACTTGGTGGTGTTATTTACAACATCTGGGAATTCATGCAGCCCCAGTCAGTGAATAATTTTCCCGATGCCATTTTCCATTAGTTTCAGAATAGCTACTGGTATGACAAACAACCTCAATGTTTGTGTTTTACTGACTTTCTCTAAGGATATATGGTTATAAAAGTATTATTAGGTTAATTATTATTGATAGGTAAAAAATTTAAATACTTATTAATTTTAAATTATGAATTTTATTAATATTTTTATTTAAAAAATTATTTAATATTAATTATTAATTTTGAATACTTGGCGGCACAATGATTCTGTGCTTAGCACTGTTACCTCACAGCAAGAACGTTGCTGGTTCGAGTCCGAGCTGGGTCAGTTGGCATTTCTGTGTGGAGTTTGTATGTTCTCCCCGTGTTCACGTGGGTTTCCTCTAGGTGCTACGGTTTCCCCCACAGTCCAAAGACTGCTATAGGTGAAATGGATAAACTAAATTGACTAATTGTGTGTGTGCATGTGAGAGAGAATCACTGTGAATGGGTCTTTCCCAGTACTGGGTTGTGACTAGAAATGCATCCGCTGTGTAAAACATATGCTGGAATAGTTGGCCAAAGGAAAATAATGAATGAATAATTTGGTGGTTTATTTGTGGTCGATTAATGTTCTAACTGAGTTGTACTTGCTTGACTTCTCTATAGTCTATTATTATTATTTATTTTTTTTTTTTAAGTGCAAAATGGAAGAGTCAAGTTTTGGTCATTTCCAACATAATGTATATTTCAGAATACAATACTATTCACTAATGTTCAAAGGTTTGGGATCAGCATGGCTACTAGATTTAGGTTACATTTTTTAAATTCTATAAAAGACCTCGTGAACTGGAGGTCGCTGACACTTATTTCAGTATGTGTAGGGTTGCATGGTTTACTGGTGTTATGGTGGTATCGTGATACAACGGCTCCAAAATACTGGCGGTGCCACTGTAGTTTGTAAACGGTAGTATCGTCATTAACGGTCTATCTACAATAGATAATGTTGGATGTGGAAAAGTCACTGAAATGGTCACATGTTTGTGCAACAATAAAACATTTTATTTAAATATTCTGTGGAGCCCTATAAGGTTGCAAGTATTCTGATGTTTTCTTACGTTTCAAATGCGCATCTGAATCGGTTTATTTCTGTTCCTCTCAATATGATTTAGTAGCTACAACAAAAGCGACAATCTCTTAAAAAGAACAACTCAAAGTGAAATTTTGAATTACTTTGGATTGTTACCTGATAAGACTAAAAAAAAAAAAAAAAAAAAACAATAGATGAAGAACACAAAATAGCAACATTAAAACAATTGTTGACCACTTCATATAGCTTAATTTTGTTGGAAAAATGCTATTTTGGTTACAAATTTCATTTGGTATAATTTGTCTCTTTATTTTAATGTATTTTTTGTTGGTCAGTTATCTAAAAAATAAACAAAAAGAGTGAATTTTAGGTGAAGTGACGTGCAGATGATACTTTTTTCAATAATAAGGGAATTTTCAATTGAATTCAAGACCTATTTTAGCATGTAAGACATAGTTTTTCCAACAATTTTCTTTATAATTTCAGTTATGAATTACAGTATCACAATACTATTGGCATCGTGATACTTCAGCTGGTATGATATGGTATGGCATCGTAAAATGAATTAATGGTATCAGGACAACGTTAATATGTTGTCGACTTTTGACTGAAAGGAATTATTGACTAGGGGGCAGGGCTTTCTTTTGGCTTATCATTAGCAAACTATGCTAATAAAACAAAACAAAAACACACAGCCTTTTACTGTAGCATTTACAAACCGGCTAAATTTCAGTCAGTACAATAAGCCAAAACAACGTGCAATTTGACGATCAATTATTATTATTCTTTTTTTTAATATCAAAATCTTGCATTTCTACTGACCTTATTCTTGACGTACGAGCGGGCGCAGCCACTGGTCTCCTTTTGGCTCGAGACTTCCAGTGTCACTCACTTTCATTGACTTTTAGACGCTAAAAACAGCTCGTTATGCTGCCTCATGTTCTTATTATTCTACTTGTTATGTACAGTTAATATTACATTTGTTTGTAGAGCAAGTAGTTTGCCGTTTGTTGATTTCTTCCATAGAAAACTGAAAAGAAAGTTCTAGACTAGGGGTGGGAAAACTCGGTCATAGAGGGGCCGGTGTCCTGCACAGTTTAGCTTCAACTCTAATCAAACACACCTGTTTATAGATTTCTAGTGATCTTGAATACACTAATTAGCATGTTCAGGTGTGTTTGATTAGTGTTGGCGCTAAACTATGCAGGACACCAAAACGAGCGCACTTCCGCACATGTAAACTCTGTCAGGTCTGCATTTGTTACAGTATGCTGGCGGTTAACTGTGCTGTAACTGCGCTGTCACCGACCCCACTCTTTTTGGTTGATTATATGAGCGAGCTCGAGAAAATGAGTTGTTTTCCTTCCAAAGAACTCCGCCATCTGTTAGGAGAGTCTGGCTGTCGTGGCTTCGTGGGCCATGAATCACATGAACATCTGCTCCAGGTGAGAACGCATGAACGCGCACAAAGCCCGTCCGTCACGCGCAGGCGCAGATGCAAGGCGTGTAAAAGCGCAGCCCGCGCGCGTCTCTTTCGTGCACGCGCTCACTTCTTGTTCCTGACTGCTAGAATAAACATATGATCTACAGTACAAACACTTTCACATCAGTCGTTTGCAACTGCATATGGATAATTATTTCTGCCATAAAAGAAAACAACAACAGGCATGAAATCTTAAAAAAGTTTAAAGGAAGAGTTCATTTGCAGAAAACATACATGGATAACTATTTTATTTTTATAGAAATTTTCATAAACCATGCAATTTTTTTTCGCAAATTAACTTTTTAATAAACAATAAAAAAAGTTTTGTTAAAAGTTGTAAAAACGTAGATATGTTTTTGCATATGAAATCTTCAGATTGTTAGTTAAATTAAAAGTTCAACAAATTAACTTAAAACTATTCACTTTAAAGTCAATATTGCATAGGCCTAAATCATAATGATTAAAAAAACTGTCTAAAATTAAAATATTATTGTACACCTTATTACACATATTAGGCACACCTTACTAGTACCAAGGTGGACCCCCTTTTGCTTTCAGAACTGCCTTAATCCTTCGTGGCATAGATTCAACAAGGTACTGGAAATATTCCTCAGATATTGTGGTCCATAATGACAAAATAGCATCACACAGTTGCTGCAGATTTGTCGACTGCACATCCATGATGCGAATCTCCCATTCCACCACATCCCAGAGGTGCTCTATTGGATTGAGACCTGGTGACTGTGGAGGCCAATTGAGTACAGTGAACTCATTGTCATGTTCAAGAAACCAATTTGAGGTGATTTTCGCTTTATGACATGGCGACAAATTCTGACACTACCATCTGAATGTCGCAGCAGAAACCCAGTGCTGGGAAACCACAATTATAACATATTCAAAATAATAACTTACCTAGTCATCTTATACTAATATAACTAACAACAACAACAGCAATTATTGTAATATTACTACTTCTACTATTGTTATATCACCTTTAAAGTAAAATCAAGTCATTGGATTTATTTTTTAAAATCATATATTTTTAAATCTTTATTAATTGATGAAAACTGCATTGATACAGACATTTTCAAAGAAATGTTAATTTCAGAAAAGAAGCAAAACAGGGAAACACTGTATATTTTACATCATTTTGCATCAGTCTATCATTGCAAGTACAATCCAATAATTCCAAAATAAAAGTCTGTGAAATAAATCAACATGCGTGACAGTAATTCGACATTATGGCAATAATAATTCAGAGATCAGAAACATTAAAGAAAGCACACAGCAGTATTATTCCTAAACAACAAAAAGACAGATATGCACAGCAATTATAAAAAGCTTCAATAAATAATTCAGCATAAAGATCTCAACCCTTTTTATTTCTGTCAACAAAAATATCTGTACCTTTAAACCTTATCTGAAACTAAACTTGGTCTTTTGTGTTGAATTATTTCAGACAGAAATGCAACATGACATGCATATAAACCCTCAGTTGGTAGTAGAAACGGGTTATCATATCAGACTATTAACTAATTAAACACAGCAATGCCTCTAGAGACACAAAATCTATTTGGCATCATAACACATTCACTTAAGTCTTAAAGAATGTTAATAATAATAATAATACTCTCTCTGAACGACGAACCAAAGATGAGTTTTGAGAAGGTGAAAAACTGTTTTACGATTGAGCCACTCCAGCTCTAACTGCTAACCAGACCTAGTAAAATCAGGTGTTTGTTTCATACCACAGCAGAGGTTAATGGACATATTCATCATCACTGAAATCTGAGTCGTCTGCATCAACTTCCCCTTCAATCACAGACTTCTTGCCTTTACAGCACGACACAACCAAACCGATGAGAAACACCTGCAACACAACAAGCGCACACACACAACTGTTCACTAACAACAATAAAAACAACAATCAAAAATAATAACAATTGCTATTTAAATAACTGCACAGCAACAAAACAAGGTTATCATTATTGTAACTGTTAATATTAATAATAATAATAATAATAATAATAATAATATATTTATAATATAACATGCATAATATGTAACAATTTTTGTTATAATATAATATGTAATTATTAATATAATACCATATTTAATAATAATAATAATAATAATAATAATAATAATAATAATATGTAATATAATGACATAACATTATATTTACTATAATATATTAATAAATATATATTATAATTATAATACAACGTTTAATAATAATAATAATAATATCTATAATAATATAGTTAGAATACAACATACATAATATAACATTATATTTATTATAATATATTAATTAGTATATATAATAATAGTAATACAATACCTGATAATATTTATAAATTTAATATAATAATAATAATAATAATATATTTATAATATAACATAATATATAGCATTATATAGCATATTGCTATAATATAATATATATAGCATTTATTATAATATTAATAATTCCATGTTATAATTACAATACAATGTTTAATAATAATAATAATAATAATAGAAATAATAATAATAATTATAATAATAAATGTATAATAATCAATAATAATAATCAATAATAACAACAATAATAATATATATATATATATATATATATATATATATATATATATATATATGTGTGTGTGTGTGTGTGTGTGTGTGTGTGTGTGTGTGTGTGTGCGTGTGTGTGTGTGTGTACACACATCTATACATAAATAATATATGCTATTTACTATAATATTATATTTAATATTAATAATAATAATAATAATAATAATATATTTAATGTAATAAAAATAACAGCATTATTATAAACTACAACAATTTTATACACAACATTACTGTAATTTTACAGTTAAATATGAATATGTATGTATGTATGTATGTATGTATGTATTAATTATCTAATAATCTGATAATGTAAGATGAGAAATATAATAATAATAATATTAATAATAATACAAATTATTGTTATTTATTATTATTTTATTATCAACAACACTTGTACATGATTACTGTAATCTTACAGGTATATGTACAGTATGTATGTATTATTATTTATCTGATATTTTATGATAAATAATTATAAATATTGTTGTAAAATTGCTGAGTAAAGGAAAATGTGTTTCTTATTGTTTAAGAATGCATTTGTGTTCATTTAAACAAGTCCTCAATATCTTATATTTATGTTTCTATATTTATATAATCCCATAAAATATTACAATAAATAAACCAGCTTACCCCAAGAAAAGCCCAATTGCCAAAATAGTAGATGGTGCTGAAAAACCAAAATTTGTGCAGGAACAGGTATGATCTGGTTACCGTGCACTGGTCTGTAAAAGAAACAAAAAAAACAAAATGTATTCATTAACAATCTATTCATTCATTTTCCTTCGACTTAGTCCTGTAATTATCAGGGGTCACCACAGTGGAATGAACCGCCCATTCACTTTTAGCAAATAAAAAAGAAAGATATTTCATCCAAAAGATTTTTGTCATCATTTACTCACACTTGTTCAAAACCTTTATGAGTTTCTTTGTTCTGTTGAACACAAAAGAAGATGTTTTGAAGAATGTTGGAAACCAGTAATCATTGACTTCCACAGTATCTTTTTTTGCTACTTTACTACTATGGATGCTAATGGCTACCAGATTTTCAAAATCTCTATTTGTGATAAACAGACATTAAATTTTATAAAGGGTTTGGAACCACTTGCGGGTGAGTACATTTGATTTTTTGGTGAATTACCCCTTTAACTTCTGTTTTATTATTATTATTATTATATTTTGCTACTAAGGATGCCAATGGCTACCAGTTTTCAAAGTCTCTCTTTTCTGTGATAAACAGACAATACATTTCATTAATGTTTGGAACCACTTGAGGGTGAGCACATTAAATTTTGTCTTGTCAAACATTGCTGATAAGTTTAGGTCTGACAGAAATAAGCAAACCCTTATGTGTTTGTGGAGTCACACACATACACGCACACAATAATAATAATAATAACAACTTACATACATGTATACATTTAAAATTAGATACATTTACACGCACACACGCACGCACACAAGCACGCACGCACGCACGCACGCACACACACACACAATTGTATGCCAGCACTATTTTGAAAGCAGATATTAGAGTTTTATTTTTGTTTGTTTGTCTGATTGTTGTATGAAGAATCTGATCAGAGCTCATGGATGAAGTGTGACTATTAATCAGCTGGATCTGCCCTACAGAGTGTGCTGTCTACAGAGGGAAGGGAGGAGCAGATCTGCAGATAATCAGCTGCTCCATTAAAAAACATGAGCGGCAGCCGAGGTCAGTCTGTCAGACATTCTATCAGCTCACACAGCGTTTGCACTCCACATTAACCTCTGTCCCGAGCGAGAGCCCATCAGCTGCTCACACACAAGCAGGATTGATGCTCACATGTAATATTAACAGCGGTCTTAAATGTCTCCAGCGACCACCGACGATTGGATCTGCCAGATTTTTCAGTACTGTGTACTAACAGGTGGAATTCAGACTCTAGATGTTGCAGGAAGTCTTCAACTCTACTAAATGTGTCATCAGAGGAAAGCTTTAATTATAAAAAAAGCTATATAGAAGATTAAAAAAAGTTAAACGAATGAATGTATGAAAGCTTAAAATATGAAAATATTAATGAGTAAATGAAAAATTTAACAAGCACAAAAGAATGAGTGAACAAAAAGAGCAAACAATAGAATTTAAAGAAAGATTAAAAAATTATGAAAGCATAGAATGAATGAATGAATGAATGAATGAATGAAAGTGTAAATGTGCAAATATTGAAACAAATAAAAAATGATGAAATGTACAAATGAAAGATTAAAAGAAATAAAAGCTTAAATAAATGAACAAAGTTCTAGTAAAATAGAACAAAAATGAAAGAATGAATGAAGAAATGAAAAACAAAACGAGGATTTAGCAAAATATAGATTAAAGGAACATGAATACTTTGAATGAAAGAAAGAATCAATGAAAGTGTAAGAATGAGCAAGTAATGGAACAAATAAATAAAATGATGGAATAAACAAACAAAAGAATAAACGAAACAATGAAAGCTTGAAAAAATTAACTAAGAGTTCTTAAAAATAAAAATAAAATGTAAGAACGAATAACTAAATGAAAGAACAAACCAAAGATTTAGCATAAAAAAGATAAAAAGAATGAATGAATGAATGAATGAATGAATAACAAATGAATGAGCAAATAAAAATAGATTTCATTTAGAACAAATGAAAAAGTAAGCACAATTAAACAATTTACAGATAGCACAAATGAAAGTGTTAGCTTAGCTGATGATTCGTAATATGCTAGTTTGGCATGCTGTCCTGGGAGAGATCCTCAAGCCCGGGACTCCCTCCCGTTTGCAGGGCGAGAGGGGAGTTTGAGCTCAGGTAGATCTCGAGAAACAAAAGATTTAGCAAAAGGAGGATACACATTGAAAGCTTAGAATGTATGAATGAATGCATGAATGAAGGAAAAGCAAATTAATGAGCAAATTATAGAACAAATGAAAATACCTAAAACAATGAGCAAATGAAAGAGCGAAAGTGAATGAAGAATTGAAAGAATGAGCAAATAAAGAATGAATAACTGAACAAGCAAAACATTTAAAATGACCAAAAAAGTAACAAATAAATAATGCACAACTGAAAGCTGAATGAAAAAATCAAACACAGAAGAAAAAATAAACAAACGAAAGAAGAAATAAAAGATTTAGCAAAAAAAAGATAAAAAACCAATGAAAGCTTAGAATGAATGAATGAGTAAATGAATGGATGGATGAATGGATGAATGTAAAAAACAAAGGAACGAGCAAATAAAGGATAGAAAAAATAATTGAAAAAAGAAAGCACAAATGAATAATTTAATGATTAAACGAATGGAAGAATGAACACAAATTAATAAATAAGACAACTAATGAACAACTAAAAGACTGAATGAAGGAAAAACACAGAAAGACAGATACCAGGGTTCAAATTTAAAAAAAGAATTACACAGAACGATAAGATTAGAATAAAAAAGAAAGAATATACAAATAAAAGAATGAAGAAAAAAATGAAAGATTGAAAGAATAAAGTATGACTGAATAAACAAACAAAACCTTTAAAAAAATGACCAAAAAAGTAACAAAGGAATAATGAACTGAAAGGAAGTGAATGAAAAATTAAACAAGAAAAAGATTGAGCAAAATAAAAAGAACGTATGAATGAATGAATGAATAAATGAATAAATGAATGAATGAATGAAAAACAAAGGAATGAGCAAAAAATAGAACAAATGAAAAAGCATGAAAGAACAAGCAAATAAAAGAGTGAAAGTGAATGAACAAAGGATTGACAGAACAAACAAATAAACAATGAATGAATGAACAAGCAAAACATTTTAAATGACAAAAAAAGACAACAACTAAAAGGAAGTGAATGAAAAAAATCAAACATGAAAGAAAATGAATGAATGAAATGAACAAACAAAATATTTAGCAAAAAAAAGAAAAAAATAATGTATGAAAGCTTAAAATGAATAAAAAAACAATGAAATGAGCAAATAGAAGATAGAAAGAACAAATGAAAAAAGAAAGCACAAACAAACTACTGATAGAATGAACACAAATTAATAAATAAGAAAAAAACAACTAAAAACTGAACGAAGTAAAAACACAGATAGACCGATACCAGAGATCAAATGAAATAACGAATGCCACAACAACAGATGGATCAAACGAAAGAAAGATTATACAAATAAAAGAATGAAAAACATATGTAAGATTGAACAAACAACAGACAAGCAGAAAGAGAGGCAAAGGTATAAATAAACATATATTGTAGTTAGTTGACTTATTTGGAAAAGTAGCAGTTATATATTTGTTGGAGACTTTAATGAAGTTATCCTACCGTCCAGAAGACCAGCAGCCAATTTAACTGAGCAAAAATCAATTCACAAACTCTGAGGCAACTCTTTAAAGTTCAGTCCAAAGAAACTGGGGGGAAGTTTTCTCAATTAGACAACACTAAAGCAGATGGAGGTCCTTGTTTTGGCTAAAGCAAGACAAACACACACACACACACACACACACACACACACAAAACATTTTTCTTTTACTTGAAACTTTGTAAGTTTCCAAGACTTCTGCCAAAAGCGAACTAATAAACTGATCTACGCGGCAAGCTTTTGGCATGTCGCTGCACAAAGAATATCTTTAAAAGACAGTTACTACAGCGGTCCCTCTGGCTCAGGACCTGTTTGAGAGCAGGCACGGTCCTCCCCTCCTGCACTTCTCCTGCCATCTGCAGCTCAGCAGATGCTCACCTGAATTACAGGGCAGATGGTTCTCAACAGTGCTCTGGCTAAACAAATCATCGTGTACAGCAGTGACCCGCTTCACCTTCAGACCGCAGTCACTGCTGACGGAGAAACACTGCCAAAGACCACAGCCATTCAGACCCTCCCTCCGCCTGTGCGCCACTGTGTTCCTGCGGCGGCTCTGAGCACTGACTCTTAAAGAGATGGTTCATTGTTGTCTTCATGTTGTACAAATCGGTATAACAGTAGTGCTACTAACGCAATTTAAGCCACAGTCTAAAGAAAAAGTGCTGGGTTCCACACAATCCATTCATGTCATCCCAACACAAACCAATTCATTCATTTTCCTTTTTTAGCTTAGTCCTTTTATTAATCAGGGGTCGTGACAGTGGAATGAACCGCCAACTTATCCAACATATGCTTAATGCAGCGGATGCCCTTCCAGCCACAACCCCAACACTGGGAAACACCTATACATATATACACTATGGCCAATTTAGCAATTCACCTATAGTGCATGTCTTTGGACTGTGGAGGAAACCGGAGCACCCAGAGGTAACCCATGCCAACATGGGGAGAACAAACAAACTCCACACAGAAATGCCAACTGACCCACCCGGGACTCAAACCAGCGACCTTTTTTCTGTGAGGTGATTGTTCTACCCACTGCGCCACCGTGACGCCCCCACAAACCAATTAAATTTAACTTAATAGTTTTTACAATTTTAAGTTGATTGAACATAAATCAATACATTTTTCATCCCCCCCAAAAAATGAATAATTGTGTTATTTGAACTCATTTTAAAAAAGTAGTTTGAACAAGCAGAAAACAAAGTCATTCTTTGAGTAATATTTTTAAAATTAAAGAAAAAAAAAAAAAAAAAAACAATAAATAAAATAAATAACATTTTGTTTTGACATAATGTGTGCTGTGTATATTAATTATGTATTTATAAATACACACATGCATGCTTATATTTGAGAAAATGCTTATTTTTTTAAATATGTATAATATATTTATACCTTTATAAATAAATATTTAGATATGTATATATAATTTAATTTAAATGACTCAGAAAAACATTGCCATGTACTCGGAGAGGATGAATTGACATCTAAACTAGCTTTTACAGCCAAACACATTAGTCAAGCACATGATTATATACAAAAACTTCTCTTTATATAATTACCTCTATATAAATATAAACCATGTGTTCTGCCTTCTCTTCATTTGCCAAAAATGACTATGTTTTTCTACTTTATTAAGATTTTCATGTTAATGTTGACTTTCACCATCTTATTTAGTAGAAATCACGAGATAATTAAGTTATATCTCTGAACTTTAATATTAAACGAGTATAAAAATGCTGTGCTTCCCAGCTGCTTTTATTCAGAATCAGCCGCAATGACTTCTGGGACTTCTCGAGTGAGTTTTACGCTCAAGTCTGCATCGATGCATTCTCGATATCAAGAACACATCAGGGAACTTTCACGCGTCCTTCGTTCTTGCGGTCTTAAGTTTTAGAACTGAACTTAGAACTGGTAGATGATGACGTTACACAAGAACACAATGACTCAGAATCACTGAAGAACGCATATTGAGAAACAGCCATATTTTCTGCTTCAAACTGCTTCCGTGTTCTACTTTGCCAGCATTAAACCCATAGCACCTCTGCAACAAAGGGATGTCATGCCGCACACATTGCTGTTTCTGTGTGAAGTCTAGAAAGAGGTCTAACTCTGTGCCACCACAAAACTATAGATGTGTTAAAAAATAATGAGTATATATATATATATATATATATATATATATATATATATATATATATATATATATATATATATATATATATATATATATATATATATATATATATATATATATTCGAGTAATGATCGGGAGGGAAAGTCCGATTCCGATCGGGCCCGATTTCTGATCACGTGATCGAATCTGGACATCCCTAACTGAAACTAAATATATAAACAATAAATAGAAATGTTAAACTAACGTCAGAATGAAATGACCTAAAACTAAACTGATATGTCCAGCAAATTTAACAACTGTATCGAAATAAACACTCATTTAAAAATGCAAATACAGTAATAACCTTCTAAAGGAGCAGTTAAAATCACTTTTGTTCAGCTAAAAATCTGCAGCTAAATCTGCAAGGAGAATCTAGTCATTCCAATAAGAATTTGGTCATCAGTGTTATGTTGTTGACCAGTCTAGGATCAGGGAGATAACTTTTTAAGATTTCTGAAAACCTTCAGTTGAGTGTACAGGCTGCAAATTCTGATGGTCGGAGCATTGTATCCATGATTGCGTCACAACAGAGTTTATGTGAAAATGATTTGGATGCAGGGATATACAACATGACATTGTGACTGTGTAAAGCAGTGTAATCCCGTACAAAGAAACCACTCAGAAGCGCTCAAATGTTAGCAGAAAATGGACTGATAATGAAATCAGTACTTTTGACATCCCTAGTTTGTCAAGTCATAAAATGTCTGAGAAAGAACATGCTGATATCTGGTGATTGTCCATGTTTGTTTGTTTCCGTACCATTTTGATCAATTATTAATCTCAAACAGGCATTTTCTGTTTTGATTGCTTCTGCAGACAGGCTTTTTATAACACAAAAAGCAAAAAACAATACTGTACAGATTTGAATGCTTATAGTTATAAACATTTTAAATCAAATTTAGGAATAAAAATACAGCATGTGAGAGTTTGTGCAGCTCTATAATATAGATCCAAAAACGACTGTCAAAACAAAATTCGCAATGCTTTAGGAAAAGAACTAATTTTGGGGGAAGGTCAGGAATATAAGTGAATAACTTTGATCTACAGTATTCCTACAGATCCCTTTTCAAAGCTATTGTATATGACAAAAAGCACTTTAACATTAAAACAACTGTCCTGCTGCTTTTCTTTTTTCAGGGTTTCTGCATGTTTCATTAAGTCTTTTTTCATCAAGGCATTTTTACAACCAATATCAATGAAATTGTAGACTAAACACTGTTTGTTTTGTTTGTATTTTTTCCAAATGGCCTGGTCGGGCCAATGGAAAAGATTTTCACACAAAAGCATTCAAATTTAATTCTTTCTTAGGCACATATTTTAAATAATATGTCAAAATATGGTTGTAAACACTTTTTCTGCAACATAGCATTTCATAACAGTGAGAGTAAAATAACAAAACAGTAACACAGCAGCAAGACAAATTAAATCATATTGGTAAATAGAGCTAATAAATAAAACATTTGTTAAAGGTTTTATTAAGGATGGATTGCTGGTGATTGGATCGGTGTCGGCCCAATTGGGTAGTTTTACATGGGCATAGGAAATTAAGGCCTATCTAAAATGACTTTAGACAAACAACACAATATTCCAGTGAATGTAAGACTTTTGAAGTCCTAAAATTTGGTTTTTGAAGACTTTCTAAGACCCAGCGGACACCCTGTTATTTGCTAGCCTTCAGTCACTGCGAACTCTCATTGTAGATATTATAGCAGTACAAGCCTTGAAACGATTGCTCACAATGTTTATTCCTTTCTGAAAAAGACCTAACAGCACTAGGGTTTTTGGAGTTAATAATGGCCAGATTTTGAGCGTGTGAATTCAGTGTGTGGTCACTCAGTGCAGCAGGGCAACCCTCGCTCTGAAAGCATGCATTATTTATCATGACTCATTTGTTTCTGTGTATACGCTGAATAGGAACAGGGTGGAAATAGAGGGAAAGTGCTGTAAAGTGCTCTCTGTTTGTCTGGTTTGGGGATTTTTCTGTTTGTTTTTGCCTTTTTTTTCCCCCCGCACTGTTTTCTAAAAGCACTCTGCAAATTTCTCTCTATATTTGAGTTTTCCAGGACCGTTGATCCTCAGCTCTCTGGGCTTCGCTCAATCTAAGTGAACCCCTGAGATTGATGTTGAAAATGATGCTATACTCTTCAAACTTTCTGACACGGACAAAGACTTCCACCTACAGACTGATGCTGCAAAGACGTTGTACAGTTGTCTGGATATTATGTCTCTCAGGTACCACAGATGAGAAACACAATCACCTTCTGGTTCCATATGATGATGATGATGATGATGAACCTGCTGTGGGTTATGAAAAGCTCACTACTGCAAATGCTATAGTCGATGAAAACCATCTGCTCCTCATCTCATATATCATTTATCTGCTGATTACTGTAACTGTGTCATTTTAAACTAAATGCAGGTCTCTATAAGTCATATCATAATCAAAATTGAAATGAAATATAAAAACATTATCATGATATCATGATGAAAGTTTCATCTAGCATGCATATTTATCAAATTAGGGTACTTTTAAACTTATTCAGCAATGATTCATAAAATGTGAATTTTAATCACAACTTTAAGCAGGTAAACGGTTTATAACATTGACAAATATCACATTCCAAGCATATTTAAAAAAATCATTTAACATTTCATTTCGGAAGAAACATTTAATAAATAAGACTTAGTATGTTATTTTAATTTTATGTTTTTCATATTATTATTATATTATGATGATGATTATTATTAATATTATATTTAAGTGGCCCTTTGATGATCATAACATTTTACTGACTTTTCAAAAGTAGTATATTGTAGGTATATACAATGCATGCAATCACATTCACACACAAGCGCACAAAACACACACAAAACCTAAAACTTTTACAACCTTCACTGTATTTTCAATGAAATATAAAGTTGTTAATTCCAGACAAATGTTTTGTTCCAATCAATCAATCAATCAATCAATCAATCAATCAATCAATCAATCAATCAATCAATCAATCAATCAATCAACCAACCAATCAACCAATCAATCATTAAATCAATCAACAAATCAATCAACAAATAAATTAATCAACAAATCAATCAATCAACAAATCAACCAATCAATCAATCAATCAATCAATCAACAAATCAATCAATCAATCAAATCAACCAATAAAAAAAATAATAACAACCTAAACTAAACAAGAATAAACCACAAACACATACTTCAACATACACTTGTTTCTTAGAAAAACAAAGGCTACAGAGCAGTATACAGAACACCAACATCTTTAGTTTTTTTTTACACAAATGACATTTATAGGGATATATTTGGTGATCTAAGCCCTGCCTTAACATGTACAAGAAGGTTATGTATCTTAAGCATACAAAAAACACTCTTAATAACATATTTCAGATTCACATAAATGTATAGAGCATCCTCTAGTGGCTTTGTAATCTGAAAAGTGCAACCAAACGTATCAGGAGCAACGTATTTTACATTTCGCACCAATTGAAGCACGTATTTCAATGAGCCAGAGCTGATCATAATGGCGCCTCCTATTAGAATATCAGCTACTCAAGATTATTTCACATTACTGCACAGACTCACTTAGCAGAAAACCCATAGTCACACTTCCAGGAAAACATTATAAGCCCATATCTAATGTCATGTCCAGAAACTTATTTATTTATTTATTTATTTATTTATTTATTTACTTAGTTATTTGACTCAATTTGACTTAGTTTGAGCATCAGTACATCATCATTGCATACTGTTTAATAACACAAATCCATTAACTATCATAATTAACATCCTATTTTGGTAAAAGTACTAGTGTCTGTCACAAACAAAAACAAAATATCATCTTAGTGTAGTGTTTTCTTTATTAAAAGGATAGTTCACATTTACAGGGATATATTTGGTGATCTGTATGACAAGCCCTGCATTAACATGGACGTGTACATGAAGGACATGTATCTGAAACGTACTAAAAACATCACCCTAAGTAACGTATTTCAGTTTTGTATAAATGTATAGAGCACCCTCTAGTGGCGTTGTGATCTGAAGCGTGCAACCAAACATATCAGGAGCAACGTATTTTACGTTTCGCACAAATTCAGGCTGAAGCATGTATTTCCATTGAGCCTGAGCTGATCTTAATAACGTCTCCTATTAGAATATCAGCTACTCAAGATTATTGCACATTACTGCACAGATTCACTTAGCAGAAAACCCATAGTCCCACTTACATGAAAATATTATGAGTCCATATCAAATGTGTATCTAGAAACTTTAACTCAATTTGACTTAGCTAGAGCATCTGTATAACTGCATCTGATTTACACACTGTTTAATAACACAAATCCATTAACCATCATAAAATACATAATATTAGCATAGTTTTTGCTTTATTAAAGGGATAGTTCACCCAAAAATGTAAATTTACTCACTCTCTCTCAAGTGGTTGCAAACATTTAGGAGTTTCTTACTTCTGTTAAACACAAAAGAAGATATTTTGAAGAAATCTGAAAACCTGTAACCACTGACAATGTCAATGGTTGCAGGTTTTCAGCTTTCTTCAAAAACATCTTCTTGTTTTTGAATGAGTTTGAAACAAGTAAAACATAATTTTCATTTTTGGGTGAACTATCGCTTTAAATCATGTTTAAAATGACTTAAGTATAATGATGCAAACACTACTGCATAGTTTTTTCATAACAGCAAGAGCATGCTTCTGTGACCTGTGCGCACTGACTCTGAATCAGCTTGAATGAGACTGCATTAAGATGCATTCGATTCTCTCAATGTACCAGTGGTCCACGTCTTGCTCCATGAGATGCACATGGCGGCGTGGACCCGTGCCAGACCGAGCCTGACGTGGCTATTAATTAAAGTGTTCCTTAATTATCTGCTCTGTTTTAGTGCTTAGCTGAGTAATTATAGCCAGCTTTCTATGCACCAGACCGGGGGTGAATCCAGATAAGACTAAGACGCAGACAAAAAGAGGAAATCAAGCAATCTATGCTTTAAAGTGACAGTTCAACCAAATAAAAGAACATTCTGTCATCATTTACTCACTTTCACGCCATTCAAAAGCGCATTTCTTTCTCCAACACAAAAGGAGGATTTTCAAGAAACTTCTTCAATGCGTTTTATACTTCAAAAAAGAAGCGGAAGCAAAATAAAAGCATCACAGAACTGCTCTATAATATGATTCATGGACAATATATTTTTAAGTGTTATGTAGGAACATAATAGGTTTTGTGTGAAGCTTGAAATTGTATTCACTGATATTTTCCCACGTAAATGATTCAGCGAGTCAACTTGAGAACTGGACTCTTCCATAGGAATCATTCTGAAACAGATTTATTGAAATGTTTTGAAATGAATCAGTCATGAATCAAACATGACTACATTGTATATGGTCTATAATATGATTCATGCACAATATATATTTTAAGTGTTATGTAAGCATGTAATAGTTTTTGTGTGAAGCTTAAGATTCTGTTCACTGATATTTTTCCATGTAAATGATTCAGTGAGTCAACTTAAAAAGTGAATTCATTTATTGGAATCATTTTGAGACTGATTCATTGAAATGATCTGAAATGAATCAGTCATGAATCAGATATCACTACATGTGACTAATTTATTAACCATTGATTTTTGAATCCCTATAATTTTGTGAAATGAAAGAAATGATTCACTGAACATTCAACTCTTCTTTCTTCAGGGGAGCAGAAAAGGAAGATTTTGAAAAACTGTGCCAGTCACTTCTTTAATATATTTCCATTAATGCAAATTAAAGAATATAAGCTTAAAAATAATAATAATAAAACAAAAATAGAAGCAAAATAAAAGCATCACAGTATTGGTCTATAATATGATTCATGCACAATATATATTTTTGGTGTTACAGTATGTAGGCATATAACAGCAAGAAGCTTAGGATATTATTCACTGATATTTTCCCATACGTAAATGATTCAGTGAGTCAACTTGAGAACTGAACTCATTCATAGCAATCATTCTGGCACTGATTTATTGCAATGATCTGAAATGAATGAGTCATGAATCAGACATCACTACACATGTCTAATTTATTAACAATACATTTTTGAATCCCTGCCATTTTGTGAACTGCATGAACCGATTCACTGAACATTTAACTCTTCCTGCTTCAGTGGAGCAGAAAAGAACGATTATTAAAACGTGCAGCAGGTCACTTCTTTAATATTTCTTTTTAATGCAAACTAAAGAATTTAAGCTGAAAAATATCAATAAAACAAAAATAGAAGCAAAATAATAGCATCACAGAATTGGTCTATAATATGATTCATGCACAATATATTTGTAAGTGTTATGTAGGCATATAATAGGTTTTGTGAGAAGCTTAAGATATTATTCACTGATATTTTCCCATGTAAATGAATCAGTGAGTCAACTTGAGAACTGGATTCATTTATTGGAACCATTCTGACACTGATTCATTGAAATGACCTGAAATGAATCAGTCATGAATCAGACATCATCTCATCTTTCTTGTTTATGAACTATTGATTTTTGAACTATTCTGCCATTTCGTGAATTGAATGAACTGATTCACTGAACATTCAACTCTTCTTGCTTTCTTTCTGGAAGAGAAAAGGAAGATTTAGAAAAACTGCTTTGGTCAGTTCTTTAATATACTGTATATCCATTAATGCAAACTAAGGTGATTAAGGTTAAACATTATATAAAACTATATGAAGTGTCATAGAATTAGTTTATATGACCTGTTAATGATTTTTTAAGCCTTACGGAGGTATATGGAATCTTTCACTTCCCCCATGTAAATTGTAAATCTCTGTGAACAGATAAATAGATCAGTGAGTCAATTCAAGAACTGGATTCATTTACAGGAATCATTCTGACCAGTTCTGGGAACTGGGTGAACTGATTCGTTGAAAAGATCTGACACAATAGATTGAATCAATTAGGAATCAGACATCACAAGATCTGTCTGCTTCATGAATGAATCATTTTTCACACCACTACCATTTACTAATAATGCCACCCTTTTAAATAAAAAACAGCACTAGTCGGTCTTTTCAATGAATTTATAATAAATGGAAGTGTTTAAGCTTCATAAAAACATCATAAAATTGGTCCATATACTTATTGCATGATATTCTTAGTCTCATAAAGTCATATATTAGAGAATTGTGTGAGAAACATATGAGTCAATGAACCAAACTGACTCATACAATTCAGGCACTAGGTTTAGATTCACTCTTTACATCATTACCAGTGCCAGATTTAAATGATTCATCGAAACGATTAAACTCAAACGAATAAATTATTCAAATTCTCTCATTAACCCTCATGAACACAATAATGAAGCTAATATGTAGTGTCAAGACTCTCCAAATTGAACATATGGCTTTAGAAAATGGTGGAAAATTAATCTGTGATACGTTTATGATGCTTTTGCATGCTTGTTGCATTATAGTAACTGCACAGAAAAGAAGGCCGGTGCAACTCTACCCAAAATCATCTTGTTTTGTTTTTAGAAATACTGTCATCTGGGTTTAGCTCAACATGAGGTTGGGTAAATGATGACAGAATGTTCATTTCTGGATGAACTATTTCTGTAATGAAAACTATAATCACAAATCCTTTGCCTAAAAGAGACAGAAATTGTTTAGTCACTTTATTGGAAGCAAATGCACTTTCCACTTCTCCTCTCTCTTTCTTCCAATCCACCTTTTTTCTCTCCTCTCGTTTGTTTTGCCAACAGATGCCTAAATTTGGCACCGATTTCTCACAAGGCTTCAAACTGGAGCATTTACTAATCTTTATCGCAAAGCAATAAAAGTTAGAGCCAAAAACTGGCAGAGAAAAAGGCAAGGGCTTTTCAGAGGCACCTCAAGGGGAAGAAATTCAGCAGCAGAAGAGTGGAGCGTAATGTTCACAATAAGGAAACTGCGGAAAAAGGAGGGCGTCGGATTGAGTGCGAAATTGCATACAATCAAAGGGTGGCACTTTTCACTACAAATAATCCTGTTGGGTTGGAATGAAATCAGACTGAAGGAGTGGTGGAGGAGTTCAGCAGCAGAGCATGAGTGATATCAGAGCTGCTGTCTCACCTGTTACCAACCCTTATATTTATAGCAGCAATGGAACAGACACACTCACGTGACTTGTGATTCACACTAGTCATCCATAGCACGTCTCTGGGTAAATGAGCATGGAGGAAGAGAATAATAAAACATGTGCAGTCTCTACACTGAAACACTTAAGGAATCAGAACTTCTTGAAAAGGCAAGGAATGCTCCTAGATTTAAATGCAGCTCCAGTAACTAGAAATATGTTTGCTCACTCTTACTTTCGTCCTTGCTTCCTTCCTTCTTTCTTTTGTCCTTCCTTCTTTGTTTGTTTCTTTTTTCATCCTTCCTTCCTTCCTTCCTTCCTTTCTTTCTTTCTTTCTTTCTCTTCCTTCCTCTTTCCTTCTTTTTTCATCCTTCCTTCCTTCCTTCCTTGTTCTTTCTTTTTTTATCTTCTTTCTTCTCTTTCTTTCTTCTTTCTTTCTTTCTTTCTTTCTTTCTTTCTTTCTTCTTTCTTTCTTTCTTTCTTTCTCTCTTTCTTTCTTTCTTTCTTTCTTTCTTTCTTTCTTCCCTCCTTCCTTCCTTTGTCCCTTCTTTCTTTCTTTTTTTCTTTCCTTCCTTCCTTCCTTCCTTCATTCCTTCCTTCCCTTTTTTCTTTCTTTCTTTCTTTCTTTCTTTCTCTTCTTTCTTTCTTTCCTTCCTTCCTTCCTTCCTTCCTTCATTCCTTCCTTGTTTCTTCTCTTTTTATCTTCTTTTCTTTCTTTCTTTTCTTTCTTTCTTTCTTTTCTTCTTCTTTCTTCTTTCTTTTTTTTTTCTTCTCTTTCTTTCCTTTTTTATCTTCCTTCTTTCTTTTATCTCCTTCTTTCTTTCTTTCTTCTTTCTTTCTTTCTTTCTTCTTTTCTTTCTTTCTTTCTTTCTTTCTTTCTTTCTTTCTTTCTTTCTTTCTTTCCTCTTTCTTTCTTTTTTTCCTCCTTCCTTCCTTTGTCCCTTTCTTTCTTTCTTTCTTTCCTCTTTCTTTCTTTTTTTCCTCCTTCCTTCCTTTCTTTCTTTCTTTCTTTCTTTCTTTCTTTCTTTCTTTCTTTTTATCTTCCTTCTTTCTTTTTATCTTCCTTCTTTCTTTCTTTCTTTCTTTCTTTCTTTCTTTCTTTCTTTCCTTTTTTCTTTCTTTCTTTCTTTTTTTCCTCCTTCCTTCCTTTGTCCCTTTCTTTCTTTCTTTCCTCTTTCTTACTTTTTTTCCTCCTTCCTTCCTTTGTCCCTTTCTTTCTTTCTTTCTTTCTTTCTTTCTTTCTTTCTTTCTTTCTTTCTTTCTTTCTTTCTTTCTTTCTTTCTTTTCTTTCTTTCTTTCTTTCTTTCTTTCTTTCTTTCTTCCTCCCTTCCTCCCTTTTTCTTTCTTTCTTTCTTTCTTCCTTCCTTCCTTCCTTCCTTCCTTCCTTCCTTCCTTCCTTTCTTTGAAGAATGCCAGCAAAGTAGATAAGTAATTAATTAGTTTACGTTAATAAACGTTGCTTTGCCATCACAGTAATAAATAAAAAAGCAATAAAATTTCACAACATCAAAATAAAAATCTAAATACTTTTGATTATCATTATGTTTTTAACTTGACAGGACATCATACATAAAATCCATGGGATTTCCAATTAGATTACCAATGAAAAAAAAAAAAAACATAACTGTAGCAATCAACTTCACCAGGCTCCAAATTTTTTTCTCCAAAACCTTTTGTATTCTGCATATTAATTCTCACATGATGTCAAAGCTTTAAATTGACCTGTGTTCCTCACATACACACCAAAATATTATATGGCTTCATAAGACATCCGGTGCATTTTCTTATTCAATAAGGCTTATACAAGGTGCTTTATGTTCATTTTCAGAGCCTGACAGCTTTAGATTCCATTTATTATCATGGTATGGAAAATATTAAGACTTTACATTTGGAAAGACGTAATGACAATGATGAAAGAGCTATCACTTCAAAAGGTAGAACATATTCATTGCAACCATATGATTATTTCATACAGGATGTTCCTGTTGAACACTGTTATTATTTCAGGATAAATGTACGTTTGAAGACATTGGACTTTCATTTATAATATTCTATACAATAAATATAATTGAATTCACAAACTCTGGCCTTCATCTATTGTGAAAAACACATTTCCTGTATTTCTTTCAACATTTTCTGTTTTGTCCATTTATCTATATATTTAAATCCATCAATCACTGACTTTGCATAATATCTATTGGTCTCTACATCACAGCACAATCTGAAACTACCAAAATGTGGAGAAGAATCCCAGTTTTATCAACAAACGTAAATGACTGTCAAATTTTGACCTCTGTGAGAGCGGAGCCCAATTCATTCCCATAATGGCTTAATGGTGATTTGTGTTGAGAAGAAAGGGAATTGCACTTTAAAAAATGAGCATAAGTGTGTGCATCTTTGAACACATCAAACATCATTCTCTCCTGAACATCCCTGATGCTGTTGCTAGGGAACAGTCCTGACAGTGAGGTGAACACTCCAGTTCTTCAGCATTTTAAATGTGTCCTGCTTTCCCATGTCAGACTTATGACTCTTATGAAATCATATTTTTCTGAAGCACCATTTGCTAAAGTGAACTTTCACATTGTTTTGTAGATTTGATAAAGTAATTTTATAATTTCATGCAATTAATTATAATACTGTGGTCCCATGGTATAGTAGTTAAGTAATAATATATTACATAAAATATGACATAATAAAAAATAGCAGCTGTACATCATTGTAGCAATATTGGTACCTTTTCACAGTGTAATATACAGTTACAGTCGAGTTCTACAACTAAAATTAAAAACATACATTTATTCAATTTCCTTCGACTTAGTCCCTTGTTTATCAGGGGTCGCCACAGCGGAATGAACCGCCAACTATTCTAGCATATGTTTTACGCAGCGGATGCCCTTCCAGCCACAAACCAGTACTGGAAAACACCTATTCGCTCTCGCATTCTTGCATACACTCACACACGACGACCACATATAGCGCATGTCTTTGGACTGTGGGGGAAACTCACGTGAACACGTGGAGAACATGGAAACTCCACACAGAAATGCTCCAACCATCAACATTCTTTCTGTGAGGTGACAGTGCTAACCACTGAGCCACCATGCCGGAGAAACTAAAACCATTGTTTTATTATAATTTTTTTTATAAGGAAATGGATTTTTAACAATAACCGATAAACCTTTAAAAATAAATATGTTGTGAACTCTGATTGATTGTATAAGTGATTGTTGTACCAGTCTCTAAACTTATTAAAAATATACATTGGATTGATTTCTGCAAAAAAAAAAAGCTACATTTCCCATAATGCAGTGCAAAATTTCACCAATCAGAGAGAAAAATGTTTTAAGAGATCTGCCCACTGGCATAAAGCATCATGAATGACATAATTTATGCAATAAAATAAAAGTATACAAGTTTGTATTTGCATATAATACCTATGTGTACTGTGTATATTTATTATGTATATATAAAAACACACATGACTGCATATAATTGTATATAGAGAAAGTCTATATATGTAAAATATAGACTACGGGCCAAAAGTTTGGGGTCAATTTTTTTTTTTTTTTTTTTCTTCATGTTTTTGTTTTAAAGAAAATTATTCTGTTCATCAAGGCAGCATTTATAAAATTAAAAAGAGTCAAATTGTTAAATATTTATTACAATTTTAAATAACTGCTTGCTTATTGTATGTAGCTTCAAATGAAATTATTACTCCAGTCATTATTGCTTTTATTACCATTATTAAAAATAATAATAATAATAATAAGAATAAGAATAATAATAATAATAATAATAATAATAATAATACATATTAGAGTAATTTTTGAAGGATCATGCAACACTGAAAACTGGAGTAATGAAGCTAAAAAATCCATCAATAAAATCACTGCAATAAATTATTAAATTAAATTATACTACTGTTGAACAGTTATTTTATAGTGCAATTTCACAGTTTTACAATTTGTTCTGTATTTCTGATGAAATAAATGCAGCTTATTTTAAAACATTTAAAAATCACACTGACCCCAAACTTTTGACCAGTAGTGTATATGTATATAACGGAAATGATATATACAATTAACTACGTAAATATTTGTATTTACTAGTTTGTTTTATATAGGTGTGTTTATTTTTTTAATAATAATTTGCATATTACACACATATATTATGTAAATACAAACTTTTATTAAAGATGAAATTAATCGCTATTTGCAGTGCTTCGTAAGTTTGTAGTTTTTTCCCTCATTAAAGCTGTCCATAAGCTTGTGTTGCATTGTGACAACATATAAAAATGTCACAGACATGCTTGAGATTTAAGAGCCATTTTTGTTTTCTTAAGTCAAATTGAGGCCTGAGCAGATTTTAAATGTGAGATGAATATTAAGACTGTAATTAAAACAATAGATTAGACAAGTTTCTTAAAGTTCCATGAGATTTACAAGAAAACAAATGCATGTGGAACAATGATATGAAAGTTACTAGATCACAGATATGCAATTAGGATTTCCCTTCAACTGTGCTGATATAAGAAATGTCCATATATTTTTTTTAGATATGGGAGCAGAGGGGAGTATTATCACAGAATAATGCCATTCATTGAGTAACTGACCACATTAACCAGAAGTTGCTGAGACTTATACTTTAGTATGTTGATGCACTTCCAACTGAAATGGAATATTGAGTAGTTGGCGGGATTTTCTTTTTGCGCATCATTCCCTTGTGGCAAACTAACAGTAAGAGGGGCGTGGTTACGTATAAACTGATGTCATCAGAGAAGGACTGACGCTCCAAATGCGGAAACAAATGTTCAGATTTTGCTTGAAGATTATCAAAACAAACTTTTTTCTCAGTGTATTAACTTGCACAAATTAATTGTTGACCTAAAGAATAACAATATGCTCTTGCAAAACAAACATTGTAAATTTTGTTCTCACACAGACTGTAAGGGTGCTTTCACGCCTAGACTTTTGTTTCAAGACCTGGTGCGTTTGCCTCCTTAGTGCGATTCATTTGACATATGTGAATTCAGCAATCGCGCTAGAATCCACGCCAAAACAATCGGTCCGAGATCGCCTCAATGAGGTGGTATCGGCTCAATTGAGACGATCCCTGGAGTGGATCATTGTAGTGAGAAGGCAATACGATCCAAAGAACAAACAAACCAGGCTATATCACAGTATATTATTGATATGTAATAGGCATATATGGCTATATGAAGAGAGAATGATGAGTAGGGCAGGATGTCATTCCTACCAGTAAATGTGCATTTAGGTTGAATGCAAAAGGGAAAGCATGCTGAAATATTACAGAAAGCTGTTTATCCGTTTTCAAAATTGACTGAACTGCAGTCTTAGTTTATCTGTTATTTCTCTCTATAATATAAAGCCTATATAGGCCTAATGCATAATTCTAGCCAACGGCTATGTATGAGAAAGTCTCACCTCTGATTTATATTTTGTGACGATGTCTGTGAGTGTCACCATTCAAAATTAAAGTGCACCGTTTCACTTATAATGTCTTATTGCTCATCATTATAAATTAAAATAACGGCGCATGACAGATGAGCGGGACTCACGGCACGTGACTTGTTTTAGCTATTTTGGTCTGTTTAAAAACTTTGCCGTGTGAAAGCGAACCACACTAAGAACAGAGCAAAATTGTAACAATTTTAATCCCTGTTTTGGAACAAAACAATTGATCTAGAGGTGTGAAAGCACCCTAAAAGTAAATCTGAATCATTTTTCTGTCTATTAACTACTGTGTCTGGCTACCAATCTATAGAAACAAATATTAATTTAAAAATAAATTCTACATATATTATTACATAATTGGATATCTTATTCTATATAGCGATCACTTTCCCTGGATTTACAATTTATACCGTGTTTTGGTAGAACATAACTTAAGTTTTATTAGTTTAAATTACTCATTTGCATTAATATCAAAAAGGCTGCTGTGTTTTCATATCATTATATAAAATTAGTCATGTTGTGATATAAGATTTCAGTCAAACCATCCACCCTTGGTGTCATTTAAACAAGCTTTAGGATTTATAGGCTCTTGCCATGCATGCAGAAATTCTTGAAATGATCTCTGAGTGCACAACTATAGAGTTATTCGACATAAAATTCATCACTTGTGTCTTTACAATCCATTTTCACCCATTCAACAGGCAACTGTATCATATCCTTCTTCATTTTGAAGATTCAGATTCATTTTGGCATGTGCACATCTTTCTCTCTGCACTTATTTAATAATATTATATCTGTTCATTTGAGTTCAGATATATGCAGTGTATCTGGAGGATCAAGTGTTGTTGCCATGGTGACCATCCACCAAGTCACTCGGTGTGCCAATAGATTCAGGAGCCGCAAATTAAAATGAAACTTACAATGTTCTGCTCTCCCCTCCAGTCGGCCAGGCATAAATTTCCTCATCCTGTCAGATTGATTTCTAACCATGGTCTAATGAACGCATGATGCTCGTCTGGCTCTCAGTGAATGCACAGATGTGATTTCTTAGGAGAAAAAAATGCATCCTGTTGATTTTTAATGCACCGATCATAAAAGCTGCATGTGCTGCTGAAACAAGCAAAAAAAAAAACGTAAATATTTATTCAGTTGTTATGTTTTACTGCGTTTTTAAATGCTCCAAAGCAGATCTGATGATACTTGAGTCTTTCAGAATTAACAACGAGTTATCTTCAATTGAAAACTATGCAATTATTTACTCACTAAGCATGTTTAAGTTTGTTTTTTTCCCAATGAAATGTGAATGGAAACTGAATATTAATATTTCCTACTCAGTACAATGAAGAATGTGGTGAGCAAATTAAAAATATATAATAAAATAAAATAGCATAGGAGTAATTAAATAAATAAATAAAGTTTATTAATTCAAATAATGTGTGCATGATATACTATATATCTAATTGTTTTCTCATGATAATTAATAATTAATACGGTTTTGGATGAGAGATAAACATTGACATGGTAATCTGCAAACATAAATCATTTTATTTATAAATAATAATGATTTTAATACTAAATGCAGGTGTGTGTATAAATAATACAACTTATTAATTATATTATTAATTAGCATATTTTGGTTACAAATATTTTAAATAAACATTTAATATTTGCATATTATAAATATTATGGGCGTGTATGTGTACACTTTTAACATAAAACAAAAACGATTATATATCTTTAAAATAAGCTATATATATATATTTAATTATATTTTTATTTATATTTAAAGAAAGATAATTATATATTTCTAAATGCATATATTGAAGCATATTTTGTCCCATATTTAATATTTTAATAAATATTTCAATATTTAATACTTGCAAATTAGAAATTCATACATGCATAAAATAGTGTTCATATTATATGAATATTAAAGTATTATTATAATATTTACAATATTAAATATTGAAATTCATTCATTCATTTTCTTTTCGGCTTTGTCCCTTTATTAATCTGGGTTCCCCACAGTGGAATGAACCGCCAACTTATCCAGCATATGTTTTACGCAGTGGATGCCCTTCCAGCTGCAACCTATCACTGGGAAACACCCACCACTCTCATTCACACACATACACTACAGACAATTTAGCTTACCCAGTTCACCTATAGCACATGTCTTTGGACTGTAGGGGAAACCGGAGCACCCTGAGGAAACCCATGTCAACACAGGGAGAACATGCATACTCCACAAAAAAATGCCAACTGACCCAGCTGAAGCTCGAACCAGTGGCCTTCTTGCTGTGAGGTGACTTTTCTACCCAGTGCCCAAATCTTTACAAAAATTTCTTTACAATATTAAATATCATGGGACATACATATATTGAAGCATATTTTGTTCCATAAATATTGTAATAAATATTTCGATATTTAATATTTGCATATTATAAATATTTCATATATTATAAATATTTCATATATTATAAATATTTCATATATATATATATATATATATATATATATATATATATATATATATATATATATATATATATATATATATATATAGATATTTATATATATTTATATATATATAAAACATTATAAATATTATCTAAATATTATATTATTATAATACTTATATGTAAATATTAAATATGCATAACAATATATTTGTAATAATATAGTTATAATATTTATAATATGCAAATATTAATACATAAATATTAATACATATATATATATATATATATATATATATATATACACACACTCATGCAGGTACGTCAGCAACCCTACATCTACAACTGAACATCAACTCAAGTTTCTATAAACACATCAAGTTCCGATGTTGCTTGGCAACTGTAAGCAATCACTCCCCGCAACACCCCATAATAACCAGTTATTCTGCGTTTTGACATGTTTAGGATGTGTCATACTCTGTACTTTCACATTTCCGTAGATTTCACTTTCACATGAAAATAGCGTAAAGCACTACACCAGCATCCCAAATATATATATATATACACACCCGCGTGTCTCTACTGGATGACACATTTTCTCCGTTGTCTCACTGTACATCCCATCACTAATTGACACTCTCCATCACTCAAACACAAAGCACTTCCTACGGGAGCTTGAAGGACAAACCCTGCTTTTACTGCCAATGCAAGCTGTGCTCTGTGAAGCAGGACTGGCCTCTTGCTCTGTGGGCTCGAGGCGTGAGCGTGGCAGGGTTGGAGAGCGCGGGTTCGAGGCACTTTCGGCTGGATGTCGCATGTGTTTCTCCCTGTTTGACACTTCCTCCCACTCACGCCTGCTTGTGCAACGGCTGTTACGCAAGACAGAGCAGAGCTTCCAGACTGATGAGGAGACCAGGGCTGATGCACTATGAGGAAAGAGCTGGCAGAGCGAGAGGACTGCAGATGAAAAACGCCAATAAAAAAAAAAAATGTCGATTGTATTCAATTCTTCCATCCGCAGGCCAGCTGGCGGGTCAACAGGTACACCAGGATTAAGACATTCGAGCCAGGACAGGGTTTAAGGCGTCTCATCAAGGGCTTCAAAGTGACAGTCGATGCGTTGAGAGAATTGGGGAAAAGGGCTGAATTGATTGCTCATTCAATTACAATAATTAAGCGGATACTTTAGGCACTTTGTTTTAAACGTGGCTTTTGCCATTTGCTACTCTTTAAAAGTGGGAAAAGTGGAGAACTTCACTTCTCTGACAAACAAAAAAAAAAAGCTGAGCAAAGAACACTTTTGCATTCATGAGCATCATATTAATCACTACAAAACTATCAAACTGCTGAAAAAGTAAACTGTTTTGTGACCAGCTCAAAAAACAATGAGGCCTTTAGAGAAAATGTTAGGTAATATATTTTGACTACTTTTAGATTGTGGCTGATATAATTGACTAATCAGATTCATACAAATACAGTGAGAAAAAGAATGTATGCCATTCTTTGCTATGACAAAAGAAAGGGCATTAACAATTCCTTTTGCAAGGACTTTCTAAACTAGACTACATACTGCAAAAATTGTAGACTACATATTGTAAAAATACATAATTAATAAAATATAATGTAATAATTAAATTGTTTACTTGTTGAAGTAAACAATAGATAATCCAAAATAATCAAAATTATATATATGAGATGGGTACATCTTTACAGATCTCTCTTTTTAAATGAATATTGCCGATTAGCCAGGTGTTAGGAACAACAAATAACAACTTGACTTATAGTAGTATAGTACTTATATCATTTGGTATCAGAAGTGGCTTACAGGAAAGGCAAAGGCCTCTAGATTCTGCTTATTTTACCAAAATAAAATATGGTCAAGCCTTGAGTTTTAATGATTTGATTAGCACAGTAAGGTCTGACTTTGCTGAGACAAAAGTCTTGTCACTTAACAGAAATATTGTGCAGTATAAAATATAAAGTCATGGTGCAGTGGAAAAAGAATTAATATTGTGTATGACTCCCATGAGCTTGGACGACTGCATCCATACATCTCTGCAATGACTCAAATAACTTTTTAACAAAGTCATCTGAAATGGCAAAGAAAGCGTTCTTGCAGGACTCCCAGAGTTCATCGAGATTCTTTGGATTTTCAATGCCTCCTCATTCATCTTACCCCAGACATACTCAATTATGTTTATGTCTGTTGGCTGGGCTGGCCAATCCTGGAGCACCTTGACCTTCTTTGCTTTCAGGAACTTTGATGTGGAGGCTGAAGTATGAGAAAGAGCGCTATCATGCTAAAGAATTTGCCCTCTCCTGTGGATTGTAATGTAATGGGCAGCACAAATGTCTTGATACCACAGGCTGTTGATGTTACCACTCTGCAGATCTCTTGCACGCCTCCATACTGAATGTAACCCCAAACCATGACTTTTCCTTCCCCAAACTTGACTGATTTCTGTTAGAATCTTTGGTCTATGTGGGTTCCAATAGGACTTTTGCAGTATTTGTGATGATTGGGATGCAGTTCAACAGATGATTCCTCTGAAAAATATACCTTCTACCACTTTTCCAAAAGATCGACTAGAACAACGACAAAACTTTTGTCAGGTAACGTACAACAAGATATTTGTAAATGTAAAGTTTTAAGTACCAAAGTCAAAACCAGAACTAATATAACAAAATAACTTAAATTCATGGTGCAAAAATGTGTACACCCTGATATACTGTATATGCTGGTGCAATATATTAAATATATAATAAATAAATAGAAATAATCAAAAGATCCGCAAAAATACTACATTTACTTCAAATTGTAAATATTCAAAACATTTCATTTGAATTTCTATTCCTTTCTATTTCCAAAGATGTTTGGTGACCAAACTCTTATTTTATTGAATGTAATTTGATACATATACTGAAATAAAATAGAAAAATTAAATAGAATGAAATATTTGTTACCTTACATGACCCTAAAAGTCTTATGTATATGATTAATATGACCGCAAACATAAAAGCTCTAATATCAAGTTAACTTTGTTTTTTTACAGCTGGAGTTGCTGGTGAGTGATGGACCAATAAATGACCTCAACAGGGCATTATGTAGCCATAAATCATGTCAACAATAACAATCATTTGCACTCACTTCCTCAACCAAGCTGACTGGCTCTCGGCATCATTAAACAGATAAAAAGGGGTCTCTTTTTGGACTCTTTTTTAGTCTGTTCCTATTACCCAGAACAAAGACAACAAATCTGACTTCACAGCAACGATCTGAGAAATCATTGGGGTGAAAAACAGCGCCTCTCAGCAAGAGCGACTCCAATCACAGAAATCAAACCCTGATAATGAGGCGAGAGTCTCAATATCAGAGGCAACCACAGGAACAGTCAAATATTTGCTGTGATTCGCCATCTGGAGAAGGATGGAGACAGATGATTCTGAAGTATAGGACAAAAAAATCTAAATAATAAGACTTCTGTCTATTAACTCGTACCACAAAGCAATGAGAGCTTTCAATTTTGCTCAGCATCATTAATGGATTTAAAGAAAAAACTAAGATAATACTAGCTATTATCCAGGGAAATTTTGAATGCTTGCAGATTGACGTAGATTATGAATAACCGTTTATTGAACTATGTTTTTTTTCCCAACCTTTTTTGCCAAAAGCAGCAACATACTGATAGTAAACAGTAATTATAATAAAAGCAAATGGAAATCGCGTCTCCCGCTGTGTATCGTCGGAGAGTCCCGTGCTAATGGACGGTGTACAGCTTGTATTGCGCTGTTCTATCTGAAAACAGTAATGAGGCGTTTTGCTGATGACGGGTAGGTGGCAGAAACACAATGACTGGGCTCCGTTGACTGACCGCAGATGGGAAAAGGCCAAAACCCACACAAACAGATTGGGAGGCTGTGCCGATTGGCAAGCAGACGGCTTAAAACTACGCTGGTTCTAAAGTGCGAGTCAACTGGAGATGGATCAATTTCGGGTGACCCGCAGAGCAACTTCTGTTGCACAGATTTATCCTCCATTGTGTGAGACAGCACCTCGTTTTGCTTTGAGAGACTTAATTGGGTTATGATACAGAGCATTGTTTGACGGAAGCGCATGAGGAAGTGTTCACGCAGACACAGACTAATGCAACGCAACTGTTCTTTGTTCAGCTTTTTCTGTCATCTAGTTATTAAAGGCATTTGGCTAAGGAAAACATGTTGATTCGTGTTGCCCATATGCAGTATCTAAGGTTAGGGATTTGGACAGCATGTACAACTTGTGCCGTGTGCTGCGAACATGAATGATACTTCAATCATGCAGCTAGTTGAGGAGAGATGTGTTATTACTGTTCAGAGCAATCTGACTTTTTCTGCTCACCTAGCAGCCAGTAAAATGAGTGTCATATACTTACACCAAAGGGATCTAAACAAACAAAAAGTAAAAGCATTTAGAAAATTATTTAGAACACCACAGAAAATGTGTCACAACCATCTAGAACAGCACAGAAATGTCAAACAATGCAACCATTTAGAACTCCCTAGCAAAGAAAACACAGCAAAGTCAATTTTTAGGAAAAACCACCTAGATCACCCTAGAAACAGCTAACACAACAAAACTGTTCACCTTAGCAACCACCTAGAGCACCCTAGCAACAGATATTTCAAATCATGCAGCTTGTTGAGGAGAGGTGTGTTATTACTGTTCAGAACAATCTGAATTGTTCTGCTTACCTAGCAGCCAATAAAATGAGTGTCATATACTTACACCAAAGGAATCTAAACAAACAGTGTAGAAACATTTAGAAAATCATTTAGAACACCACAGAAAATGTGTCACAACCATCTAGAACAGCACCGAAATGCCAAGCAACTCAACTTAGCCAAGCAACTCCCTAGCAAAGAAAACACAGCAAAGGCAGTTATTTTGGAAAAACCTCCTAGATCACCCTAGCAACAACTAACACAACAAAACTGTTTACCTTGGCAACCACCTAGATCACCCTAGTGACAGAATTCCTTATCAAAACAGAAAACCCTAGTAAGAGCACTGAAACACATGAAAAACAGCAGTCATCTACAGCATCTTAGCAACAGCATAGAAACAGGCAAAAAAAAAAAAAATTCACCTAAGCAACATCATTAAAAATGTACCTTAGCAACTATGTAGAACTCCCTAACAACATCATATAAACAAATAGAAAACATTTGACTCTAGCAATCTGGAATACCATAGCAAGAATACAGAAATATGCAAGAGCAACTTATCTTAGAAAAAGACTTAGAGCACCCTAGCAACAGCAGAGAAACATGACATTTCACATTTCTTTAGCAAAACATAAAAACACCCTCGTGACAACACCGACACACATGCACAACAATAACAATACCCTAGCAACAGCTTCGCTGGCAGCTAGCTTTCTGCAATTTTCACATGGTCGCCCATTGAAGCTGAGCAGGGCTGCGCCTGGTCAGTACCTGGATGGGAGACCACATGGGAAAGCTAGGTTGCTGCTGGAAGTGGTGTTAGTGAGGCCAGCAGGGGATGCTCAACCTGTGTTCCGTGTGAGTCCTAACACCCCAGTATAGTGAAGGGGACTCTATTCTACTCAGTGAGCACTGTCTTTTGGATGAGACGCTAAACCGAGGTCCTGATTGAGGTCTGTGGTTGTTAAAAATCCCAGGATGTCCTCTGAAAAGAGTTGGGGTTTAAACCTGGCATCCTGACCAAACTTGCCAACTGGCCTCTGTCCATCATGGCCTTCTAACCATCCCCATATCATAATTGGCTTCATCACTCTGTCTTTCCACCAATTAGCTGGTATGTGATGTGCGGTCTGGCACAATATGGCTGCCGTCATCCAGGTGGATTCTGCACACTGGTGGTGGATGAGGGGATTCCCCCCAATGTGTAAAGTGCTTTGACTGTCCAGAAAAGCGCTATATAAATGTAAGGAATTGTTATTATTATAATTATTAGCTTAGAAACAGGCAAAATAAATCCATGCAAAATAATTACCTTAGCAACCACATAGAACAGCTTAGCAACACCATAGAAACAAGCAGAAATTAACAATTCATCTTACCATCAAATACTACAAATCTACAAAGCACACAAATCTAGCAACAGTACAAAAGCAATTCACCTTAGCAACCACTTAGGGCACCCTAGCAAGAACAAAAATAAATGTTTTGTACAACTATTAGAATCCTGCAACACCATGCCAGACTCACTGTAGCAAAATCAGAGTAACAAGCTAAAGACATTTCAGAACATCTTTGCAAAAGCATAGCAGTTACCTAGAACACCCTAGCAACAACCTAGCTTAAAAGACCTTAGCAACCACATGCAACAGCTGCAGGGGTGAGTTTTGAGCAAGCAACATCTATTTTCCTGATAAAATATGCAAAATATCAAGCTAATACAATCACTTTATGGCTAAAGTCAGGTCTAACATGACTGGAATTTTTATTAGCTGCCTATAAAATGGAGGGGCGGGGGGTGCAGAAAAGTTTGTCAGGCAGTCAGTATGATTTTCGGGCAGACAGATAGTGAGTGAGAAGCAATTAGACGGTGGAATTTAGCCCAGCACAGAGAGGTGTATTTTAAGAAAGGTTACAGCTGATGGGGGACACGTCTTAAGGACATTAAGGAACATTGCCCACTTCTTCTTGGTTCGCTGATCCAATTGCATATTAATATCTTTGATTTCATTATTAGTCTGGTATCCTCCAATGAGATTGGATTGTAATATCAGAGTGCCCTCCTCTGGATAGAAAACAGTATCATGACTGCACACTCATGCTGGATGGCAATAGCAATATTAAACCTTAACAAAAAATCCCATCTGTAACCACTATAACATTAAGGGATAAGTTATAACTCAATTACTCACATTTTAAAGTTGATCCCATAAAAAAGTAAAAAATAAAAAAATCACAGTGAAAGACAAACTTAGTATTAAATTAACTAGATTTTAAAGAGCTTAAAATCACTCATGATATCTCACTGTCATAGCAGCAAATGAATAATTTTACTGTTAATCCCAACATCATTTGGGATGTTTAAGTTGCCTTTTCCTCTTTCTGCCATTATTAGAGAAAAATGTTATAAAAAAAATGTTGAGAAAAATATATTTATATAGATAATTTTTTCCCTCTCTTTTCTTTTTTATGTGACGTATTAAAACAACTAAAACTAAATGTGTATATTGCTCAAGGAAGAAAAGGTGTTTTCAATAATCAAAACATTTAGAGCTTAGTAAAGCTTTAGAATTCATTATTATGTATTTATTTTTTGCACATTAGAATGTACCCTGTTAAGTAATTTCACACAAACACTGAGCTAAAAAATACTTTTGATTTACAGAAGAAACCTACAACAAATTAAGTTAAGTCAAATTGAGTTAAGGCCTGAAAACAGTAACCAAAGTGAACATTTTGATAATCTTTTGGCCCGTTTCCACTGAGTGGTACAGTATGGTATGGTCGGTTTGGTATGCGTTTATTGCCGTTTCCAGTCTTATGGCCCATTTCCACTGAGTGGTAGGGTATGGTCGGTTTGGTCCGGTTTTATGGCCGTTTCCACGGTCAAAGGGTACCTAAAAGCGGACCGTACCATTGGTCACCCTTTGCAAAGGGTACCTAGCACGAAAAAAAGGGGTACCAAAAAGCGGAGAAAGACGTGCGCTGAACGCTGTTGATTTCCAGAGCTCAGTCACTCGGATAAGCAGGAGAATGAAAACAATGGAACCACCATTTTTAAATATACAGCCGAGACATTACACCGTAATAATCTGTTGTTGTTTTACGAGCCTGTCTAAAAGTGCAGTGAAATTTAGCAAATTAAAAAATTTCTATAAAAAGATGTATGCTTGGACGGTTGCACTTTTTTGTGTTGTCAATTTGCTCATGTTTATATAGGACTATTGGTCTGTGTTTGTGCGTTTGTATATAAATAACCACACTGTAAAAAAAAAGCAGCTGTGGTGCCAAAAGAAAAAAAAACCTTCAAATATTGACTGTTAAATAACAGACATTTACCTTAAAATAACGTATGTTAAACTACAGACATTTACCTTAAAATAAAAAAAATGTTAAACTACAGACATTTACCTTAAAATAAAAAAACGTTAAATTACAGACATTTACCTTAAAATAACGGCAATTAAATTACAGACATTTACCTTAAAATAACGGATGTTAAACTACAGACATTTACCTTAAAATAAAAAAAATGTTAAATTACAGACATTTACCTTAAAATAATGGACGGTAAACTACAGACAATTACCTTAAAATAACGGCTATTAAATTACAGACATTTACCTTAAAATAACAGCCATTAAATTACAGACATTTACCTTAAAATAACAAACATTAAATAACACACATTTACCTTAAAATAACGAACGTTAAATAACACACATTTACCTTAAAAAAACGAACGTTAAATAACAGACATTTACCTTAAAATAACGAACATTAAAATACAGACATTTGCCTTAAAATAACGAACATTAAAATACAGACATTTACCTTAAAAAAACGAACGTTAAATAACAGGGATTTACCTTAAAATAACGAACATTAAATAACAGACATTTACCTTAAAATAATCAAATATCTGAAACTTACCGAAAATTTTAATTTCTGTAAATAAACGTCTGTTATTTTAAGATAAATATCTGTAATTTAACGGACGTCATTTTACGTATTTTTTTTTCCGGCGTAGTGGATAGTGGGGGTTGCAGGTCCCCGGCATTGTTATTTTTGGGGTCATGGGCAAAACAGATTGGGAGCCCCTAGATCACAGGATGGTATGAGCACATGCTTACAGTGTTTCGTTTCAAAGCAACATCACCATCTACTGGCCTGGCATACATAAAACAGCATTTTAGTCATTTTCACAATATCGTCGTCTGCAAACAAAATCTTTCAAAGGGCAAAAGGAAGCATGAGCACAGGCTTGCAGTGTTTCTTTACAAAGCAATATCGCCATCTACTGGCCTGGCCTACATAAAAGCATTTTAGTAATTTTCACAACATCGTCTGTAAACAAAATCTTTCAAGGGGCAAAAGGAAGCACTTTTTCCATTTGCATTACTGCTGGGTTAACATAAACTAAATTAACACTTCAGCAGTTTCTCTAATATGTGGCACTAGATTGTGCGTGTGCTTCACGAAGATCCATCTACAATGAACTACAAATGCATGGTAGTAACTAACCTTATAGAGCATAATTAATACTTTTGCTATAAATCTCCCTGTGACGAAATGAGCTACTTACTGTGCCATTCTGCAGAAATGACATCTAATTTCATATCTTTGACTATTTATGGTCCCTTTTTTTCACTAGAGCAAACACTGTGATATGTTGAAAACTGACAAAACACAGGTAGCGGAAAGCAATGGTCCATCACACCTGAAACTCCTATTCTGATTGTGTGACTGTCTCCAGCTGGTTCGTCATTTCATCCCGCATCTATCATTATTAAATCGCTGCTGCTTCTTATATGTATACAGTCCTCTGTGGGGAAAAAAAAACGGTTTTGTACTATTTACTCTGCTCATAGCTGAAAAATAAATATTTAGAAGCGCACAGATCGAGGCGACTGATATAAAGTCTTGTATTTGCATGGCCAGCTCGCTGTAATCGAGAACACAAACAAGTCAGAAAGATCAAGTAAATATCCGTTTAAAGTCTAACAGCTGCCTTCCAGAAATAAAAATCCAATTCTTTTCCTCCATAGAAAAGCGAGAGTATGTTTCACCATAAGACATAAACCTTTCGAAACAGAGCTGCTAAGAACTCTGAGGTTGTTAATGGATAATGTATGAGTCTGTACAAGCTGGAAGTGTAATTGCAGTTAAGTGTAATTGCAAAATTCCCAGTGACAAACTAAAGGAGCTGTAATTCCGAACACACACAAACTGCTGTTGCCATGACTATGCAACTTGTGGTCGAAGAGAAATCCTACTGAATAATGTCATCAATTTTCTCAAACTACAATATATAAATTATTTTGCAATGAGGCTACTATTTTATATTGTGCTATACATTTTTTTTGTAAAATTAAGTACGAAAAAAACAACAACAGTAAAATACACAAATAAATAAATAAATAAATAAATAAATAAATAAATAAATATACAGTTGAAGTCAGAATCATTAGCCCCCCTTTTATTTTATTTTATTTATTTTTTTATATTTCCCAAATGATGTTTAACAGAGCAAGGAAATTTTCACAGTGTTTACTATAATATTTTTTCGTTTTGTTTTATTTCGGCAAGAATAAAAGCAGTTTTTAATTTCATAAATACCATTTTAAGGTCAAGATTGTTAGCCCCTTTAAGCAATATTTTTTTTGATAGTCTACAGAACAAACCATCGTTATACAATAACTAGCCTATTTGCCCTAACCTGCCTAGTTAACCTAATTAACCTAGTTAAGCCTTTAAATGTCACTTTAGGCTATATAGAAGTATCTTGAAAAATATCTAGTCAAATATTATTTACTGTCATCATGGAAAAGATAAAATAAATCAGTTATTGGAAATAAGTTATTAAAACTATTATGTTTAGAAGTGTGTTGAAAAAATCTTCTCTCAGTTAAACTTTGGAGAAAAAAATAAACAGGGGGGCTAATAATTCAGGTGGGCTAATAATTCTGACTTCAACTATATCAAATATATATATATATATATATATATATATATATATATATATAGTAACAAAAATTGTGTTTTTATGTTTTCGATATATTGAAAAAAGTCTCTGCATTGCAATATCTACATATGTAAAAGGACTATAAACATTTAAAAATAAACATTTAAAAAATAAATGATATATATATATTAATTAAAAAATAAACGTAAACATTTAAAAAATGTATGTATACATTCAAGTATATAAATATAAATTATATGTAATTTATAAAAATATTAAATTATATTGTATGTATAATAAAATATATTGAATTATATATATTTAAATACATTTAAATATAAATACTGTTAATTTCTATATAAAAAAAAAAATTTCATCAACTTAGAATGCATCTTGTGGTCATTTCAGCTGAGGCACAAACCAAGTCAGTCACAGGTCTTTCGGTTGTGAAACTATTCAAAAGGATCACACACTATATTTTTTTTATTTGCTAATATCCATTTAACAAGACCATCTACTGTACATTACCAGTTGTTATTAATGAACTTTAAAAGAACAAGATATATAATTTTCATTAAATATTATCCATTATGTGCCCTCTTTAAAATGTAGCTGCAGAATGATGCTACTGAAGTGATAAAGGATGTCAGTCTTACCTTCAGGAGCATCTGCATCACATATCTTGGTGATGGTAGCAGAACGATTGCTTTGTGAAGGGTCTGCTGTGGGTAGTGGAGTCTGAGAACAAAAGAAAACAAATAATCAGAGTTATGGAATATGACTTGAAATGCATGAAAGTTAAACATATGCAGTTTGGTAAGTAAAATAACCATTGTTCAATAAGCATAAATAAATGTTATTTTTTATATATATAAATTAAAGGCATGTAACATTAATAAGTTACTAATGTTATTTTTAATTACAGTATATGTACATTTTCTAACTACTACAACTTTTGCAATTAAATGAATTAAAAAATCGTGTACAGTATATGGTATTAGACTATAAATGCATGCAAGTTATCACATGCAATATGATGAATAAAATAACTGTTTAATAATTCTACAAAAAAAGTCCACTTTAATATGCATCTAATTAATGTATAATTGTTAATGCCATTGAAATTTATTTGTACTTCATGTAGGGAATAAATCTTGCAATTATAGGAATTAAAAAAAAATTCAACCTGATTTATAGAATATAACCATAAATGAATACAAGTTTATTTGCAAACATAAGCAATTTGGTAAGTACACTAATAATTGTTGTATAAGCATAAATAAATAATGAAAAAATTAAATGCACATATTAATGGTTGTTAATTCCACTATAAATATATTTGAACTTTGTAACTAAATCCAATGCACATGCAATATGATACATAATATAATAATAATTTAATAAATTATACAAAACCCTTTAATTTTAACTTGCATTTAATTATTGTTAATGCTATTAAAATGTTTTTTTTTTACTTCTTTTTTGTAAGGGCTAATTAAAAATCTTGCAATTATATCAATTTTTGTGAAAAAATAGCTCAATACCAACCTGATCTCTAGAATATGTCTGTAAATGCATGCAAGCTAAACATATGCAATCTGCTTTTGTTTGTTTTATACACCTTTATTAAAATTAACAGCAACTTTGATGTTTGTCCTTTTCTTTATATTCACCTAATTTGAAATGAGTAAAAAAAGTAACTGTTTAAAAATAGTATCTGTTTTAATCATTTTAATTACATTAAGATGTATGAAATTCATACTTTATTTTTCATTCAACATTTTAAAACAGTAATATAATCTGACAGTTCAGAATGAATCTAAATGCATGAAAAAATATAAATAAACCACATACAATTCAGTTTAACCACCTACCAAACCTTCAATAATACTTGCTGAAAGTATTTAAATGAAGTCATTTCATTCTTTTCAATGCCTCTTCTATTTAGTCATTATGCAGCACCCCATTAACAAAACTCTATGCTATATGATGTCAATGGCACTATTAACGCTAAAAGCAAAGTAGGCAGCAAATGGCAATTCTTTTACATATATATAAAGGTTACATTTAACTTCGCACCTATTCATAAAATTATGAAGAGGAACATAATACCCTGCAATAATGTAATGTAATCAAGTAAACCTTTTTCATTTTAAAGAGCAGATAAATTAGCAAAATTTCTTTAGTGTTAAAAAAAGCACATAATCTAAAGTATAAACAACACATTCTTTCCTTTCTTACAATTATCCTGAAAACAAAGAAGTTCTAACTGACTCATCTGGATGATTTTATACCACATGCTAATTATGAGAAGCAGACTGACTGATATGCTTTTTGGGTTTAACAATCCTCATGTTCAGACACAATGTACTGCGGTTTATGCTAGATGATGAAAAAAAAAACAACCCTCATTTGTAAAAACGCATTTCAAATCTATCCTTACAGATTTGTATGGAAAATTGAAAAGGTTACGTGCATGACTATACTTATATTTATGGACTTTATGGACTATCATATATTAATACTATTTAGGGTTTCTTATTAGCACAAAAAACTCTCCATAATATAATATAATATAATATAATATAATATAATATAATATAATATAATATAATATAATATAATATAATATAATATAATATAATATAATATAATATAGGTAGTGCTGTCGCCTCAGAGCAAGAAGGTTGCTGGTTCGAGCCTCGGCTGGGTCAGTTGGCATTTCTGTGTGGAGTTTGCATGTTCTCCGTGCATTCATGTGGGTTTCGTGTGGGTCTTCCCCACAGTCCAAAGACATGCAGTACAGGTGAATTGGGTAGGCTAAATTTTTCGTAGTGTATGAGTGTGAATGAGTGTGTGTGGATGTTTTCCAGAGATGGGTTGTGGCTGGAAGGGCATCCGCTGCGTAAAAAAACATGCTGGATAAGTTGTCGGTTCATTCCGCTGTGGCGAACCCGGACTAATAAAGTGACTAAGCAGAAAAGAAAATGAATGACTGACTAATATAATATAATATAATATAATATAATATAATATAATATAATATAATATAATATAATATAATATAATATAATATAATATAATATAATATAATATAATATAATATAAAGCAACCACTGAATAAATAAGGGACTGAGCTGAAGGAAAATGAATGAATAATTTAATGTAATGTAATGTAATATAATATAATAAATATAATATAATAAACATAATGTAACGTAACATAACATAACATAACATAATATTTTACAATTTAATATAATTTATTATTAAATATTAAATAATATACTACATATTTACAAACAATACCATTAAATATTCATTCAAAACAATATTGTTATTCTATTTTTTCATTACTTATAAGCAATAATAGGCTTGCATGGATTTTTTTCTTTTGTTGCTATCATATTGTGAGCCACAAACAAAATACATACAATCAAATAAATCATTTAATTAATATGATAAACATTTGCAAAATAATACATTTGAATAAGGTAATAAATGCACGTTTAACCAAAAAAAAAAAAAAAAAAAAAAAAAAAAAAAAATATGCATTACAGAAAAAATCCAGTTCAAACTATTACTTTTTTTAAAGAAACTTTTAGTAAATCGCTCTTTCTACTATTCTGATTTCAATTCTAATTCTTCAGTTTGTAATCAGGAATTTAATTGGGATTCAAAATCCATTCAACTCCAAAGCAGACGACAGGACTTCTCAGCTTTTTTGTTTGTGCTCAGTTCAATATTTACATCTGACGCAGCAGAGGGGCGAAGGACAGATGTAATTGGTCAGATTTGGACGCATGATGTGATGTTTACGAGTGGAATGAGAGATTGGCTCTTGCCGCGAGCTGTTCTTCCTCTTCTGTCCTCAGCAGATGATTTGCCCCATCAGCCTTCAGACAGCTTGTCAGATGCACAGCAAATTACTCTTCATTTGAGTTTGTATGTACATAAATATGGCAGAACTTTTTGGAAGTCATCAAACCGCGCACCGCTGGAGAGATGCAGAATGACTGCTAGGCTTACAGAAATCAGATCTGACTAATGAAAAGTTTGTCAGTTTCAGCTTCAGATGCAAATGGACATACACAGTCCATTTAATGACCACTTGATACACAGCGCACATAAAAATGACGACTGAAGCTGCCATGTTTACCTTGATTAGCGTGTTTTGTGTGATGTTTTCCCATTATAATGTATTACCGAACTAATCCAATATTACTTCTGTATTACAGGGTTAATACAGCTAACTGAAATCAGAAATCTGTTATCATTTTTGTAAGTTGAAATAAGATAAAATTCAAATGAAATGAAATTTATACTACTATAATAAAAGTAAATATATATTATTTATTTATATATATATATATATATATATATATATATATATATATATATATATATATATATATATATATATATATATATACACATATATATATATATATATACATACATATACACACTCACCGGCCACTTTATTAGGTACATCCTACAAGTACCGGGTTGGACCCCCTTTTGCCTTCAAAACTGCCTTAATGGCATAGATTCAACAAGGTACTGGAAATATTCCTCAGAGATTTTGGTCTATATTCACATGATAGCATCACGCAGTTGCTGCAGATTTGTCAGCTGCACATCCATGATACAAATCTCCTGTTCTACCACATCCCAACACCCCCACACCATTACACCACCACCACCAGCCTAAACTGTTGTTACAAGGCAAGATGGATCCATGCTTTCATGTTGTTGATGCCAAATTCTGACCCTACCATGTCCCAGCAGAAATTGAGACTCATCAGACCACATAACGTTATTCCAATCTTCTATTGTCCAATTTTGGTGAGCCTGTGCGAATTGTAGCCTTAGTTTCCTGTTCTTAGCTGACAGGAGTGGCACCCAGTGTGGTCTTCTGCTGCTGTAGCCCACCCGCCACAAGGTTGGACGTGTTGTGCGTTCAAGGATGCTCTTCTGCATACCTCAGTTGTAACGAGTGGTTATTTGAGTTACTGTTGCCTTTCTTTCAGCTCGAACCAGTTTGGCCATTCTCCCCTGACCTCTGGCATCAACAAGACATTTGCGGCCACAGAACTGCCACTCACTGGATATTTACTTTTTTTTCGGGCCATTCTCTGTAAACCCTAAATATGGTGGTGCATGAAAATCCCAGTAGATCAGCAGTTTCTGAAATACTGAGATCAGCCCGTCTGCTACCAACAACCATGCCACGTTCAAAGTCACTTAAATCACCTTCTTCCCCATTCTGATGCTCACTTTGAACTGCAGCAGATCGCCCTAACCATGTCTAGATACCTAAATGCATTAAGTTGCTGCCATGTGATTGGCTGATTAGAAATTTGCGTTAACGAGCAGTTGGACAGGTGTACCTAACAAAGTGGCCAGTGAGTATATATATATATATATATATATATATATATATATATATATATATATATATATATATATATATATATATATATATATATATATATATATATATATATATATATATATATATATATATATATATATACTTAGATAATTAAAAATATCCTAATTAAAAAGTAATTCCCTATCTCCGGTGCTGTTTTTGAGCCTCCTTGTCAAAATGCTCAGTTTGAATAGGCGTGGCCAACAGCGGACTCAGAAGTAAATGCACACTGCTCTGATTGGCTGACAGTGTTTTATACTAACCAAAGGCGGCGAGAGCATTAAAATGTGCTACATTATTGTTTTTAAAGGAGCCGTTGCAGCATATGAGCAAATCACTTACATTCCCGCATAAAAAAAAAAGTGCATTCTAGCATGAAAATGTTGCACGCCTTTTATCAAATTCATTTAACTATGGAAGATCAAGTTGTTGGGGCCAGTGTGGATTTGCTCCCCTTATCCAATATGTCCATATGTCTGAAATATTCTGAAGTAGCAATACTGATTTGTACAGACAATATAGTTAGCATGAGTTTCCCACAAAAAAAAAAAACATATGTAACATTAATGCACATTTTTAAAAAACATCGCAAAATCTGTAAGTAAACATCATAAGTAACTGGAAATCTGGCGATGTAGATGTATCTCAGCCAAACATTATTCTATCCAAAAAAACTGGTTTTACGATCCAGGTACACATTTGTGAATTCCCAATGAAGTCATTCATTAATTTAGGGGCTAATTCAGTTTATTGCTCTGAAGCTGCTTTGAAAAACCCATATAGTTATGCAATATTATAGATGACATGACTAGATTGGTATAATTTAGCACATAAAAACACTGAAAGTGTGAACAGAGGCATCACGTGTAGGTCTGAAGGTCTTTTCCTGTTTAAGTGGGTGGTTCTTGGCCAGAATAAACCGAGCAGATTTCATGCCAAGCGTTGATCAGCCGTTGCTAGGCTACATATTACTAGATGTATAGATTCACACTAAAGAACATGCAGGCAAATGTTCACACCTAACATGATCAGGCCAAAGATGTCAGTTTTTAACCTCACATAAATGCACAGACCTTTGAAGAAGCGAAAAAGAAAATAAACGCAAGATGCAGGAAGGATCTATAATAGGTTTTGAAGAGAGAAGGTTTTGAAAGGCTTTCAAACACTTGCTTTGTAAAGGGTTGATCATTACATACTTATGTCAGCGGCGTGGGCCCTGTTTGAGGAGAATACGACAGCTGTAATCCTGTAATCCCGATGGCGTACAGCACAGGGGATTGACTGGTAAACAAACAAACCCACGACTCACCTGCAGCAGGTATTTCTGGCTGCCGTACATGACGTATTGCGGGGCCAGACTGTAGATCATGTAGCTGGTGTGGAGGACGATGAGGAGGAGGATCATGCAGAGAAAGAGCAGGGCCTGCGGTCGGGTTCTCTGAGGCCTGATTTTATACAGCTGCATGATAAGAACAAAAACATCCTTATATTACTGATTTGGCTGAGTTTTAGGAGTCTACAGCCTTCCGAACAGCAGAAATGCACTTTAGAGATAACGCTTTAAGAAGGTAAGGCAGAACAGAGCTGCTGTAGTGGATACTTTAACAACATAGAGAAAACAACATAGAGAAAACTACAGCATAAAATTGCTGACAAGAATAATCTCTTGTAATCTCTACAAAGTTATTTTTCCAAGCCCTGACCCTACACTTGAGAGGTACGCTACGCAGATTTAGTTGGGATTATATAAAAAATAACAGCATTATTTCTTTTATGAATGTTAAACATTAATACTTAACTTCTTAAAATGTACTATTTATTTATTTATTTATTTATTTATTTATTTATTTATTTATTTATTTATTTATTTATTTATTTATTTATTTATTTATTCATGAACTAAATTAAAATTTATTTAAAATTAAAATTAAAAACTGAAATATAATTTAATTAAAATATTAACAATTTTACACAACTTAATCACTACATAATTGTTACACTACATATATATATATATATATATATATATATATATATATATATATATATATATATATATATATATATATATATATATATATATATATATATATATATATATATATAGTAGATTATACAGAGATTATACGGACAGAAGATTTTTTTAACACATTTCTAAACATATACATACATATATATATATACATACATACATACATACATACATACATATATATATATACATACATACATACATACATATATATATATACATACATACATACATAAATACATATATATATATACATACATACATACATATATATATATATATATACATACATACATACATACATATATATATATATATATACATACATACATACATACATACATACATACATATATATATATATATATATATATATATATATATATATATATATATATATATATATATATATATATATATATATATATATATATATATATATATATATATATATATATACTGTACACACACACACATTTGTGGGGCATCTTTGTTCAGTTGGTTCCCATATTTGCCACAAAGCCTGACCTTATTTTAAACTACATTTGACCTATACAAAGTCACATTTATAAAGTAATAATAAACAGTCTTTGTACCATTTCTAACATTCTATATAAAGCAAGAGAATGAAGATCAAACAGAAATAACATGATTTCTCTCACCCTTATCCAAAAGAACCAAATCCCCATATTACGGATCCCAGCCATTGAGGTGAAGACAAAGTACATTGTGATAACGGTGATGAGAACGTAATCCAATGGGAAAACCTGCAGAAGGGTGAGGGAAAAAAATATATGAGATAAATGTAAGGGGGAAAAAAAATCCAATTCTGGACACAGCAGCTCCACATACGCACAGACTGAATAGGCCTTGGTCTATTTCAGCCATTCACAAAAACGACAATGCACTCGCTGTTCATCTACACACACTATTCAGGCCTTAGTGTCATCTAAAATAACTATTAACCTGACAATGAGGATGGCTGGAAGGCCGTGGCAGTGTTGCCCGCTCTCGCTGCCTTTTCTTTGTGTACCATAGTGGTTTTTTTCTAAAGTAAGTGATGCATGTTTTACAAAACACACAACGCTGGAGGCACAAAGAATATATATATTCACACTCAGACTCTCTGCGGTGGCCTAAAATACTGTCACTCCAGCGCTAGAGATGTATCGCTCCACAACTCTGAGAGGATCTTTTAGCAATTGCGATTATTTTCAATGCATTTCATCTCAAAAGAGCCACAGGAAGTACAGGACAGAACAGTTTGAAAGTCAAGCTAAAACTGTCTGGCTTTTCCTGGACGGGCTGTTGGCTTGTGGAAATGGCAATGCCTCTTCTGTTGGCAGCTCGTCCTCAACTGGAGCTGAAATGCTTTCTTTGAAACGAGCAAAAACACACACTGACCTTACCTGTTGCCCTCATATTGCAGATGGAAAATGGTCAGTGACATCATGAAGAGCAAATTAGAAATGTTTCTCGAAGCATGAGCAATAATCTTCCGGCTCGCACGTCTTATCCCTTTGCAAATTACTTTTCTTTTTCTCCCCCTTTTCACATGGCCTAATTGCTGAAATCAATGGTCTGGATTCCTGAACAATTTGGTTTAATCAAGCCATCTCGAGCAGCAAGTGAAACAAGCGATCGTATTTTATTCAAGCACATGGAAACTGATCATCGCGCTACTTGAAGTAGATTGAAGGATTTGAAATCTCTTGCAAAAGCCCTAAATGATGAAAAGCGTACTTATTTCACATTCAAAAATAACACTTAATTCAGAGGTCATCGCCGCTGGACTGAGCAATGAAATGTTCAGGGATTTCTTTATTTCATTTTAAGGATTGTACATTGGTGTACTTGCAGATTGTGGTTTAGCAGTATTCTTTTACACATATATAAACAAATGAACTCTAAATGAACTATAAGCACAATTATCAAGCAATTGAAATCTAAGACACACAGCCTTGAACTATAAAAATAGGTGGAAGGTTTAGTTAGACAATAAGAAATGTGTATTGTTACAATCTTAAAGATGATCAGTCAAGGGAAAGGAAAGGAGAGTAACATTCATTTTAGGTGAAATACATAAGCAAACACACAATATCAACAAGTGAGGGACAAAATACCACGACTTACTAAACGCAATAAAGTGTTTTTTATTCACAAAAGATTGTGATAATAAGTGCAAAATATGCATATATAAATAACTCATTTCTAATAACTAATTTATTTTATCTATCTATCTATCTATCTATCTATCTATCTATCTATCTATCTACAACAATATTTTAAAAATCACAGACAACAAGGGGGACACATAATGTTTAAACAGGTAGATGGGAGAGTTATGAAACACGGGCGGCATCCAAACAATAGAAAAAAATAAAACAAAACAAGCTATTCTATTGGCCCAACCTCTACCCTAACTACCCGAAAAGAAAAATATATCAATATTTAAAAGAAAATCTTTGTGCTTCTGACAATATTTCCTTAATAAAAAACAAAAATAAATAAAACAATAATAATAAGGTCCCACTTTATATTAAGTGGCCTGTACTTACATCAGAAAATTAGTACAATATACTTTTTGTCTTTATAGTATTGTAACTTCACTTCCTCTTGAAGTGGGCTACGAATAAGGTTTGGGACAGTTCTGGGGGTATAGGTAGGTTAAAGGTTGGGTTAAAGTGTGGAATGAGTCAACAGTGTAATTCTAAAAGTAATTACAGAAATTATTTACAGATATAATTGCAAGCAGACCATTTTTTGAATATTAGTACAATGTAAAAACAGGTATGCATGTACATAATAAACCCATTGTACTAAATTCGTCATTTAAATGTAAGTACATACACTGTAAAACCCAAAAAGTTAAGATAGCTCAAACCATTTGAGGAAACCGATAGCAACAAACCATTTACAGTAAGTTCAAAAACTAATGAGTACTGTGAACTTAATCCATTTGACTAAACAAAGCAATTTGAGCAGAGTAAAAACCGATAAATGAAGAGAACTCGAACCAACTGGGTTATGGTAACTCAAACAGATTAAGGAAACCAATTACAAAAAACCATTTATTCCTAATGAGTACTGTGAACTTAATCAATTTGAGTAAATGAAGCAATATGAGCAAAACCCAATAAATAAAGAGAACTCTCAACTCAACTGAGTACTGTAAAACCCGATAAGTTTAGGCAACTCAAACCATTTGAAACTGATTGGTACAAACCATTTGAGTTAAAAAAGCTAATCTATATGAGTACTGTGAACTTACTCCATTTAAGTTAAGGTAACTAATTAACTCATTACCATCAACACCGAGTTCAAAACTCTTTTCAAATGAGTAAAGTTAACTTTCAGTAAATTTTAAGTTAACTACACTCATTTCATTTGATAAAGCTGACTGTTGGGTTTTACAGTGTAGTAAGTAAGGCCACTTAATATAAGGTGGAACCAATAATAATGTTAATAATATATATATATATATATATATATATATATATATATATATATATATATATATATATATATATATATATATATATATATATATATATAACTTTTAACAGGTCTCATAAGACAAAAAAAAAATGGGTTAAGTGAAAAAAAAATATGAAAATGAAGTTGCTCTTGCACTGAATCATTCCTTCCGCTGAAGTAATGACAATAATGAATAATAACCAATAATAACTGTGCTCAATGCAGTGGCCAAGTAGATTTATTTTAGATTAGTCATCACATATCACATATCACTGATCTGTGTAAATCCATTATTAATTACATTTTTAATAATTATATTTCTGATGACTCATTTCAGTGGGTTAAGAATTGAGCTTTTTTTTTGCAGTGTGAAAGCACAGTAAAAATAAAGATTTATGTTAAATTAATATATTATAGTATAGTTAATATTATAATATTTATAATATTACAGTTTTACTGTAATTGCAGATGTGGTAAAAATAAGAAGCTTCTTCAAAAACAAACAAAAACAATTTTGAACTGTTGTCACGGATTGGCCAGGCTCTTCCACCAGCATCACGCAACGATCACCGTCACCTGAGTATTAACCACGCACAGCTGCACCCAATCACTTCCATTCACTATATAAGCACACACCTCACTTCAGTCAGGGTCCGGTCTCGTTCCCACGAAGCGGACTCATAGCGAGTACCTCCTGGTAGTCACTATCACATTGATCTAATCTCTTGAACTTACCTTATCTCTGTTTCGTTCCAGTCTGTCCAGTGTTCCCGGTGTCCTGTCTGTATTGAGTGTGTCTTCAGTCTGTCTTCCCCGCAAGCCCTCTGGTGTGTGCATTCGGCCTCCCTCAGTGTCTGTCATCCATCCTGCTCCGAAGAAGGAATATCAGCTCAACCATACTCCATTCACATCCCCATTGTTATCCTTGTGTGCTCCACTGCTGTAATAAACATCTTTCATTATATACTCACCTAACTTCTCCGTCTGCTTCCCTAACAGAAGACCGGACCAACACTTCAATACAGCATGAGCACTCCCGATCCCATTCAGGAGTTGGTGGACTCACTGAAGAGAGTTCTACTGTCAGCTACTCCACTTCCCGAAGCACCACCAGCACCGAGCACTTCTTCACCGTCCACCCACTCATCCAGTCCCATGGCTCGACCAGCGCCCTACTCTGGCGGGGCGGAGGAGTGCAATGGCTTCCTATTACAATGTTCTCTGATATTCACAATGCAACCAGATTTATACCCCACAGATCGGTCCAAAATTGCATTCATCATCTCCCTTCTCTCTGGGTCGGCTCTCCGGTGGGCTGAGACCATCTGGCAGCAATCTGGGCCGATAACCAATTCCATTCATAACTTTACCACATATTTCAAGGAGGTCTTTGGTCGTGCAGATGGAGAAGTAGCAGCCGGAGAACAATTATATAATCTTAAGCAGGGAGCCATGTCCACCCAGGACTATGCGCTCCGGTTTCGTACTCTGGCTGCTGCTAGTGGATGGAATGAGCGATCTCTCCTAACAACTTACCGGCTCGGATTGGAGCCCAACCTGAGGTTACAGCTGGCAGCCCTCGACGATACCATGGGGTTGGAAAAATTCATCCAACAATCACTTCGATGTTCCGATCGTCTGAAGATCTACCAGCATGACCTACCCTCAGTGTCTCAAGCACTCCTTCGTCCGCCAGAGCCAGTCGTCCCTTCAGAACCAGAACCTATAATCATCGAATCTGGTAGACTCACGACCACTGAGCGACAGAGGAGGCTGACCCGGGGTCTGTGTATGTACTGTGGTGCCGAAGGACATGTCAGGCTGGACTGTCCCATTCGTCCAGTACGTTCCTTGGTGAGTGTGTTCAGTTCTCCCATTGAAAAAATGCACCCTCTCACCACCAATGTTCAGTTAACTGCCCATTCTGTCTCTATTTCATGTACGGCCCTCATCGACTCCGGGTCAGCCGGAAATTTCATCTCGTACGCCCTCTGTCGCCACCTCCAACTCCACACCGAGGCCTCGACGCACGTCTACCAGATTCAGCCTATCACCAACGACATCCATTCCCAGGCACGTATCCATCGTAAAAGTGAACCCGTCACTCTCCAAGTGGGTTTACTTCATAAAGAAGAGATTCAATTTCTGGTTCTGGAGGGAGCATCAATGGACATCATCCTAGGGCGCCCGTGGCTGGTGAAGCATGATCCCATCCTCTCTTGGGGCACAGGAGAGATTAAAAGATGGGGTAACGAATGCGTCTCCAGCTGTTTTTCCGACCTACCCTTGCAGATTCAGAAACCCATAACTGTCTACGCCACGTCTGTCGAAAGTCCAGTCGAGAAACGATCCATCCAGATCCCGAAGATCTACTCCTCATACGAGGATGTATTCTGCCCCAAGAGAGCTTCCCAGCTACCTCCACATCGGCCATGGGACTGCGCCATAGACCTGCTTCCAGATGCTCCTATGCCCAGAGGTAGGATCTACCCGTTGTCCCTTCCGGAAACTAAGGCCATGGAGGAGTACATTCAGGAGGCGCTGAGTCAGGGGTATATTCGCCAGTCCACGTCACCCGCTGCCTCAAGCTTCTTCTTCGTGGCCAAGAAGGATGGAGGGCTGCGGCCATGTATAGATTACCGAGTTCTGAACCAAGGTACCATCAAATTCAGGTACCCACTTCCCCTCGTCCCTGCGGCCCTGGAACAACTCCGATCTGCCCGGATATTCACCAAGCTGGACCTCCGCAGCGCATACAACCTGGTACGAATACGCGAGGGGGACGAATGGAAGACGGCGTTTGTGACCCCTACTGGGCACTACGAGTACCTGGTCATGCCCTATGGTCTGGTCAACGCCCCCTCCGTATTCCAGAACTTCATCCACGAAGTCCTCCGGGAGTTCCTCCATATCTCCGTCATCGTCTATATTGATGATATCCTGATTTACTCCCGGAGTGAGGCCGAACATCGCCACCACGTTGCGGAGGTCCTACAAACCCTAAGGAAGCATAAATTGTATCTCAAGGCTGAGAAGTGTTCATTTCACTTACCATCTGTTCAGTTCCTCGGATACATCATTGATCGAAGAGGGGTGCGCATGGACGAGGGGAAGGTCACTTCCGTCATCTCCTGGCCTGAACCTAAAACCATTAAAGAACTCCAACGATTCCTAGGGTTTGCCAATTTCTATCGACGTTTCATCCACAACTACAGTCTTATCACCGCTCCACTCACCAACCTCCTAAAGAATCAACCCAAAACGCTATCCTGGCCACCCGAAGCGGCCGCAGCCTTCCAAAGACTCAAGAAGTCCTTCACGCAGGCTCCACTCCTGACTCACCCCAATCCCGACTTACCTTTCGTGGTCGAGGTGGATGCATCGACCACCGGAGTAGGAGCCATCTTGTCCCAGCTCCAGGGTAATCCTTCACTACTCCATCCATGCGCCTACTTCTCCCGAAAGCTCAGCCCGGCGGAAAAGAACTATGACATCGGAAACTGTGAACTACTAGCCATCAAGCTCGCCCTGGAGGAGTGGCGACACTGGTTGGAGGGAGCTAAACACCCATTCCAGGTGATCACCGATCACAAAAACCTACAATACCTTAAAGATGCAAAAAGACTCTGTCCTCGTCAAGCCCGGTGGTCCTTATTCTTCTCCAGATTTCAGTTCTCCATATCATATCGACCAGGATCCAAAAACATCCGGGCAGATGCACTCTCTAGAATCCATGACCAACAGGAACTCAGTGAGACCCCGGCCAAAATCCTCCCAGATCAGATCACTGTCTGTCCTATCACCTGGTCCGCTCCAACAGCTGTCGCCACCCCAGAGTCCAGAACTCCGCCGGGCTGTCCCCCCAATCGACGATTCATCCCTGAAAATCAATGGGTAGATCTCATTCACTCCAGTCATACCTTTCTGGGCACAGGGCATCCCGGGGCCAACAACACCCTCTCGCTGCTATCCCAACGCTTTTGGTGGCCGAACATGGCGAGGGATGTGAAAAGATACATCCAAGGCTGTAGAGAATGTGCCATGTCAAAGAGTCCTCGTCATCTACCTGCAGGAAAACTCCATCCCTTGCCCATCCCAAACCGCCCCTGGTCACACCTAGGAGTTGACTTCATGACAGACCTCCCATCGTCTGAAGGTAATACTTGCATTTTAGTCATTGTAGATCGATTCTCCAAATTCTGTCGTCTGATTCCTCTGAAGGGTCTACCCACAGCCCTAGAAACCGCTGAAAACCTGTTTAACCATGTCTTTCGATGTTTTGGGCTACCGGACCGAGGACCCCAATTCATCTCCAGACTATGGAAAGCCTTTTTTAGACTCCTAGGTGTGACCGTCAGCCTCTCGTCTGGCTATCATCCACAGACCAACGGCCAGACTGAGAGGAAGATTCAAGAAGTGGGGCGGTTCCTCAGGACCTTCTGTCACGGTCATCAGAACTCCTGGAGCCAGTTTCTGGGCTGGGCGGAATACGCCCAGAATTCCCTGCGGCAACCTACCACCGGACTTACGCCATTCCAGTGTATTCTGGGCTTCCAACCTCCACTCTTTCCCTGGGATGGCGAACCTTCTGATGTCCCCGCAGTGGATTACTGGTTCCGGGAGAGCGAGAGGGTCTGGGACGATGCTCATCACCATCTCCAGAGGGCAGTTCGCCGACCCAAGGAGGTGTCAGACAAGAAGAGGATTCCTGGACCTATCTATGCTCCGGGGCAGAAAGTTTGGCTCTCCACCAGAGACATCCGCTTGCAACTGCCCTCCCGAAAACTTAGTCCCAGATTTGTTGGTCCCTTCACCATCCTGGAACAGGTCAACCCAGTCACCTATAAGTTACAGTTACCACCACAATACAGAATCCACCCCACATTCCACGTGTCACTCCTGAAACCCTTTCACGACCCTCTGATTCCCTCCACAGAGCCTGGCCATGAAGAGGAACCCCCTCTTCCACTGATGTCGGAAGAAGGATCCATATACAAGGTCAAGGACATTCTACGCTCCCGACGTCGTGGTGGTCATCTGGAATACCTCGTAGACTGGGAGGGATATGGTCCAGAGGAGAGGTCTTGGGTCTCCAGATCCGATATATTAGATCCCACACTTATGGAGGAGTTCCACTCCAATCACCCCGAGTTCCCAGCACCTCGTGGACGAGGTAGACCACCACGGCGTCGGCGGTCTAGGCCCTCAGGAGCGGGCCCTGGGGAGGGGGGTAATGTCACGGATTGGCCAGGCTCTTCCACCAGCATCACGCAACGATCACCGTCACCTGAGTATTAACCACGCACAGCTGCACCCAATCACTTCCATTCACTATATAAGCACACACCTCACTTCAGTCAGGGTCCGGTCTCGTTCCCACGAAGCGGACTCATAGCGAGTACCTCCTGGTAGTCACTATCACATTGATCTAATCTCTTGAACTTACCTTATCTCTGTTTCGTTCCAGTCTGTCCAGTGTTCCCGGTGTCCTGTCTGTATTGAGTGTGTCTTCAGTCTGTCTTCCCCGCAAGCCCTCTGGTGTGTGCATTCGGCCTCCCTCAGTGTCTGTCATCCATCCTGCTCCGAAGAAGGAATATCAGCTCAACCATACTCCATTCACATCCCCATTGTTATCCTTGTGTGCTCCACTGCTGTAATAAACATCTTTCATTATATACTCACCTAACTTGTCCGTCTGCTTCCCTAACAACTGTATGATTTAAAGAAAACACTTTAAATACATTTTTGCTGCATTTTCAAAAATTATTATTAGTATTATAGTTACATAATTATACTAACATAACTATTTTTACAACTGTTAAAACAAATATGAAAAGCAGCCAACAAGGGCCTACATGCAGATAATGCTGCTTAATACATTACATATAAATACATTACATATATAAATACATATATATATATATATATATACATATATATATATATATATATATATATATATATATACATATATATATATATATATATATACATATATATATACATATATATATATATATATATATATATATATATATATATATATATATATATATATATATATATATATATATATATATATATATACACAGTTTAAAATGACATTTAAAGGCTTAACTAGGTTCATTAGGTTAACTAGTCAGGAATCAGGATAAGGTAATTAGGCAAGTTATTGTATAACGATGGTTTGTTCTGTAGACAATAGAAAAAATATGTAGCTTAAAGGGGCTAATAATATTGACCTTAAAATTTAAAACTGTTAGAAAATTAAAAAACTGCTTTTATTTTAGCCAAAATAAAACAAATAAGACTTTCTCCAGAAGAAAAAATATTATCAAACATATTGTGAAAATTTCCTTGCTCAGTTAACTATTATTTGAAAAAATATTTTAAAAAAGAAAAAAAAAATTCAAAGGGGGTTTAATAATTCTGATTTCAACTGTATATTATCACTGATAATTACCATACTTTAATCAACATCATTCAATAATAAGGCTGCACAATATATCGTTTCGACATTGATATCCAAATGTGCACATTTGCAATAGTCACATCACAGGATCTGCAATGTCAAGTTGAGTTTATAGTAGTAACCATAAAACAATTAAAATGTATAATTTGCATTTGTTTAAGAACTGTGACTGTTAGAATTTCAGAAGAGCTTAAAATGTAAAAAGGCACAAGAATCTGTATAATTTGTAACTATAATAAAGGCTAATTTGATATAATTATTAATCTGATAAAGACTATAGTGTTGTTTTACATTTGCTTAGTCATTTTCTGTACCTGAGTACTATTAATAATGTACAGCACTGTTTATTTCAATTGTTTAATCTTTACTCTGATGTATTTATTAATGCTTGAAATTAGTATTTTTATTTTTAAATGCAAATGATTCAAACGCCTCCAGAATCACCCCAACCAACCTAAAATAAGGAATTCTTACTAAATAAAGCAATTTGGTTAAATTGTATTTATATTGCAATATATAAATATAAAAACTAAATATCGCAATGTCAGATTTTTACAATATCGTGCAGCCCTATTCAATAGCTTTCATGCAGGGCTGGGCCAATAAACAATATTATATCGAATCGTGATAAAATGTATGTCAATAAAAATCATAAGCTCTGGACTTTTTTACTCTATATTGATCTAAGAGCCAATCACACAGCAGAAATGTGCAACAATGAGAATCAAAGTGTGTTGAAATGATAAATGTATTGAACTTTCGGCCACCAAAAATTTATGGACGAAAATATGTTATGCCATTTAATGAACCCTCTGATTTCATGGCAGCCATTGTTGGGGTACTCTTTTAAAAGTGAAAGCATTAACAACTTATATCGAAATATATATCGATATCGTTCAATATGGAAAATAATTATCGAGATTGCATTTTTGCCATATCGCCCAGCCCTATTGCAATGTCTTTACTACAATTAAAAAAATCAAGTAGTCATATTCTTAGTCATGTTATTTTAATTAAAAGTAATAGTTAATATTGTTAATAGCAATATAACTTTAATACTAATGAATGAGTGGGTGTGTCCAAACTTGTGACTGACAGCCTGCACTTGCCAATTAGAGGATAATTTCCATTTCCTACTGCTGCTCGTCTCGGAGGAAACTGCCTACGGTGAGCACATCGTTTTCCTAGTATCTCTTGAGACACATCCGCAGCTGGCAAAAACCAGTGTCATTCTGCTACTAAGTTCCGTAGTATGAAAAAAAACAAACAAAGCAAACAATGCTTTCCATTTCTGGCATCTTCTCCTCCCGAGTCATTACACAACTCGGGTTGCACACATACAACTGTCACTAGTACTCAAGGACACAAACGTGAAGCGATTCTGAGAGCGAAGAATAAGTGAACGCCACTCACCGGTTGCAGTGCCAGCAGCAGCTCATTAAGAGGGTTGGTTAAGTTGGTCCCAAAGATGATAAATCCAGTGCTGATACCAGCTGAATGTAAAGCTTTATCCAGACTGCAACAAGACAAACATGCTTAACAACATCATCGCAGAAGAGACTGAACTCAAAACATCATTAACTACAGTTCTCCATGGTCTACTGTGGAATGATGGCAAATTGTTGGAAGTGTGAGCTCATTTGAAGCATTGCAGGTGTTGATGAATGTGTGTGTGTAAAGTAGCAATAGATTTATGGTTACTCCAGCATTGAATCATTGTGTGCCACTGAGAGGATGACATGTTTTTTGTAATTTTCAAATGAGCAAGTCGTGGATATTGGTGATTTATGACTTTAGTATGACCTAGGTATTGCAATTATGATGTGGTTTATAAGGTCATGCCTTTTGTCCTCGTAATTCAAAAGTGTTAAAAATCATACTTATCTATAGGCATTAGACAATTACCAGTATCCAGGTTTACCGTGGTTTGGAAAAGTCAAGTTGTAAAGGAATCCGTGTTTTTCAAATGAATGAAGGTAGCAGAAGACAATGATTCATTTTAATTATTTAGCCTGACATGTTTACTGTTCCAAAATATGTTAATTGTTTCTTAAAATAAAATAAATTGTCGTTGTTTTACACAGATATTAAAAAATAGCATCACAATACCATGATACATAGAAAATGTGATATTTTATCCACTGTTATCATATCATCCGGGTCTTAACGCCCACTTAACGGGGGTTATTTCACATACAAAATTAGGGGTAGGGTATATAGGGTCATATAATAAGTGCCCATAGAGAGTACTCATAAACCACCAATGTGTGTGTGGGAGAGTGTAAGAAAAACTATTTAGATGGAGGAGAGTCTACTTTCAGGGTGACATTTTGTGCAGGTTGATGGAACTTACTTGGAAATAAACAAGGTCACGAAGAACAAAAGGGCCACCAGGATGAAGAAGACTCCGAGCAAGATCTGACAAGACATTAAAAGACAACAACACTGTTACAAGAAGTGTTGGAAAAGCTACTTTGTAAGTTCAGCAACTTTACTTTAGAAAACCGTGTATCCTTGTATTGTAAAACTGCTAAAACTGGTCAGACAAAATGCACAAAAGCATGAAACATTACACTAGGATTCATTTTGGGAAATATTTTTAGAATTTAAATAAATATATTGTACATGTAAAGGCATAGTTCCCTCACAAATGGTAATTCTATCATTATTTACACTCCCTTTAATTTGTTCCAACTCTATTTGTTTTTTTCTTCTGTTGAACCCAAAAGGAGATATTTTGAAAAATGTTATTAGATGGAACATATTGACTACCACTCTATGGAAGTTGATGGGTCCCATCCATAAGCTTTCTTCAAAATATATATTTTTTGTGTGTTCAACAGAAGAAAAAACTGGTTTAAAACCACAAGAGTGAGAATAAATATTGAAGTCATTTTCATTTTTGCGGAAAATATGCCTTTAAGAAATACAATAAATCACTAGTTATAGGACATCTGAATATCAGCATCACATCACATGTTCCTTCTGAAATTATTGTTATGCTAATTTGATAGTCAGAAACCTTTCTCAATATTTCTAATGTTGAAAATAAGTGTGCTGCCTGCTTAATAGTCTTGTGTTTTAAAAGACTTTTTTTATTATTCATTTAAGGTTGAACAATTTCTTTAAATGAATGAGCTATTTGATTCTTTTGAAGCATTTAATTGAACATATTGGCTAAAATGAATCCTTTTTTACTCCTCAGTACTGATGTACAAACACACAAAGGGTTTAGCAAAGAACTAAAACTCCCTTTTGGTCCATCAAGTCTTACCCAGAGGTTGTGTCATTTTTTTTTCTATTGTTTTTTTTTTTACACATGACCATATGGTGCGACCCAGCTCAACATGACACAGTTACCAAGAGTAATACAGACGACATGGTCACAAGCTCTCTAAATACAGAACAGACTGAACGCAGAGGGAAGAGTATATTAACAAAGACAGAGACACAAACACTCACAAACCACAAAGCAAAACAAAACCAATATGCCAGACTGAACGGCTGCCTTTGACTGGCCTCCCGGAGCTCACGTCTGCTTGACTTGACTTGAGGGAGTAAACAAAACCCTGACGTGTGCAGTAATCACTCCAGATTCTCTCAAAACATAAGCGAGGCTGTAAATAAAGACTAAAAAGAAGAAAAGAATGAAAACAAGCTGAAAATCTAATCTGCCCATCATTTCATTTATCCATATCTATCCATCTACTGTGCATCCACCCACCCATGCCCTTACTTGTCTATCAAATCTTTTTTGCTCAGCTATATGTCCATCTATACATTTAATCAACTCTATATTCCTTTAAACTTTCTTTAATCCATCTATCCATCCATCCATCCGTCCATCCAACCATCCAACTGTCTGGCTGTCCATCTAGCCATCGACCTGTCCTTCCATCCAACAATTTATTAATGTGTCCATCAATCCATCCTCCATCCATCTAACCATTTTTCCATCCACTTATCCATAAATATCTATCAGTTTATCTATTCATCCAACTATCCATCAAACATCCATCTATTTTATCATCAATCTGCATGCTTCTATCCATATCAATCCACTCGTCTACCATTCCTCTTTCCATTTATCCACATGTATTTTTGCCCACTTATCTTTATCTATTCACTTGACTATCTATCAGTCTAACCAGCTGTCCATTAATTCATCCATCCATCCATCTTTCCATTCATGTATTCTTCCATCTACCATTAATATCTATCCATCTATCTGTTTATCCATCAATCTATCCAGCAATCTTTCCATAAATCTACTTCCTACAACTCATAAAGATTAACCCACCAAACCCATCTACCTTTACATTTTTCATCCACTTATCTGTCATATCACCCATTTGTCCATCTATCTCTCTATCAATCAGTCCATTCATTTGCCAATCTCTCTATGTCTATGCAGCTAACAATCTGTCCATCTATCTGTTTATCTATATCAATACAAATATCAACACCAATCAATCTAGCCTCCGTCTATCTGTCTACCAATATAACAATCTGCCCATCTGTTTATAAATTCATCCATCCATCCATCCATCCATCCATCCATCCATTTATTAAATACAAAATTATCCATCAACTCATCCATTCATCAATCTGACCCTCTTTCTATCCACTTATCCATAAATATTTACCCCTCAATCTGTTTATCTATTCATCCATCCAACAATTTTGACATCAGTCTGCATCCTTCTATCCATATCAACCCATTCGTCTGCCCATCCCTCTTACAATTTATCCACTTATGTAATTTTGGCTCACTTATATATATACACTGTAAAAAAAAAAAATATCGTAAAAAAAAGGTCAAATGACTGGCAGCTACGGCTGCCAAACAAAAACCATAATATTATGGTAAAATTTCTTTATTGAAATAAAGTGCAAAAAATAATAAATCTACAGATATTTTCATTAAAATGTTTACAAAAAAACACTGTTATTTTACAGACTTTTCCTAGATTATTACGATCAAATCAGTTCAAAAAAGTTACACACTAAGAGTTTTACAGAGAAACACTGATATTTCACAAACTTTTCCTAGATTTTTATGATCGAACACCATCAATAAAGTGACTGCACTAAAATTTCAAGAGAAAAGATGTTATTTAAGAGAATTTTATCTCTCAACCATAACAATTAAACACCTTTAATAAAATGTCAAGACATGCTCATGGTCGTAATTTAACAGTTTTATTTTGGATCAAAAACGTCTGGAAAAACAACAAACGAGATACAACTGATTAAAATTCCCACAACTTTAAGATTACAGTTGTTGCATTTTATTGAATAGTTTTTATGTAAAACATGTAGAGGTTTAAGATATATGGAATAATTCAGTTACAAATCTTAAATGAAATGGAACTTTAATGTGAAGGGGATGCTGACAAAGTAGTGCAGATCCAAATGCAGGTTTATTACACAGAGATGGTCAGGCAAGCAACAGTCAACACAGGGGCAAACAGATGTATGCAGGGAATCCAGAGTCATGGTCAAATAACAGCCAAATGGTCAGTCCAAGCAGCAAACCACATAAACAATTAACAAACAAAGCACAGCAAAAGAAAAACCCGCATCATAATGTTCACAGTAACAGCATAACAAGACTTAGCAATTGGTGCGTGCGTCTGTGCTGCTTTTAAAGTCTATGTAATCAGTTCATAACGATCCTCTGACTGTGTGTGTGCAATTAGCGGAATCCGGAACAGGTGCATGTGAGCGGAATTTATCTATTTTATTTATTGAACGGATTTGATCGTAATAATCTAGGAAAAGTCTGTAAAATAACAGTAGAATAAAGAACAGTAAAGAACAGTAGAACTGTAAAATAACAATTTTCTGTAAACATTTTAATGAAAATATCTGTAGATTTATTATTTTTTGCACTTTATTTCAACAAAGAAATTTTACCGTAATTTTATGGTTTTTGTTTGGCAGCCGTAGCTGCCAGTCATTTGACCTTTTTTTTAAGATTTTTAATTTTTTTTTACAGAGCAAGTAATTACAATTTATTACTTTAATTTTACATAATTTTAAATGTGCTTCAAAAAAACTGGAAAAAACACTAAATAATACGGCAATTATATTGTATAAAACATGAAAATTCCTGTAATTTGTCATTAATTTTCTAGTACATAAAATAACAGTCAAGCTGTTAATTTACAAATATTGTTTGTAATTTTTACGGACTTTTGAATATAATTTAAAATAACAGAAAAAATACTGTATAAATAATACAGTAATTTCCTTGTATAAAAAACAAAAACGTCAGTAATTTGTTTTTAATGATAAAGTACCTAAAATGACAGTCAAACTGTTAATTTAGAAAGATTGTTTGTCGTTTTACTAAGTTTTGAATTTAATTTGAAATGACAAAAAAAATACTGTAAAAAATTTAGTGATATTTTCTGTAAAATTATTATTTTTTTTACAGTGTATATATATATATATATATATATATATATATATATATATATATATATATATATATATATATATATATATATATATATATCTTCACTTGATTATCCATCAGTCTAACCAGCTGTCTATTCATCCATCCATCTTTCCATTCATGTATTCATCCATCTACCATTAATACCTATCCATCTGTGTTTATCTATCCATCTATCCAGCAATCTTGCCATAAATCTGCTTCCTACAACTCATAAAGATTAACCCACCAAACCCAACTAGCTTTACATTTTTCATCCACTTATCTGTCTTTTTCATTCATCCATCTATCTATCCATACATCACCCATTTGTCAATCTATCCCTTCATCAATCAGTCTATTCATCTGCCAGTTTCTATATATGTTAACCATCTGTGCATCTGTTTATCTATATCAATACAAATATCCATACCAATCAATCTAGTACCCATCTATCTATCAATATAACAATCTGTCCTTCTGTTAATCAATTCATCCATCCATCCATCCATCCATCCATCTATTCATTAAATACTAATTTATCCATCAACCCAAAAATTCATCAATCAAACAATCTTTCCATCCACTTATCATAAATATTTACACACCTATCTGTTTATCCATTCATCCATCTATCCATCCAACAACTTGACATCAGTCTGCATCCTGCTATCCATATCAATACATTCATCAACCCAAGCCTCTTTCAATTTATCCACTTGTCTTTTTTCACCCACTAATTTGTCTATGCAGTCTATTTACTTGTCTATCCATCAGTCTAATCAGCTGTCCATTCATCCATCCATCCATCCATCCATCTTTCCATTCATGTATTCATCCATCTACCATTAATATCTATCCGTTTATCCATGTATCTATCCAGCAATCTTGCCATACATCTGATCCTACAACTGATTAAGATTAACCCATCAAACTCCTCTGCCTTTACATTTTTCATCCACTTAGCTGTCTTTTTCATCCATCCATCCATATATCACCCATTTGTCCATCTATCCCTCCATCAATCAGTCTATTCATTTGCCATTCTCTCTATATGTCTATGCAGCTAACATCTGTCTATCTGTCTATCTATATCAATACAAATTTCCATACCAATCAATCTCCCCTCCATCTATCTGTCTATCAATATAACAATCTATCCATCTGCTTATAAATTCATCCATCCATCCATTTAATTAATTAAATACAAATTTATCCATCAACCCATCCATTCATTAATCTTTCCATCTTTCCATTTACTTATCAATAATTATCTACCCATCTATCTATCCATCCAAAAAATTTTACATCAATCTGCATCCTTTTATCATATCAATCCACTCATCTACCCATGCCTCTTTCAATTTATCCACTTGTGTTTTTTACCCACTTATTTGTATATGCAATCTATTCACTTGTCTATCCATCAATTCAATCAGTCTATTCATTTCTACAGCTGTCCGGCTAACCATCTGTCCATATTTGTCTATTCACAATCAATACTTATATCCATTTACCCATCAATCTATATGTCTATCAATCTAACAATCTGTCCATCGGTTTATCAATCAATCCATCCACCCATCATATTTTGAGAGCCCATCCTACATAATTAATACAGAGCATTAAATAATAAATCCAGCATGCATTGTTCACATTTGCACACATTTAAATCATTGCATGCTATACCACAATTACACAACACACAATGTTTAAACCAAAGAACGCCAATACCAACTCTGACTGCTTTTGAAGAACTACAAAAGCAAGTGACATTCGCATTGGATGCACATTTCCCTCAAGAACAATATGACAGATTGTGAATGTGAAGTGTAGCGAAAACAGAGATTTGTAAATGAGCGTGAATCTGCCTCCAAGACATAATCTATAACTAATTCAAACGAATGACTGTGAGTTATTAGTGATGCTAGAATTATGCTTTGTGGTTAAAAACACAGCTGGAGTTATTCTAAGAGTATATTAGGAATTTATGTCTCAAGCTGTTGCAGCAATACCAATAATAAACGCTTGCAGTTATAGCTGTAATAACCGTGACAGAGCTTTAACTTTACAGAAAGGAGTACATTAATAATAACAAAAGTTACAGCACCACGCTATTCATTATTCAGCATGCCTTCAGCTACACAAGAAAACCACAGCCTTCAAAATACAGCATAAACACAGCTACTTGCCCGTTTACATCCTAGATTTCATCAGTTTTTCCTTTGTTTGTTACATTATGTACACAAAAATCATTTGGCAGAAGCTTTTACGTTGATAATAAAGTACACATTTTATCGTATCATGCATTGACTAGAAATCAAACTCATGAAGCAGAGTGATATTGTCAGTTTCTGAAAGATAGATATTTGCTATGTATTTTACCCTTATTTTGGTTCATTTGGGTCAGTGTTTCTCAACCATGTTCCTGGAGGACCACCAACTCGGCACATTTTCCGTGTCTCTTTAACTAAACACACCTGATTCAGATCTTCAGCTCATTAGCAGAGACTGAAAGACTTGTAATGGGTGTAACAGACCAAGGAGACATCCAAAACATGCAGTGTTGGTGGTCCTCAAAGAACGTGGTTGAGAAACACTGAATTAGGTTTTTATAGGAATGCAGTAATTGTCTGTGGATCCCCACCAGATCATCCTGAGATCACCCGACTAGGTCAATAAAAACTCTGGAGTAGATCGGTGTAGCTCCAACTCCCAAAACCAACCTTATAATGGCTTATTATTACAGGAAATATGTTACATAAAAAGCAAGACTGTCTGATTTTGCAAGTATGCACAATAATTGAAAGCCAAGGAGAGCCTCTTTATCTTAAAATGCATAATTGCTTTTCTCCATGCATTGAAAGAATGCTGACGAAGCGTTGATTTCCACTTAAACTGTATTATAAGTTAAAAAATATAATTAAATAGACAGAGAAAGAGCATTTAAATGAATCATGATTTACTTGTCGACTGACTGGTATTTGAGCCATTATTCACACAACTAAAACAAATATTTTGCACTGCATAACTGTTATACAGTGGGGAAAATAAGTATCGAACGTGTCGTGTTTTTTCCTGGGAATAATATTTCTAAATTTCACATGGAATTAAACCAGATTTTGGTAAAAACCCAAACAATACAAACATAAAAATAAAACAAAACAAAAAAAATCTGTGTAATAACAATGGAATGGCAAAAGAATGGCAAACAGTACTGAACTGCTGTAATGTATTTAACACTTTATATAAAAGGCTTTATTGGTGATGGAAGTCACATGAAATGCTCAGATGTGAAGTTTTTTCACAGACTTCAACAGAGTGTACAAATCTTGATGGTTCTGTGGGTGTCGTCTATTAAATCTGATCTTTATTTTGTATTTTCTATTAGATTCAAGTCAGGTGATTGGCTGGACCGTTCTACAGCTTGATTTTCTTTCTCTGAAAGCATTTGAGAGTTTCCTTGACTGTGTTTTGGATCATTGCTCTGCATAAATGTCCACCATTCATCATCCTGAGAATATAGATGTTGGACTGAAGCAGCTAATATTAATTTACAACGATGAAGAACAGAAGGTTGCTGAATAACCATGGGGAGATTTAAGCTGCTGTCTGGGCTTTCACTGCTTTTCTACACCTCCCTTTCTTCATGTGATCAATACTTTTTTGTGCGTCATTTAATTTTATTACGCATCACTAAATTTGTAAACTAATTAGATTTATTTTGTTTGCATATATGGATTTGTTTGGGTGTTATTAACATCTGCGTAAAATTTCAAGCCAACGGCACCTTTGGAAATATGTTTTCTTATGGTTAAGCAAAATTTGTCTTCAATGCTAAATATTTCAGTGCCTTTCGCCCCCTCTATTTTCATTTTAAATGATTCTTCTGATATTCAGCTTCACAAAATTCATAAGCGAGTGTTTTTAGCTGGTTTGACAGCAGCCAAGAAAATAGTTGTGACAAGATGGAAGCCTCCACATTCTCTTAATAACCATCATTGGATTCTAACTTTTATTGATATTGTGTATCTGGAAATGTCCACTGCTCGCATCCATGATGAAAGAGAGAACACCATCAGACTTTGGGCACAAACTTTGGAAAAACTTTGTGGTTTACTAATTTGAATCAAGGAGACAACAAAAAGCAAAAAACTTTTGGTTCAAGGCCGCATAAATTATTATTATTTTTTATTATTTAATAAATTTATTTACTTTTTTCCCCTTCTTCTTTATTATTTTAGTATGTTTTTTATTCTTTATTGTAATAGTTTAAGGTTCCCTGTTTGGGCATCTAATAACTTTGCATTGTCATAGACCTCTTTCAGCATGGTTCGGAATATCTTAATCTATTTGTCTATAACTATTTTTTGTGTATTTATTTTTAACTGGCTTAGTTAAAAAGAAATCAAATACAGATTTGATTTATTGCTTTTTCCATCAAAAATTTGATGGAAAAAAAGAAAAAAAGAAATATGTTTTCTGAGAAAAAGGGTGACGTGTTCAATACTTATTTTCTCAGCTGTAGTTATAAGCTGTTAAGAGGCAGAGCACTGGAAGAGAACGCATGCTGTAGAAGTGTTTATTTATTTAGAATGCCAGAAAGCAATGTTATCTGAACATATTGATTGCCAAGCCGCATTCTTTTTAATTTGCACTGCTCTTGGTGGATTGCATTGGTCATTATGGAAAATGGGCTGCCGCATCTGTTCTTTAATTTGCACATTGTCAGTAGATCATCCACAGAACTTCCCACTCCCACTGGCGCTCTTACGGGATCACAGTCTCACACTAATTTGCATTGTTTAGTAAATCTGGCACAGTATATACAAAACAGAACACAACATACCATAACTACAATTATAGCTGCTATAGTTTTCAACATGCATGTGATGTCTTTGTAGTGCACATATTCAAGCACAGTTTCTCTCTCTATATCACTTTTACATCTTGTTTGCGAATGTTTGGCCATGACAGAGCAATCGAGGCCCCCCTGGCAGTCAATGCCCCTGGTCGCATTGGCCCGGTCCATAATCGTCCTTGCTCTGAGCTCTGCCAAAGGCTGCTTTATCACAGCACTGCGAGTGGAAAGATTTTTTTAATATCCTCTAAATGATAATGAAAGCCTCTGTAGGTATCACACTTGCACAGGCTTCATAAACGGGTTTATTTCATTTTATAATTGGGCTTGTGACCACCTGCCACTATCGTCATAGCGGGGCCTGCTGGGTTCTAATGTGCAAAGCTCTTGATGTGTGAAACGGCACGCACATCCTCTACAGCTCTAGTTACAGGCGAACCACGGTGACGACTATTTGTTAAACATGCGATATAGATCCACCGTGTCTCTTTATTTGACGCAAAGGGAGGAAATACATGCAATTTGCATGGTAAGTGTTGTGTTTCATCTTCTCCGGGCTCATTAAAATACCTAAGCACCACCGATACACCACTTTCAATTTTCCAAACCAATTTCCGCCGCCGATGAAACGGTAAACACAATAATTAAAATCAATCAAACTTAATCAATCAATCTGATACAGAATTTAGGTCAATTAACCTGCTCTAGTAATGGAATCAATCACATCTGCCGGGTCCACATTAGAGGGTAATAGAGGTGTGCGTTCGCGTGTACGTGCTCTGGGTGTGTGCGATTTATTAGTCTGCAATGACAGCTGAATTTATCTAAACTCACTCGCATGTCTCAAATCTCCCCACAGGACCCCCCGTGCATCAAACCACCCATCGGGCTTCACTTTATAAAGCCTTGTGACTTCCTAATGTGATGTCATTGGCTGTAGTCTGACAAGAAACATGTTGCATATCAGCACACATGTTGTGTTAGCGTCGACAAAGTATACGTGAGACTTCGCCCCGCAGGAAGTGCGAATCACGCCTGAAAATGGCCCTTGGAGGAAAGAAAGAGGAGACGCTGACCTCAAACAGATCTAAACGCTTGTGCTAAATCAGTAAATTTACACTGTTAAATCAAAGACTGCAGCAATGCTAAAAGGAGCAGAACAACATGACAGCGTAAACGAGGCACAGTGACTGACGGAGAGAGCCGTTTGGCAGACAGATTCCTCTCAGTATGCATTTCCCCCGAAGCTCTTGTGGGAAAATTAGTAAATCTCAAGCCTAGTTTAGGTATAAATAGAGTCTGGAGTCTATCATTAGAGTGCCACGCTCTTGTCTGCTGCTAGTGGGCCGCTAAAGACGGCAACGAGGAACCCCTCTGGTGCAGAGCATGCTGGGAGAAGAAACGATGCAAAGAATTTGAAAAACGGCGAAATGAATGAAAAAGACAGGCAGGCTAGAAGAATGCAGGAAAGCTGCTGAGAATTTTTGCGACAACCAGTGCTATTTTTTTTCTGCAGTACATTTAAAGGAACAGGTCACCTAAAATGAAACTTCTATCATTCGTGTTATTTTGAAGCTTGATCCTCATTCACAAGCATTTGAAACATCACGTCAGTCATTCAATAATACGTTTGTAGCATTGCTAAATAGTTTTTAAAAGCACTGCTTAAAAGGGAAAGATCACTCTAAATTATTACGTTTAGCGTTCATTTACATAGAATAATAAGGGACCACTGTATATAGGTGATGTCTATGTGTAAATGTTCAATGAAGTGTACACCATGCAAAACCAAGTAAGGGTAAAATGAAAGTCTAATCAGAGCAACATATACACAATCATACTGTACTGTACAGTACTGCTCAGTGGAAATTAGGTAATAACATTTTTTCTTAAATTTTCAGCTGACATTGTTATTAATGATTCATAAAATGAACTGCTTCCAGCTTTATTTAAGCATTAAAATAATATATACAAAGACAATTAATATTCTTGGCCTGTGATAATATATAACGGTTATATCAATAGTAACCTGACCACTCTGTGCAAAAAAATAATCTTTATGGTCAACCTTTTCACTCTTAAATAAACTTCTTTTAATGTTTTAGTGAAGAAAAAAAGTCATCTACATCTTGAACAGTGTGAGTGTGAGTTAATAAACAGCAGATTGTAATTTTTAACTGAACTGTCCCTTTAATAATTTAAAGGTCATATGTATGATTCACATACTGATCACACATACCGAAAAAGAGCTGCCAAATGAATAAACATAAATATTATATATTCAATCCAAACACTGGGCTTTCATTATCTGGATAAAACAGGTGAAATAATGCATCTGGCAAAGTGGCAGCACAAATTGGCAAATCTGTGCCAAGATGATAAAAACCCAAAGGTTTTCTTCATTCTCTCGGGAATATGTGTTGGCATTCAAATGAAGTCATAATGTACGTGTTACATCAAAGTCACCATGAAAATTAATTTCCTTCACACCTCCCCCTTGATAGACTTTGTGAGATAGGAAAGTGACAATAATGGGACAATTAATTAGAGACGAGATGACGAAAACACAGAAGATGACGATGGTGGAAAAAATATCAGGGATAAAGGAGATGTAAATGTCAAGTTATGCAGTATATTTCAGTCTGAGCTTATATAAACCTTTAAGTTATGCAGTGTATTATCAGTCTAGGCTTATATAAACCTTATAATCAGAACGCATCTGCTTTATGTTGACGGTTGATACACTGACACCTAGCTAGATCAGTTTTATTGCAAAACCAGTGAGTATCTTTGAAATGGAATAGCATGTGGGTTGTTGACGTGATGCTGCATTTTCACACATGACAAAAATGAATATAATCAGGGTTCCCACTCTTTTATGAACAGCAGATTCAAGGACTTTCAAGGACTTTTTAAAGCACCATTCATTTTAAATCAAGCACCACCAGAATACAGTATATCACGCTATGAAAAGTCCCTACTGCATTTGACATTTCACTTACATTTAATATTAACATTAAAAATGTGCAAATGATGATGATGTTTTGAATGTGTCATTAAAAAATAAATAAATAAATAAATAAATAAATAAACTAAGGGCGTACTCACACTAGGTACAGTTGCCTTGAACAGTGCCGAAGTGTGATTATACCCCTTCCCCTCTCCCCCGACGGCCTGCACTCACACTGCATTTTGCCTTCCGAGCCGGAGCATGCTTACGTCATTAATGATTGTTGATCATTGATGACGGACAGTGGAGATTGATTTAGTTATATCGTTTGTATTATTTTTAGTCGTTTGAAATGCAGTTACACAGAGTCAAATATTTTGCCGAACAGATCCATCACTTTTGCTGCTCATTAATTATCATAGTGCCTTAAAAGTGACGTCGGGTGTTCAGTTTCGGGCTCAGGCGCGCTTTGCACTCACACTATAAGCATACCGCACCAAAGCCCAACTAAACCGTGATTTGGCACACTTCTTCCAACCAGGCCAGAGCCGGCCAACTGAACTGCACCTGGGCATGATCCAGAGCACTCCATCTTGACAAATGAACCAGGAAACTTGCCCGGGCACGGTTCAGGTAGCCTAGTGTGAGTGCACCCTAAAATTTTTAATGTTTTTAAACAGTCACGTTCAAAGAACTTTAATCAAATGTGTTGAATTAGATACTAGTAATATTCAAATCTGGTTTCTGCAATGTTAATCAAATGTGCATTATTTGTCATAATTGCTGCACAAGTTTTCAATTGAACATTTTTAAATTAAGAACTTCTCATTTTTATTGATTTTTTGACAGTAGCACAGTTGAAATAACATCATAAACAAATTTTATTTCAACCATTTTATTTTAATTCAAAAACTTTCAAGGGACCTATGTTTTAAAGTATCTTCCAGGACTTGAATAGTTATGTCTGATATTAAGTACTTTCAAGTTCTTTCAAAAAGTGTGGGAACCCTAATTGTCGTTATTTAAAAGTCTCGTGAAGTGCTGTGAAATGTGCACATTTTACTCGATGCTTGACGCATGTAATCTCAACCGAAACACAAAGAGAAGGTGGGACATTGTGTAGCTCCACCCCTTTTTACAAAACAGCCAATGTTTTGTTTTATCACAGCTCTGCCAGTGAGAGTGGTTGAGCTTAAGTGAAATAAAAAGCAAATAAGAAGCGTCTTGAAGGGGTGGGGTTTGTCAGATACTAGAGCGCATTTGATTGGTTATGATGTGATGAGAAACTGTGGTGTGAGATGATGTGAATAAAGCTGTTGGTCCATTTGGGTGGCAAACTACAAGCTTTACATGTTTATATCAATTTTATATTTTCTAAACGCTACATTTTGTCACTACATTTTGGCGTGCACTAGCTTAAAGTTATCCTAAATACTAACAATACTGATACTAACATCTACAAAACTTTATTTTAATTTCATGGGACCTTTAAAATTCAGTAAATTGTTAAACATTTCTTCGTCTTCCATGGACCTCTCGTTTTAAATATGGTTGCTTTATTACATTTATTTTTTAATTATTTATTTTTTCACATTTTTGAGACAAATCTCAAAAACATCCTACAGTGTGACTGTCTCTAGCATAGTTTATTGAATTCTAGCTCTTATGAATAAAAACATAAAAATTATTAACAAATACCTCAGGCCTAATTTCACAAGTTTTTTTTTTTTGTGTGTGTGAGGAAGGTGTTGGTTTTTGTACAACGTATTGTGTCTGTTTATATATTTTTAATAGCTGTTTTGTTACTAAATGTACACTCTGATCTCTCGATTGCCCAAGAAAAAATCTTAGGGAGCCAAATAAAGATGATTGGTTGGTTGGTTGGTTGGTTGGTTGGTTGATTGGTTGATTGATTGATTGATTGAAATATTTTTTCATCCATATTTGTCTAAAAACAATTAATAAATTAAAAAAAAAAACATAGAAACTTTATACATTTTGACAAAAAGGGACAACTGAAAATTGTGTCCTCTGGTGTGACACTATATGCTAATTTGAATTTATAACTTTCACTGAAAACTTAAATTAGTTAGAGGACCCCATGTCAAGATCATGTGACTAAAGCCCCATGTGAAGTCCATGACCTGTACCTGTTAAGTTTTTGTCACAGAATTTTTACATATTTAACTTTTTTTAACCCCTATAAAGTTAAGTTTTCTTGTCATTTATAGTGACATCCCTATTTAAGTCGAGTCTCTGCTGAGGTCCAGCTTCCAGCCTTCGGCACTTGGACTGCAGCTCTGCACAAAACGTTTGGCCAGTGGAGAAATGGTCGTGCCCATCTGAGCCTGGTTCTCTCGAGGTTTTTTTTTTCTTCACCTTCGCCAATTGGTGAAGTTTTTTCCTCGCCGCTGTCGCCACTAGCTTGCATGGTTTGGGATCTGTGAAGCTGCTCATCTATGGATTTGCTCTTCAGTGTTTGAACCCTCAGTAGTGATTATTAAACCACACTGAACTGAGCTAAACTGAACTGAACTTAAACTTTGAAAACTACGCTATTTCAATTTACTATGACCTTTTATGTGAAGCTGCTTTGACACAATCTACATTGTAAAAGCGCTATACAAATAAAGGTGAATTGAATTGAATATTCATTAAAAATGCCCAACAAGTCTGACAAGTCATGGAGAAAAAAATATGATTAATAAATTCATATAACATATAATGGATTGTATGAAGATGTCCAACAATGAAAATTAATCACTCTCATGTTATTTGTATATTATTAAGCTGATTTTTGCTATGTCACACAATAGGACATTTTACAGTACTCTTCAGTACAAAAAAAATAAAACATGAAAGAAATGATAAAGTTAGTGACCTCTTATATAATTTTTAAACTACATAAATATACACCAAAAACTGTTTTACATAAAAAAGTAACATTTAATTGTGAATTACCCATGTAAACCCATTTTTTTATTTTACAGTGTGATAGAAATATTTAGATGACATTTAAATTTATGTTTTATCATTTATTATTTAGGTTACCCAGGTTTAATAGTGTCAAAATAGCTATTTGTAAACATTAGAAAAAAAAAAAAAAACACACTGACATCAAGAGGAAAAAAAATCTCTTAGGAATATGTAATAGGGAAGAAAAAAAAAAGAGTCAATTTTTACCTCAGGATTTTGAACACTTATGAAAATATGAACCGCGTCTGAATGACTTTGGATAAAATATGGTGCAACAGGGTGAGGATTGCGGTTCATGAAGAGCTGAACTGAATCTGGCATCATCCGACTGGTTCAAATCTCCAATGAATGCCACTCTTACTCCATTAGCAAGAACTGTCACCTCTGGATATTCAGTTGCTTCAGTGAGTGGGAAGAGAGCTGTTTATGATTTGAAGTATTTACTGTTTAATCCAAAGTAGGAGTTAAAGGAATTTTAAAGTCTATTGAAGTTTAATTGTGAAAATAAATCATACAAATATTCTGAGTCACCTTGTTAAAGTAAATTCCACAAATATTGCTGGGATTTACATATTTGTATTTGGAACGCCTGTTTTTACTGCATTGAAAGAATACATTTTATTAGTTCACACATTCACTGAGTATTAAATCCGTGACCTTGACGTCGCTAGCGGCACTTGATGAACACTGAATGACTGAACGTTGTGTCTGATGTGTAAATGCAGCTGCTCATATGTTAATATTTATTCATAACCAGCTATTTTCACATTTTATTTATCCAAGTACGGTCTAGCTGAGATGTTCTGAAAAATGTACTTATGTAGTCTTAGTACACTTTAAGAAAAATACAACCCCAAATCAGAAAAAGTTAGGAGAGTATGGAAAACGCAAATAAAAAAAGAAAGAAGTGATTTCTAACTTTACTTTGACTTGTATATTATTTCAAACAATACAAAAAATATTCAGTAATGTTTCCTTATGGATTTTTGTTGTTTTATTATGAAAATAAACACATATTCCAATGTAGTTTCTTTTGCAACACGTTTTTAAAAAGTTGCCATTCCTTTTTGTAACACTTAAAAGACGTTTAGGGACTGAAGACACCAAGTGATGAAGTGTTTCAGGTGTAATTCTGACCCATTCTTCCTGCAAACAAGTCTTAAGGAGGGCAACAGTACGTACACCACACATTCTCTACTAGAGACAGATTGGGACTGCAGGCAGGCCAGTCAAGTACCTGTATCCTCTTCCTCCGCAGCCAGGACTCTGTAATGTGTGCAGAATATGGTTTTGCATTGTCTTGTTCAAATATGTGTGGCCATCCCTGGAAAAGAAGGCAGCATTTTGTGCTCCAAAATCTCTATGTATTTTTCAGCATTAATGGTGCCATCACAGAAGTGCAAGTTACCTTTTTCAAGGACACTGACACAACCCTATATGATGAATGAACTTTTGGACTTGTTGCTGGAAACAGTCTGGATGATCCTTTTCTTCTTTCTTCTTTTCTTCTTTTCTTCTGTCGTCCCCAATAAATTACCTGAAATACTGATTTATCTGACCACAGTACACGTTTCCACTGTGTGATGCATCCCAGATGCCTCCAAGCCCAGAGAAGTTGGCGCGCTTCTGGACACTGTTAACATAGGGCTTACTTTTGGCACAGTACAGTTTTAACTGGCATTTGTGGATGTAACTAAGTATTATAGTACTTAACAAAGGTTTGGCAAAGTAGTACTGAGTCATGTTGTTATAGATGAATGCCAATTCTTGATGCAGTGCCTCCTGTGATTGGAGATCGCAGTTGTTCAGCTTAGGCTTGCATTCCTTGTCCTTTACGCACTGAAATTCCTCCAGATTCCTTGAATATTTTAATGATGTTATGCACGGTTGAAGGTGAAATATCCAGATGTTCCTATCTTTCTTTGAGGAACATTGTTTTTAAACATTTTAATAATTTTCTCACATATTTGTTGGCAAACTGGCGATCCTCTGCCCATATTTGCTCCTAAAGGACTAGACCTTTCTTGGATGCTGTTTTTGTACCAAATCATAATTACAATGACCTGTTGACATCACCTGCTTCAAATCACATCATTATTTAACCAATTTACCTGATTGCTAGCCCTAAACTGCTCCTGTCCCAACTTCTTTTGAAATGTGTTGCAGGAACCAAAATTGGAATATGTCTTTATTTTGAAAAAAAAAAAATAAATAAATAAAAATCATGAGCAACACATTAAATAATGTTTGTTGTGTTGTCTGCAATGAAATACAGGTCAAAGCAAGTTTAAAAATCCCTACTTTCTTTTTTATTTGCGTTTTCCATACTGTCCCAACTTTTTCTGATTTGGGGTTGTAAGTGATTCTGAAAAGATCATAGACAATTCGATTTCTTTTTGGATGACCTCTGAGGTTCAAAGCTGTGGTTCAAAACAAGCAGCACAATTGTCAATTTCATTCAGGTGTTGAAGTCACTGAAAGTCACTGAAGCGATTCAGAGGTAAAACTCAAACACACCTTCATGGGACGGAGAGCAGAGCCCACTTTATTGCAGCAGTTTCTCTCTGCGATCTCCAGGTGACGTCCACGTCGATGCAGCAACTGCAGTTTGTCTTCAAGATCCTGGAGGTTCCGCCGGTCTCTCATAGACAGAGGACGACCATCAGCACACTGAGGAGAAAGCATACGCAGTTATGAATGTATAATAATACATACAAAAAATGGTTTCAATTAAAAATGGCTTTTGAATTTTGGGAGATTATTTTTTTTTGGCAAGTGAAACATTGTTAATTAAAATTGAAGCTTGCACAAATCATTATTTATTTATAATTACATTAATGCTATTGGTAATCCAGTTTAATTATCATATTTTCCTATTCATTTGTACAGTTCTGTTCATTTATGTGGATGATGGATGATAAATAACCACACTGGTCTAACTGGTCATACATACTGAAAGACATGTCAGGTTTATTCATTTTAGTATCATAATACATACATGTTGCAAGGTTTGGGGATGATAAGTTTTAAAGAAAGTTTTGAAATTCTCTTAAACTCATTCTAAATGCATACTATAAAAATAGTAATATTGTGAACTTGAAACAAGTACTTTATATTCTAATATAGCTTAAAAAGTCAAATGTAAATATATCGTGGCTTACTTTTTTAAAATTTTGTTTTCATCCAAGTGTTTATATATATATATATATATATATATATATATATATATATATATATATATATATAACATATACATATATATATATATAAACATATACATACACACACACAGTTGTGCTCAAAAGTTTACATATCTCTTGAAGAATTAGTTTAAATGCAAATAATTTGAACAAAATAAGAGAAATCATAAAAAATGCATCTTATTTTTATTTTGTACTGTCCCGAGTAAGATATTTGACATAAAATATGTTTACATGAGGGTGAAAACCTTTAAACAGGATGAAGATTTCCCAATTTTTTTATTTTTTTTAATTATTTTGTTTATTTTTTTAAATACTTGGATTCACTTCAGAACACAAATTAAGTGCAATTCACCTTGATCCTCAGATTCTAAACGTTTTGACCCCCCAGCTCTTAATGCCTTGTGTTTTCTTCTAGAGCATCAGTGAGGGTTTAAACCTTTTTTAACAGTTGTGTTTGAGTCCCTCAATCATCCTCAGTGTGAAAAGATGGATCTCACAATCATAGTCACTGCTGGAAAGGGTTCAAATCTGCAGAAGATGCTGAAAAACATAAGAATCTGCAGGAGATTGAGGATTTTTCTGAAGAACAGCAGTCAGTTTAACTGTTCAGGACAAACAAGAGACTCATAAACAACCATCACAAAGCAGAAAAAGCCCTCGTAGATCATCAGGAAAACACACACAGTATTGAAAACAAAAGGTATGTAAACTTTTGCAGGGGGTTGTTATGATAATTTCAGCTAGATTTTTGTGTAGTGAACTACATGTAAACATATTTTATGTCAAATATCTTACTCGGGACAGTACTAAACAAAAGATAACATGCATTTTGTATGATCGCTCTTATTTTGTTCAAATTATTCACACTTAAACAAATTCTTCAAGGGGTATGTAAACTTATCAAATTAGCAAACAAATCCATAACAATTTGAAGTCAATTTTACCTAATTAATTTTATATACATAGAAAGTGAATTAAATACAACTACTAATACATCTACTTCATTCATTAATTTCTTTGGCTTAGTCCCTTTATTCATTAGGGGTCGCCACAGCGGACTGAACTGCCAACATATCCAGCATATGTTTTACACAGTGGATGCCCTTCCAGCTGCAACCCAGTACTGGGAAACATCCATACAAACTTATTCAAACACATACACTACGGCCAATTTAGTTTATTCAATTCACCTACACCACATGTCTTTGGACTGTGGAGGAAACCCACACCAACACAGGGGAGAACATGCAAACTCCACACAGAAATGCCAACTGACCTAGCCGGGACTCAAACCAGCGACCTTTTTTCTGTGAGGCGACAGTGCTAACCACTGAGCCACCGTGTCACCCAAACTATCTATTTTAAAGTGTCTAATAATTTTTGCAAAAACAAAAATATCAAAATACTGTTCTTTGCTTAATAAATATATTATATTTTAAATAATTAGAATCTTGGCGACAGATGGGTAAAACCTAGTGGTTTGAAAGATTTTATAATGACAGTTAATTAGTATGTGAATCATAATGATTCGTGTTCAATTTTTTGTATGTTCTTTTTTATAATAATAAGTATATTCTATTTATATAAAGATAATAATCAGCACCACTGGTACAGTCTCAGTCAACGATCCTTCAACCAATTTAGTCTCTCGACCCACCACTGCCATAGAGAACAACAACAAACAGTGGCTCATCCTAAACAAAGCGAGCAGAGCCCTGATCTGAATTCAGTTCACACAAGCAGAGACCTTGGCTTTGAGCTTGTCTATCTGGTGCTCCACCTCCTCCGTGTCTTCCGTGTTCTCCAGCCGCTCATACAGGACGCTGCGTGTGCCTTTAATCAGGTTCAGTGGCAGCACGGACATCCCGTACGCCTGGCAGACAAAGAAAACCCACAGCATTAAACACCGATAAATAACACACAGCGCAGTCATCAGGTGAAGTGGCACAACAGTTTGACTAAGAGTCGCCCCGTGAGTGGCCCCAGTGCAGGGGAACTAAATCCATACATTATGGCACTTGATAAAAGAGCACTTTCTAAATGGTGTCATTCAGAAGCCTCCTGAATCCATGTATGTGTTTTCTGGGTGAAGAGGAGGAGATGAAAGAGAGAAAAGCATGAGTGTCTGTGTGTGTGTGTTTGCATGCATCGACCATTTTGAGATGTACGGCTTGCTGTTCTGCAATGCACAGCCTAACAGTGCCCCCATGTGACGGCATTCAGCTGGAGCCCACCATGCGTGTGATATAGGGAAAAATATGATGATAAAATCCTAATATATCAGAGGTTATTTCAACACGGCTGAGCTCATCGATGAGTTTTTTTGAAAAGCAGGTCCTAGCACAGAAAGGCTAGGGTCAGAAGCCTGCTAGCCTTCTCAATATGGGCTTTGTGAACTTTAATTAAAAATAAAGACCATCTTCAATACCCTCCTGGTGGCAAATCAATACAGGCTGGGAATAAAAGAGACCACACACACACCTCTCACAAATCTCACACTCGTAGGGTTCTGCCATTTTCAAAAGCTTTCATATCAAAATGCTGACAAAAGTCAGTGGCACAATTAGATCTTCAGAGGGCGGCTAAAACACCGGTGACCTTTTTATCTCCTCTGCTGAAGACGCTTTTAAAGCGCAGAAAGTGACGTGCTCTGTAAAAACCGGTCGTGGAGAGCGTCCGCCGCGGGCCGTGACACCCACTGCTATGAATCACGAGAGCTCTAAAGGCCGGACCATTTCCCGAATACCAAGCGCTCCTCATAAAAGAGGAATCTGTCCTGCGTGCCCGGCGAGATGCCTCCTTTTCCCCATTCTTTCCTGCCCTCCTCGCCCCTACACTCTGTCAAGCGTGAGGAAAATAAAAGAGACACTCCAAACAAAAACAGGTGTGTTCTGTGCTGATTGCAAAAGAAGACCTGAGGCAGAAGACAGAGAGAGAGATAGTTTGAGAGAAAGAGAGAGAGAAGGAGAAAAGGAGGAGAGATGGAAGATGAAGGGATTGCAGTTGTCAGCTGGGAGATTGGAAGAGAGAGGGATGAAAGTGGGGATTGGGAGAGAGAGAGAGAGAGAGAGAGAGAGAGAGAGAGAGAGAGAGAGAGAGAGAGAGAGAGAGAGAGAGAGAGAGAGAGAGTGAGAGAGAGAGAAGTGGAGGCGTTCACCCCCTTATACAAGGATGCTTTTGTTCAACAGCCTGCCTGGGAAAAGTGTGTGCTCTGCCACAAAAAAAATATGAGTTTCCTCTGACTTTCTTTATACTTTTCACACTGGCAGGTTTTGCAGGGGGAAATAAAATGGATTTTTTTTTCTCTTCTATAGGCTTCTATACTTTTCAGGATTCGTTGTCAGGGATTGCACAATTTCTGACATGTTAATTGCAGTTGTGAAAAAATTTTTTTATAAAAAAATAAACAGTTAAAAAAATTGTATATATATATATTCAATTTTTTTAACTGTTTATTTTTTGTTTTATACATTTTTTTTCACAACAAATATATATATATATATATATATATATATATATATATATATATATATATATATATATATATATATATATATATATATATATATATATATATACACTCTTTTTACTCCTATTTTTGAGTTTAACGGAGAGCAGATTTTTTTCAGCACATTTCTATACATAAGTCTTTAATAACTCATTTCTAATAACTGATTTATTTTATCTTTGCCATGATGACAGTAAATAATATTTGACTAGATATTTTTCAAGACACTTCTATACAGCTTAAAGTGACATTTAAAGGCTTAACTAGGTTAATAGGCAGGTTAGGGTAATTAGGCAAGTTATTGTGTAACGATGATTTGTTTTGTAGACTATCGAAGAAATAAATAGCTTAAAGGGGTTAATAATTTTGACCCTAAAATGGTGTTGAAAAATTTAATAACTGCTTTTATTCTAGCTGAAATAAAACAAATAAGGCTTTCTCCAAAAGAAAAAATATTATCAGACACACTGTGAAAATTTCCTTGCTCTGTTAAACAAAATTTGGGAAATATTTAAAAAAGAAAAAAGAAAAATCTAAGAATTTTCACTTCATCTGTATACATATGTTCATTATAAGCAGTGCTCAAATTGAGGGGGGATCCGGGGGAATGGCATCTTATGGAAAAAAAAAATGACAAAAAGCATCCTCTTTGTAAAGCTACCCTTACTATCCCCTTTAGATTGACAACAGTGTGTGTAATGTGAAACTCAGAACTCAGTATTGTAATAATGCAGAGTTCAGACTGCATGATTTTAGCCCCGATTATGACTCACCGACAGGTTTTGAGAAATCGCAGACAAATGATTGAAATCACAGGCAAATCGGTGCTCGTTCACGTGACTGACAATCACAGTATGTCAGTATGTAACTATCGAGGATGCGATCTGAAAGAATCGCCGTTGAGTCACTGACACCTGTGAGATATTTGGCATGCTATATATCTGGACCTGTCTGTGATTCAAAATCATGCCGTGTGAAATGTGTTCTGATTATGGCTATTACCTACAGCCAATGAGCGAGAAGCATCCACTAGTATGGGTACCTGCGGGCCAGCAGGAGGTTGGGGCATAAAGTTAAAAGTGCTCATTTTTAGTTTATTTGGTTATTATTTAGTGATTATAGTTTATTTGGACCCAAAAATGGAGGAAAAACTAGAGTAAATTTGGCAGGAGCACCATGTCTGTTTGACGTGTCATCTGAGCAATATCACAACCGGCAAAGGTAAAAAAAAATTTTAAAAAACTTGAGGAGAAATTACTAATTCCCTTCAAAGCCAGGTGAGCAAAATAAGTACATTTTCTACCCCACTAAAGCCTTCTTTTTCCATTATGTATTTAATAATGAAATATATATTACGTGACCTTGTTGTTTCCATGTCACTTCTCGCATGTGTTTGGTTGTGAGACGTAGTTTGGACAACGTTGTCATGATTCTTCCTATTGTAAAGTCATGCAGTGTAAAACTTCCTGTCACCAATCCATTTTACAATATAAACACAGCACCGACGGAAGACTACCTCAGATAGTCAAGCAGTGTGAAAACATTTGTGACACGACTATTTTGAAAATCATGCAGTCTGAAATCGGCACAAGCGCAATACAGTTCATTGCGTCATTTCGCACAATTTTCTAAATGTCTAAGAGAGCAGTTCAGACGCAACTTTTTGCAGTCTTTCAAAAGAAGAGAACAGAAAGTATGATATTAACTTATTTAATATTATGTATGCTGTACCTGCCGTGCATAGTGCATTTCAGAACAGTTTAGGTGGCCTGACGCGAATATAACTTAAGCTGTTCTATATTCACTGTAAAACACAGTAAACAGGGCTTGCTAACATTTACTTTAGCGACCCAAGTTTTGTCGTTAATATCTAAGTTACCACAGATTCTTGGTTCCCTGTTTCTAAAATGAACCGCTATTATCCCTAAAATCAGAACGCAAATGTGATGCAGTTTTAGAATCACTGTTGTCCAAATGTTGGTTCGTTTTCTCAAAAATGCTTCCAAACAGCTCAGCCGCTGCACATCTCCATACCTTGTTTTGTATGAATGAATCTTGAGCTTGATATGAGACAATAGGTGCGTTCGACTTTATGCAGCGCTGCGCAGATCGATCGAAATCTGTCTTAAAAAGGTGCATTCTGGTTGGAAATCTTGTCCGGATTGATGCTGCGCCGACGCCATGTGACTGTCACATGTGGCATCAAAGTACCGCGACAGTGCTCCGAGATCAGACGACTGATTCAGGCCGTGCTCTGATGACGACACAGATATTACACAATTGCCAGAGTTCGCCGTATGACAACAACGACATGTGTTTCGGGTTTATTATTGGACAGATTCCGATTCACAAATTTCAAAACAAACAATTAACTTTTCATACCCTCTCTATCTTGTACACATCATGCTTATTAAAAGACTACAAATATTTTACTGCAGTAATCATATTTTGTTAAATAATCTGATTATAAAGGCTAGATTGTTTGCACAGGTTTATTTTCAACCTTTTTTATACAGACTATTTACTGCATTCAGCTCCATAAACGAATTAAATGATATGTTTTAGTAAATGACCTAAATATTAACTCATATTAATTATCATCATTGATCCTGCCACCCTAAAGGTTTCTTAACAAATAAAGTTAAAGAACTATTTTATTCAAAAATTATAAATTGATTTTTAGGATTATAAAATATATATATTTTATTTCCTGTCTAGCCGTTTATACCTGGTCTTTCTGGGAAACTTCTACTTAAAGTGTAGGTTATTTATTTTAGGAATGTCCTTTTGTTAAATATTTTTGGATTAAAGTGCTTTTTTGAAAATGCGTTCATTATCCAAAAAAATCTTCATCATTGTTTAAGACTTAATCAAAACACCTTGTTTTGTGTTTATAATTAATATAGGCTATATTGGAAAGTTTTATATCTAAAATGTAAATAAATGTAAACCCCTTCTTAGCATATTCAAACAAGAAGTATTAGCCTAGAGTGATGTTTAAACTCCTAGAATTTGTGCTTATTGCTTCGTATTTATTAGGCCTGTTCGTTTTTATGTTTATATTACCCTCTCATTTCCCCTTATTTCTCTCAAGCGTTTGTAATATATTTAATTCATAATTCCCTTATTGTTTAAAAATGAACTAGAGTTTGTAAAGACTGTATTCTGTTTTATTTGTAAATCTTCTGTTGTTATAAAAAAAAAAAGATGATGACGTCATGTGATCGGTCATCATGACTGCTGCAACTTTGAGCCCCGAATTGTCCGGGTTGACGGCTTCGTTTTCAACTCTACCCTCACCTGCGCTCAGCTAGTCTCGTTGATCACCGGCTGCAGCTGTGCTTCATGTTGAACGCACCTAATGATTCAGTCGTCCATTCAGAAAGACATTTGTGAATGAATCAGCTGTTTGAACACCTTGATTAAATGAATCATTCAGTGATAAAGACAGAGACTTGACTCCACCTACTGACGGTTTTAGTTTCAAATCTTATGACATTTTTTAAATTAATTTCATTGCATTCACGCCGCCTCCTACAGCTTGTTAAACAGTCAATTTATAAATAAACAGTAAATTTATCTAAATGCTAAGTTTTTTGCCATCTTTGATTTGTCAAGAAGAATTGTGTTGATTTAATCTGATTGTGAGATATTCTTCCTGACATTATTTCAGTTTATATAAAAAAATCTAATGTAGTTGGGCCCCATAAGGTAAACAAAGTGTTGTAAATAACAAGGTTAAATTATATTTAGTCAATCAAACAGACTTACATTGTCAATTAATTAATTGTTGCTTTTAATTTCATGATTTTCTTAAAAATGACATACTTAAGATTGTTAATGGTTGGTGGTTATTTAACAAATAATTTTCTCAAATGAAAAATGTATTTAGACCGACTTTGTTATCATTGTGTGTGTAGCTACAGGACACCACCCAACCACACCCTCCCCCAACAAGACTACTGATTATTAGTATACAATTTACTACTGAGATATGATGGATTTTGACATCACATAAAATAAAAAACATAAAAATCTCAAAGTTTAAAAAAATGAAGTCATATAATGACAAGATTATCATTATAACAATATGAGAATATAGTCTTAGTATTACAATAATAAAATGATCATTTGGTATGAAAACACTAGTTTAGAACGGCTGGCTTTCCATGATGTTCGTTGCTGGTTCATGTTGCACAACAGATTTAACTTTGTGTTTACTTCATTTAAATCTCAATCCAAAAAGTTCAACAAAAGATCAATTAAAAACCTTCTCTTGAGTCTGAAATATTATAATGAGGATGCAGAGATTAAGCACATATTATAGATATAAAACCATGCAAACAGATGTGTACAGAGTTCACCATGCAACAAGACATGGTCTTCTTCCAGATGGCGTCTCAGTGTTTCTTCTGTCCCTTTTGTAGTCTGTAAATTAAATACAAGCGTGTTTCGCTGCTGGAAGTGAGAGGCTAATTCTATTTGCTGTTGCTTTGTAAATATTACACTGTCAATTTACACCATCCAGGCAGGTGTGGAGCACATTGTGTTAAGGAGAAACACACATCTGTGTCACTTGGCATGGCAAAAAGAAAGTATTATTTCAAAAACATCTTATAAAATGCAAATTGTAGCTTTTGGGTGCTGAGCCAAAATTTAAAGAATGAAGGATGGATGGACAGATTGATGGATGGATGGAAGGATAGATGGAATGCTATTTGGATTGATAGATGGAATGATAGACGTTTGGATAGATAGATGGAATGATGGACAGTTGGATGGATAGATGGAATGATGGATGAATAGATGCAATGATGGATGGAATGACGTTTAGACAGATGGATGAATGGAATGATGGATGGATAGATGGAATGATGGTGGACCGGTGGATGGATGGAAAAAAAATAATAACAGAAATGGAAAGATGGATGGATAGATGGACGGAATAATGGATAGATAGAAAAATGAAAGAATAACAAAGAGATGAATGATGGATGAATGGACGGATGGATGAAATGACGGATGAATTGATGCAATGACAGATGGATAGATGGAATGACGGACGGATGGAATGATGTTTGGACAGATGGATGAACAGAATGATGGATAGATAGATGGAATGATGGACGGATGGAATGATGTCTGGACAGATGGATGGATGGAATGATGGATGGATGGATAGATGGAATGACGGACAGATGGAATGATGTTTGGACAGATGAATGAACGGAATGACGGATAGATGGATGAAAAAAAGAATAACTGAGATGGAAGGATGGATGAATAGATGGACGGAATAATGAATGGATAGAAAAATAAAAGAATTGCAGGGATGTATGGAGGGAGGGAGGGAGAGTAAGATAGATGGATGGATGGGTGGGTGGGTTGATGGATGGATGGATGGATGGATGGATGGATGGATGGATGGATGGGTGGGTGGATGGATGAATGGAGGAATAATGAATGGATAGAAAAATAAAAGAATTGCAGGGATGTATGGAGGGAGGGAGGGAGAGTAAGATAGATGGATGGATGGGTGGGTGGGTTGATGGATGGATGGATGGATGGATGGATGGATGGGTGGGTGGATGGATGGATGAATGGAGGAGAAAAAAATTTAAGAATAACAAACAGATGGATGGATGGAAAATGGATGGAAAATATAAAAGAATAACAAATAGATTGAACAATGGATGCATTGTGGAATTCATCCAAAATCACAGAAACATCTTTCAATGCTTTCAATGCATTCTTTAAAAGTGAGAGATTGAAAAAAGCCATCGTCCCTGAAACACCAACCACTGCACAAACAAACAAAGAACCAAACTAATTAAAAAGACTTCAAAAAATATACTTCTGTCTCAAGAATCAGATGAACAGAACTGAGATATGAGAACCAGAAACAGAAAAAGGAGAAAATGAAAAGTGTGGGATTTGTTGTAAAAGTGGCCCTTTCGAACGCACAGAGGTGGTGATGAGGAGGGAGAGTCTCTCACCAGTCACAGGTCATCTTTACAGCACTGATTAAATCAGTGGAAAATTAATGCAGTCACCCTCTTGTTGGGAATCAGCATCTTTGGAGCGCAGATTTAAGAGCGCGAGGAACCTCCAGGGCTGAACGTCAGCGCGCCAGCCAGACTTTTAAATCACGCAGCACATGGACCCAAGCGCCCCTCGGTCAAACGCGCAGATCAAAGAGCCCTGATATACGCTCATATGCATATGCAAATATTACACGCACATTAAAAAGTCAACGGGTCAATCATTTTCATTGTAACGTCACACCAGGAGCAAAACGAGCTTGATATAAGACCTCAACATCTATATTAGCCAATGAAGGATGTTAAACACGCTCAAGTGAGAATGCAAGTGCTGTTTTTGATGTCTATTACTCAATCACAGCAGCTGGTGGGAGTTCAGGAATCAATTTAACCCATATGTACTGTTGGGGATGTTTATATCCACTCAGGGGTGATTTTGACTCTTAATTTGGCCATAACTTTTTCTGGGTTTCAGCTAGCAGATTGATTTTTGGTGACAAATCTTATTTTGACACATATTTAAGAAAATGTTTTTGAATTTAAGGGCAAATTTACTACCCTTTCATTATGTTAGGGATGAAAACATCCGCTGAATTAAACTGCTGTAAAAATGCATCAGATAATTTATTTTTATTTTATTTTTTTGCATGAATCCATTTATCAACCTCATTCCTGATCAAAACTACAAAATCACTTAGAAAATGACAGGATTTTAACTCTTTAATTGCCAAGATCACAAATGATGTCACTCATTTGGTGAAAAAGAAAACAGAAAATTACGCAATTCCAATATAAAATTGTGGACTGGAAATTACTTTTTATCAAAAACTTGGACATATGCAAGAACATTGCCTTTGATGCATTGTTTTTGATTGATTTCTCCCTAATTTACTGTTGGTGGCTCTTTTTGCCCAATTGACTCCCACTATAACAACATTTTTTATTACAAAAAGCACACACAAATGATATATAGAAAATATATTTTATATAAAGGAGCACCTTATGTAGCCCTTACAGACTATAAACACAGGCGAGGTGATGGGGGGCTCAAGGTGAAGTGATTGGCGTTGACAAGTGGGAATAGTTTCAAATAATGGACAGTTAAAACAAATAAAGTTGGCAAGGACCAACATGCATGTACTGTGATAAATGAATTTCTTCCAGTAGTATTTTAAACTTGTTTTCAAGTAGAAATATACTGAATCTTGTCTTCTGAAAAAAAAACTGTTCAAGAAATTTTTTTTTTTTATGAAGAAAAAAAAAACTGGTTTATTTCTCTTACTCTACACGTATATTTATAGATATTAATTAATGTATTTAATTTTCATTTGATCAATTTTCCAAATAAGAACACGTTTCATTATGTGTACACATAAATCTATGCATACATACATACATGCATACTGTACATACTATACATATTGTAAATACATGCATACATATACTATACATAATGTACATATATTCATGCTGTACATACTGTACATACATACACACATACATACTGTGCATAAAGACAGTACATACATGTATACTATACATATGCATAATGTACATACATACATACAGACAGAACATACACACATAAATAAACAAAAAAAAAGGAATATAATGTTTATAATAAAACAACAATAAAATAACATAAAATAATAAAAATAAGTAATTGCAACTTTTTTGCAGAAAACACATTTCTTCAGAGAAAAGGGTCAGAATGGTATTTTATAAACTCTGAGTTGTATGAGGGGAAAAAATCTGATTTTACACCCCACAATTTAGATTTTTTTTTTTATATATTTGTGGCAATTGTAGTTGCAATAATATTATAAACTTGTTATAATTTATGGACTATTTTCTTGCAGTTTTGTATTTATATCTCACAAATGCAATTTAATAGGCTTTCAACCAATTCTGACACTTATTTTTAACAGTGACTTTTTACAGTAGCATGTCAATAAGCTTTCATCTCAAGTCTAAGCTTAAATCTCACAATTCTGACTTTTTATTGTGACTCTGTTCTACAATTATGACATTATTGTTTCGCAATTCTGAGGTTATAATTTGCAAATTGAAAAAAATTTGGTTTTACTCCTTGCGATTAAAATGCTATACTGCATGCAAAACTAAATCAAAACAATGACAAAGAAAATAATTTTTGTACTGCCAATGACAGTGATCCTAGGCAGAAAATTTGGTCAAATATTATAGTTCTAAAGTTCTCTATAGTGGGCGACGCATTGGCGGAGTAGGTAGTGCTGTCGCCTCACAGCAAGAAGGTCGCTGGTTTGAGTCTCGGCTTGGTCAGTTGGCATTTCTGTGTGTGGAGTTTGCATGTTCTCCCTACATTTGCGTGGGTTTCCTCCGGGTGCTCCGGTTTCCCCCACAGTCCAAAGACATGTGCTATAGGTGAATTGGGTAGGCTAAATTGTCCGTAGCGCATGAGTGTGACTGAGTGTGTATGGATGTTTCCCAAAGATGGGTTGCAGCTGGAAGGGCATCCGCTGCGTAAAACATGTGCTGGATAAGTTGGCGGTTCATTCCGCTGTGGAGACCCCAGATTAATAAAGGGACTAAGCCGAAAAGAAAATGAATGAATAAATGAGTTCTCTCTAATTCTAACTCGTCAATTGTTTTATAGACTATTTTCTTGCAGTTTGTTTATTTATATCTCACAAATGCAACTTAATAGGCTTTCATACAATTCTGACTTTTATTTTAAAAAGTGACTTTTTACAGTAGCATGTTAAATAAAGAAAAAAGTAAAATTAAGAACATTTTTGTACTGCCAATAATAGTGACTTTTTTTACAGTAAACAAGTTAAAAAGCTTTCCTCTCAATTCTGAGTTTATATCTCACAAGATTGAACTTAAAACATTTGGTTTTACTTCTTGCAATTAAAATGTTATACTGCATGCAAAGCTAAATCAAAATAATGAGGAAGAAAATCATTTTTTTTGTACTGCCAATAATAGTGATTTAAAAATCCTAGGCAGAAGGTTTAAGCGAAGCGATGTTTGAATTCTCAGTTCTGAAACGAGCCATCGCCCATGCAGGAAGTAAAAAAGTGTTTCAAGTGCAAAAGCGCTTTCTCAGTTCAAAGCACAAACAACATTTACCTAGAAGGAATTCTTCTGCGTGTTCCTGAATAGGAAATGATTCACCCTCAAAACAGCCTTAAATAACCAAACTCTGGCAACTTCATGCTGTTGCACTTAAAAGAGGCAGATTAAAACTCCCAGCATGATTGTTTTTAAGAGCTGGCCATCCAAGCATTGGATAGGTAACTTAGCTCCGCCTGCCCTGACCATATGGCACTTCAGAGGCTTATTAACAAGCTGAGGCTCCTGTTTGTATGTGCTTAGGTTGAATATTAATTTCCCAGTAGCTCTGCTTAAAGTGTGATGTTGGCCAAAAAAGCAGCGAGAGCTAAAGGTTTGAACTGCTTGCTTTAGCGTTTAGCCGGCTGTGGCGTTGTCATTACGAGTTTACATCTCGGTCAGTCGTTTGAATTAAGAGCAAGTGGCCACCTTGGCTCAAAGTGCAGTGATAAATTAACCTGCCCACCCTGGACAACACTGCTGCTGCATACGGCGCCCATCACTTAGATTCCATTAGGATAATCATGCATAATAATAACACATAGGCCGATATGATAAATCACCCATCGCCTCTGGGAACTTGAGGAGGATGGGATTGGGTGGTTCGGTTTCCTACTTGAGGGTTGAAAACAATAGGAAAGAAAAACCGCAAGAAGAACAGCTCGAGTGAGCGAAGGCTGTTTTTTTTCGACAAGGAATCTTTGATTGACTCTGAGTCTCTGTACCACAAGCAGGAAGATCAAAAACAACAGCGCACCAGGAGCCTTTCTTTTTCCATAAGACACTCCGGGAGCTTCTGACAACATGAGGTCAGAAAGGAGAACATTATCATCCTTTGAGTCTTCTGAAAACTGTCAAACCTTTAATACAAGCCTGTATTCAACAGCCTGAAAAGTGAAATTATGAGGAAAAACAGATTTAGAGGTGCAACTTAGGCATTTGATAGGACACTACTTACTGAAATTCATAATTCACATTATACATACACATTGATTTTCAATTGCATACTGAAATTTCAGTTAGTAGAACACTGCAGAGTTAAATTGCTGATTTAAGTCTTGTTTTTATTACAATTAAGAACAAGAACAATATTATTAATGTAACTTTTATTATGCTGACTTTTTAAAAATTGTAAATATATCTAGATATTTTAAATGTAATCCTTAAATTACTTTATTTAGAGAAAATGTATACTAATCTTTTAAATTTAATGTGCTATACATTGCATATGCTTACATTTACATGATCTCTTTCTCTGCCTGTGATCTAACGTGTTGTAACTGACAGAAATTTGGTCAAATATTGTGCTTTCAAGAGCATTACTAGTTCTAACTTGTCTAAACCTTAGCAAATAACCATGGAATAACCACATTTGTCTTAGCTGGTTTTTTAAATCGGTGATGTGCATTTTAAATCATTGAACAAAAGGCAATCAGCTGATTATCCCTTAATTATTCATTCACTTTCTTTTCAGCTTAGTCCCTTTATTAATCAGGGGTTGGCACAGCGGAATGAACCACCAACTTATCTAGCATATGTTTTAGACAGTGGATGCCCTTCCAGCTGCTACCCATCACTGGGAAACACCCATACACTCTCATTCACACACATACACTACAGATAATTTAGCTTACCTATAGCGCATGTCTTTGGAATTGTGGGGGAAACTGGAGCACCCGGAAGAAAACCCACGCGAACATGAGGAGAATATGCATAGTCCACATTGAAATATCAACTGACCCAGCCGAGGCTTGAACCAGCAAACTTCTTGCTGTGAGGTGACAGCACTACCCACTGCGCTGCTCTATCCCTTACTTAACCAAAATAAAAACTATCTATAAATAATTAAGTTAACAAGTTGAATATTTTAGTTGTGATCCTACATTTCTGCCAGAGGTCATGGACATCTCGTATATACACTTCACTGATTCTATCAAATACCAAAAAAAAAAAAATCAATAAATAAAATCATAAATAATAATAAATAAATAAATAAAAAATATTAATAATAATAATAAAATAATAATAATAATAAACTTGACCATCTTAGCAAGAAATTTTATAATGGGCCATGGTAGTGTAGAGTGATACAACAAAAATCTCATATCATGATCTAAGTCATCTCATATCATGATAACAATATATTTCACAATATAGTACCTTTTCTGTAAATTCAATCAGTTAATATTGACTACATGGAAAGGATGATTTTTTTTACAAGACGATACATACACATTCATATATGTTTAATCTTCTCACTTTTGGCAAAGGTTTGATTAAGATTGCAGAAATATGGAATAAATATTAATGAAACATAAAACACTTTAAAAAAAAATTAAGGGGCCCAACATAAAATGTTGCAAAATAAAATGCAAAATGTAAACACTGTACTTTCAAGCTTACAACTTTCTGACTATGCTATCTACGTTTTTGTCTACATTCAGATTGCAATCAGCATTTCATGATGAAAAAGTATTGCCGTGAACAATGTATTTTGGGACATCATGAAATAAAAAATAGAGCAAATTATGAAACTATATACTTTTTATTTCATCCATACAATATATATTGTCATACTGCTCAGCCCTAGATAATGGTTTGATCTTCCATGAGAAAAAAAAAGCATAAAACTCAATACAAAATACAAAACTTACTTAGCACAAAATTAAAGTTTTGGCATGGCCACCTCAATCTCCTGACCTGAACCCTATAGAGCACAGGTGTCAAAGCCAGTTCCTGAAGGGCTGTAGCTCTGCACAGTTTAGTTTCAACCCTAATTAAACACAGCTGATCAAATTAATTGAGTCCTTCAGGATTGTTTGAAACCTACAGGTAAGTGTGTTGAAGCAGGGTTGGAACTAAACTGTGCAGAGCTGCAGCCCTCCAGGAACTGAATTTGACACCTGTGCTATAGAGAAAATGAACTAGATAATTTGAGAATATGAAAAAATAATCTTTGATCTCTTTTCAGAGTTTCAAAAAAATCTCCAGACTTGTTAGTAAAAGCTAACTAATTACTGTTATTTTGGAAAATGGAGGCTGCAAACACCATTGCCGAAAGAGTACAAACTACTCTGTCCAATGTGTATATGAAATACCATTCAATTCATAATGAGATTGTGGTAGAATTTAACGTCAGAGTTTTGTGAATTGTTTAAATGAAAGACAAAAGATACTGCCATTCTGACCACAGCTGTATATCTGTATATACATTTAAAATATTATATTTATAAATAGCCACATGTGTGCCACAGTGAAAGATATTCCACCTCATTCTCTTCAACCCCTGATAAAGTGGAGATTCGCATACCCCGGTTACTCATGATGTAGGCGATGAAAAATGGATGACATTAACAAGTGTTACAGTACAATCAATTTATCTTATCTGAATAGAACAGCTACAGTATGCTGAAGGAATCAGAATATGGGCGTTTATTAATGGCCTTCAGGCCCAGATATATAAATAGGAGAGAGATAACAGGGCATATACATCACGCTGACATCTCAGCCACACGTCCACACACATCGCTGAGAAATGACAGTGTGTCATTTTGAGCGATTGCAGGCCAAAACGCAAGAATCACAAAACATTTCTAATGTTGAGGGGCCGCTTTATCATTCAGGATGACTACAATCAAAGCCTGTTTCCATACAGGCGACTTTTCTGTCCAACGGGAAATTTGCGTGAAAATGTCACGCCTGGACTCCACCGCCCATGTCAGGTCACAAGCACTTCGACAGAAAAACTTGCTATTGCAATAATCAGTTTTAACGACATTGTCAAAACATTGCAGTTTGTTTGAGTATCCCAAACAGCCTAACACATTAGCTCTTTATTCACCTTATATTAAGAAGTATTTTATTGATTGGTCACAAATTGCCAATTCTAAATAAAGGTGCAAAAATTAGGTCTGAAACTTTTAAAGCTTGTCAGCTTTCAGCGACTTCTAAATGTAGTCAAAAATGTATCCAACTAGATTGCCGTTGTAGTTTAGATGGTTGTGCCGTAAAACGCAATCGAACAGCCACAAAAGACAACCAACTCTCAGCTTATTGACCTATTCTTAAACAAAATGGGATGCATCTTTGACACGTCTATAAAGTCTGATATTTGGTTAGAATGTAAAAAAATATATACAATATATGCAGTTTTTATGTTTGAGTGTCCCAAACAGCCTAACACATTAACATTAGCTCATCATTTACCTTGTATTTAGATGCATTTTATTGATCTGTCACAAGTGGACAGAGCCAAATAAAGGTGCAAAATTGAGGTCTGAAACTTTTTAAGCTTGTCTGCTTTTGGCGACTTCTAAAGGTAGTCGAAAATGTATATGACAGGATTGCTTTTGTAGTTTAGATGCTTATGTAGTCAAATACCTTCGAACAACCACTAAAGACTACCAACACTCAGCCTACTGACCTATTCTTAAACAAAATGGGACGCGTCTTTGAAGTCTGATATTTGGTTAGAATGTAAAAAAATATATACAAAGCAGAATGTTTTCTTAGCATGACTCTAACGAAAAAAGTTATAAAAAGAAACTTATAAAATGTATAATAAAAAATCTGATGGGTGTTTTGAGCTGAAACTTTACAGACACATTAAATCTAAATATATTAAATCTATATTAAATCTGAAAAAATGGGTAACCTAGGTGCCTTTTAAGCAATTTTTATCCAATATTCCAAAATAGATGGATGGAAGCAAAGCTAAAGATGACAATGTTTTGCTCAAAATTACCACAAACAAAGCAAAAGAAAATCATCTGCAGAACTTGAAAGGGCATGCACAAATTTACTGCGGAGCAATTATTTTAGGAAATCAAATACAAGTGTCACTATCTTTTGACAGTGAATCTTCTGAATAATCATTCAGTGATCAAAATACTGATTTTGAAGACACTGAAGAGACTGCAAACATGAGCCAGAGGCTGAATGTAACGGGTAAGTGCACTCTGGCAATGATGTTGATAACAAAATGATCGGTTTAAAATATTTCCTTCCTGGCTCTAATAAATAATGATGCTTTATTCTGTTCTTTAGTGACTGTATTCAAAATACCAGGAGAGTTGTATTCTATTGCAGCCTTTATAGAGTCACCCATGTTTGATATATAGGCCTGGTCAACTAAAGACCCACATGTGTAATCGTGATTGGGAAAACATTCAAGCATTTAAAGGGGACCTAATTTGCTCCTTTTTACAAGATATAATATCTGATGTGGGAACTTTCTAATGTCTTTAAGGTATGTATGTGAAGTTTTAGCTCAACTTACCCCACAATTAATTTTTTTATAACTGTTTGAAATGTGCCCTTTTCTGCTTTGATCCAAAAAGTGCTGTTTTGGTGACTGTCACTTTAAATTCAAATGTGATTATGCTACAAATGCCTCTGCATCAGCAGTATTAGAGAGATCATCACTAATGGGCAGGGCTTTCCCCTTCTGATGACATCTACAAAGGGAGATTGTCAATCAAAGTGTTTCTACAGACTGTTTTTATCAAGTGTGACTATAAAAAATAGATGTAATTAATGTTTACCATTAGAAGCTGGTTATATTCACACACTGTTGCCACACAACTGTGTTTAAACCACTTATAAGTCGTCCCCTTTAAAGGTCCCGTGAAGTGCTTTGAAATGTGCATTTTTTATTTGATGTTTGACATAATCTCAACCGAAACATGAAGAGAGGGTGGGACATAGAGTAGCTCCTCCTCTTTCAAAAAAACAGCCAATAGTGTCCAAGTGAGAGTAATTGAGCTCAACAGCATCAAATGTAAAATGTCTTGAACGGGGCGGTGCATGTCAAATACTAAAGAGCATTTGATTGGTCACGATTTCATGAGAAACTGAAATAGGAGATGACCTGAATAAAACCATTGATATATTTAGGCAGAAGTGACAAACTACAAGCTTTACATGTTTATATCAGCTTTTTATAATTCTATTTATATTCTAAACGTGTGCACTTTATATTTTGGTGTGCACTAGCTTATAGATATCTTAAAAACTAGCAATATTGATACTAACATCTAAAAAACTTTATTTTGATTTCATAGGACCTTTAAGAGTTAATATCAGATGTAAGTAGGGGTGTCAATTCAACCAAAGGCATGAGTTTGTGAATCTATTTCTCAACCCATAAGAGACAGAACAGTGCTTTTGCAATTATCCCATTTGGTGGCACCATCGGTAGAGAAAGTGCACACTTCAGCACATTTAAAAACGACACAAACAGAATTAAACCGGGGACAGAAACATCTACATTATGTCTAAAAGTGCTTCCCTTTAACAATGCTGAGCAGTCTCTTCACACCACCCTCATAAGCGCATGCAAATCGATGGGGCACAAGTAACCAGCCACCATTACGGATTCTCTGTTGGCCACTCACCGTGTATGTGATCACTGCCAGCATGCCAATCAAGGTGAGCGAGCTGATGGAGAACGACAGGGCGGCCAGGCCATCTGCAAGACAGAGGGGAAATTTATTTATGACACGGGCCAAATGCAGAGCTCTGTTAAGTTTTGGTCGGACGCCAGATATTCAGAGCAGTTCTTGCCCCCCAGGGAAATTTCTCAATGCACCTCATCTTCTCTCCTCTCTCACTATCGTTTCTCTCAACCTCCTCTTGCTCTGACATAGTTATTGAAAGGTCAGCAAAGTTTTTGCCCTGCACATTTTAATAGTCACAATGACATGTCGAAAATATAAAGGACATTCAGTCAGGTTCTTGAACATAAACATGGCTTTATTTAGTAGACGGCATCAATACCAGTCAAATTTTTCAATTCTTAATACTGCATCAAAAGCTGATATTTCTACTGAACTTTACCCTGTGGTTGTTCCAAACCTGAATAGAACATGGACAGGTTATTAATTATCACTGGATTTACATTTTGGGGAATCATTTGTGTACTACTATATTATTACTATTAGTAGTAGTTGTAGTAGTTAGGGCTGTACAATATATCGTTGATATTGCATTGTGATCATTCGCAATAGTCGCATCGCAGGATATGCAATGTCGACTTTGTATTATAATTGAGCATTTGCATGTGTTTTGGAGGTTTTTATGATTTTAAAAGCATTCAGTCATAAGACATTGTTCCATTTGTAATTTTAATAAGTCTTCATTTTATTGAATTAACAGAATTTATTGAATTAAGTACCTGAATACTGTTACACTAGTAAAGCGATAAAACCATGTTTGATTGAATTGTATGTTTTTCTTTATTGTATTGAGCTGTGCTTTTGGATTGTTTATTAGATTATATGCAGATGCTCTCCCCTACAGAATAATCCCAATCTAATGAAATTGTATTTATATCGCAATATATATACATATATATATATATATAGCAAAATAACAAAACATCGCAATGTTATATTTTTCCAATATCATTCAGCCCTTGTAGTAGTTGTGGTAGCAACAATAATACAATTTTAAAAATAACAGATTGAAATTGTGAAAGTGTTTAAAAACCGCAATTTCATACAGATTTCTTTTTCACAATTCTGAAGTTATTAATTAATTAATTAAATAAGCTGTGATAATAGGATGCACAAATGGCAATGAATACAGCATTAAAATGTAAACAAACCTTTAAATAAAATTAAAGAGAAAATAAAAATGTTATAAGTGATAATAGGTGGCACAGATGGTAGCGGTGTCGCCTCACAGCAAGAAGTTCACTGGTTCGAGCCTCAGCTGGGTCAGTTGGCATTTCTGTTTGGAGTTTGCATGTTCTCCCCACGTTTGCATGGGTTTCCTCCCGGTGCTCCGGTTTCCCCCACAAGTCCAAAGACATGCGGTATATGTGAAGTGGGTAGGCTAAAATTGTCCATAGTGTTTCCCAGTGATAGATTGCAGCTGGAAGGGCATCCACTGCATAAACCATATGGTGGATAAGTTGGCAGTTCATTCTGCTGTGGCGACCCCAGATTAATAAAGGGATTAAGCCGAAAAGAAAATGAATGAATGAATTAATTAATTTATGAATGAATAAGTGATTATACACAACTTTTGTATATTTTATGTAAATAAAAACATCTTGCTGATAACTGATTAAAACTTATGCATTTATAAAAAAGAATTACATACTGGGAATATACAATGTGTGGTTTAAAAGAAATAAAAAGGTAATGTTGACTTGCATTTATTCCATTTAAGACTAGACTATAGGTTCACCAAAACTTGATATCAAAACAATCATACAGCGCCATCTGTCTGCTGATTCGGGGAATTATCAATATTTAACAAACCTGTTTCTGTTTTGTTTTTTTGTTGTTGTAGGGGGTGGTGGTGATGTATGTTTGTGTGTGTGTGTGTGTGGGGGGGGGGGGGGGGGTTGTTGGCTGTAAAAAGATGCTCTTATTCAAAATAAAGTGCTATGTTTCCTACTTTTTATTTCAGACTTAGTAACTAACAAAGCATATTTGACATTTTGTGAATCACTAACGTTGAGAGCCGAGGGTAAAATGAGTGAAAACACGACAGGCTCCGGTGCCAGCTGTCAGATCTGAGGCCAGCTGAGGCAGATTTATGGGAAGTGACCGCCACCGCACTCCCTGTTAGGCTCCCACCTGTCATAGGGAGCGAGAGAGTTGAACACACACAAACTCGCCTTCCATCTCCTCTTTTCCTCTGGTTCTGAGCTCTGGCCCAGCGGAGCAAAACACAGCATCCTGGCAGCCCCGCGTCCAGAAAGCCCCTTCTGCCCACCCCAATTCAATGCAACCCACTGTTCTCTGTTTATTTTCCTCCTCGGGAACCGCTTTACATCGCTCACAAAGTGACTTCTTTCCATTTTGTCGAACCGCGTGAAGCCTGAGGACTGTTTGCTGCGCCACCCAGCACGCTCCACACTCAGAAAAAGCCCCAAGACACAAAAAGCAAAACGAGAAGAAATGAAGATGATTACGCTCCTGCCTCCTAATGTAGCAAACGGAAGAATATGAAAAGAAGAAGCTCTTTGATGTCTGATGGCTGAAACGAGCATTTACATCTGAATAGGTGTTTCCCTTTGTGATGTCGCCGCTTTTGTTAAGTGGCGAAGGCGCGAAGCCGGAGACAATGGCGTTCGTGTTTGGTGCGGAAAAGCGGCTCTGTTTATGAACTCCTCACAATGCGAGGGGACCTGCGTTTTTTTCCCGTCGCTTCCCCGGAAGACTTTCTAAGGGATTGGACAGAGAATATATTGTTTATTATCTGCGGCGGCTCCACAGCTGCTCTCGCGGCTGATTCCTGAGCTCTCTGAGAGAGTGGAGGCCCTTATCTCGACATGCACGGAGCACCGCGGGCTTATGGAGACCGCTGCCACTGAGAAGTGTATATTAAAGAGCTCTTAGCTGAGGTATTCACAACATGAGCTCGCTATGATAACCTCGTGGAGATGGAAAGCAGCTTGCTGAAGCCAACCCACTCAGTGGATTCTGGATGACGGAGAAAGAGAAGACGCTGCGCTGCTCTCACGCGGTTATAGGCAGAAATATTATCTTATTATTACCACAAACCTCGGTGACGATGTACTGAAGAGCTTCTTAAACGCTCTGATTGAGAGATTTTAAAAACGCTTGCAACTTGGCCGAATGTTAGGCTTATTTTTATAACATATGCAGCTATTATGTAGAGTAAAAGTCACAAACAACGTTACAGTATGCAGCATAAAACATGTATTTTGAGGTATCTTAAACATATGACATTAATTTATTTCAATTTTAAATGACTAGTATCTTTACATGAACAGGTTTTTTAATGCTAGCATTCAAAGTTGTTGGTTCCATTATAGGGAAAGCATAAATAGATCAATAAAGAATAAAAACAATGCATAAAAAGTCAATAATAATTGTCCAGTATCATAGATACATAGCGGATGCCCTTCCATCTGCAACCCACTACTGGAAAACACCCATATACACTCATTCAGACAGACACTCATACACTACGGCCAATTTAGCTTATTCAATTTACCTATCCCATGTCTTTGGACTATAAGGAAAAGCAGAGCACTCAGATGAAACCTACGCGAACACAGGGAGAACACAGAAATGCCTCCTGGCCCAGCTGGACTCGAACCAGCAACTTTCGAGAGGCGACAGTGCTAACCACTGAGCCACCCATATTTGCTATATATAAAAATAAATATAGTCAAGCTACAACCTATAAAAACATTTTTATAGACAGTTTAGTCTAAACAATAATTAATTAAATAAACAAATAAATAAATAAAGCATTAAAATTACAAATGAATTTATATATATTTATATTTATATATATATATATATATATATATATATATATATATATATATATATATATATATATATATATATATATATATATTGAGTTATATATGCATAAAATGTTTGTGTTGATATAGTCAAATATTTAGAGTATTTGTAACTTAAACATTTTATTGTTCAGTTAATAGAATGAATTAAGTCCAAACAACTATATAGCTACTCAAATAGCTTGGTATTGCTTCTAGCATTTGAGTTAACACACAATATATATATAACTAATTCATTTATAACTCATTTGGTTTTGAGTTCTGCTTAATATAATATAACACTGAGTTACCATGTAATAAGTCAAACTAAGTCATTTCATTTAGTGATTTTACAATGTGTATGTTTTTTTTGGTGTGTGTGTGTGTGTGTGTGTGTGTGTGTGTGTGTGTGTGTGTGTGTGTGTGTGTGTGTGTGTGTGTGCGTGTGTGTGTGTGTGTGTGCGTGTGTGTGTGTGCGCGTGTGTGCAGCTAGCTATTGACTTGCATTTTAGAATCACCAAGTACTATGATTTCAGCTAAAAAAATGGTTTAATGTTCTGAAAGAAATTACATTATAGATGGCCTGGGGATGAGTAATTAAGCAGCAAATTTTCAATTTCGGGTGAACAACCTTGTAACAATACATCACCTGTCATTTCCAAAACCCTGCAATGTGCAAACCCTCCTAAAATCTAGACGCTGGATTTCCTACTTCACTACATTCTGGCAGTCATTACCAACTGGCACTATGTATGCTAAATTATGTCATCAAATCCAAATTACATTCAGCATAGATGGCTGATAGCTGATGCCTCCTCGTCACAGCGCGTCACGCCATACTTCCAATTTGAAATGTGACTCTCTGTGAAACACATTCAGCTCAGCAGGAAGGTAAATCAGAGAACAAGAGCTGTCTGAGTGGATTCTGGGTCCGGGCCTTCGCTGCATAATTAAGTGGAGACTTTTTTTTTTCTTTTCGAGCCTATGTCTGTGATAAGATCAGATCTCCAGCTGTCTACCCTTCTGAACGCTCCCTCGCTCTCTCGCCTCAGTCCTACCCGCTAATGGGGAATCGGGTATTGCATTCAGTTTACGTTTTATGCCTGTTTCACTCGAGGGAACTGCCAACTGAACCACTGCATATCTGTGGGAAGGGTAGCAGACAACTGTGGATGACACTGGGTGGTAGTGTTGTTACGAAACTGGAATGTATAACTTCGATAGGATACCTTGAAAAGTGTTAATATTGGAAATCATGGGTGGGCATTGGAAATTTTCGATAGCAAAAATAATGGCGCGTAACATTCTGCAGGTAGGACTAACAGTGATTTTTATTTAATGCTAATGATGAGTTTGTAGCTATGTTTCCATCCAAAGATGTGAATTGAATTTATGCACAAAACTGGAATATCGCATAACAGATGTGTAAATAAAGCAGTGTTTCCATCCAGCGAGTCAAAGAAAACCAAATCGTCACTTCCTGATTAACTGACACCAAATATTAAAGGTAAAAATGTAATTTGCTGCAGTAGGAGAAGCTGCGTAATTCTTTTCTTTATTTAACAAATGACTTGCGCCTCGAAAGACAATGCCAACATGTAATGAACGTGTGGTGGCGTTTGAAGGCATGAGACGCAGAGCACATATGCTCTTGACTATTCTGGAGGTCATCAATAATATAATAACACTAATACTGAAATGGTTACGGCATTTTAGAATGACCAAAACAACATTTCAGCTTTGCAATGCGGTCAGCCACTTGGTTTGTCCATTCACACACATTTTTATATTCAAACGATCTCTTATAACAAAATCACATGACTTTTCTAATGCGCATACTGGAATTTGTTCATTAAAAGTGTTTCCATTGTACTTCATGCACATTTTTTCTTATCGAATAAAACGTTTATCCTACTCTGTTGTTTTTTTATCCGCATTTTCAAAATGTATGCGGATCTTGGCATTTCCATTAACTTTTTTTTTTTTACGCACATATCCAAAAAGCACATAAAAATAGATGGATGGAAACAAAATTTCCAAAATTGTGTCACAGAAACGGCGCTTAAGCCAGATCGGGTATGTAACTGTGCAACGGCTACGCCAGATCTTCTGCATAGAGTCGACGAAGAAGTATAAATTGGCATTTCGAGTTTGGAAGACAAAAGCATAAGTTATTTTTACGAGTGAAAACTAAATATTGAATTGAATTGTCACAAAACAAAAGAAAACATTTTCACATTGGCCCCAATATAGTTACTGTTTTTCTATCATGCTTTTACTGAGTCTATTCCAACTTTCACTCTGGTGGCATGGTTTGGAAGTCTGTCCTTTAAAAACAGGAATAGACCGAACCAGGTTATTAGGTGGTCTAGTAGGTTGAATCACAGCTGAGTATTGAATCCTTGTATAGTAGGCAGCTTTCACGGATTGTCCAGAACATTAGTAGCTGTAGCTCTCATCCTCTGTCTGAGGAGTTTAACCTACTCCCTTCGGGTCGAAGGTTTCAGATGCTTTTTAGTAGGACAAAACGTTACAGGAATAGCTTTGTCCCATCATCTATTGGCGCTCTAAATAATTTGTAATATTTTATAAAGTACTCTTTTATATGTACTTTATATGTACATAATTTTTTTTTTATATGTGTATATGTGGGTATGTATATGTGTGATGTAATTGTTTGTATCAAACGCCAAACTTTGCAGCAAAAAGAATCTACATACAGGTACCAATAAAGTCAACTGAATTGAACAGGGGTTGCACGGTGGCTCATTGGTTGGCATTGTCATGAGTTTGCACGTTCTCCCAGTGCCCTTGTGGGTTTCCACCAGATTCTCCGGTTCCCCCACAATCCAAAAAATTTATGTATAGGTAGTATATGAGTGTGTGTGTGTGTGTGTGTGTGTGTGTGTGAATGAAAGAGTGTGTGGATGTCAGAGTAATTGGCGGTTCATTCCACTGTGGCAACCCCTGATAAATCAGGCACTAAGCCAAAGGAAAGTGAGTGATTGTAACAAAATGGGAGATGCGTTCAATCCACTAATCTCCAATGGCTTGTGTTACGTTCCACGTATGTTTTGTGGTGTTTTGTGTTTGTTTTCTGTTTTGCTTTCTCTTCTGTTGTCCGTTATGTACTCTGCCCTGCCCTAGGTGTGCGACCATTGGTCTAGAAGGCTTTCAATCATCATTATGATGCCACTTGGCGCACCAATCAGGAGCTGGTCTGCCGCATTTAAAAGACGTTCACTCGCACTGTTCAGGAGGAGCTCCTGATTCGACACCGAACTCCTCCCTTGTGTTGACCAGCCTGTTCATTTGTGTTTGTATTATTTTTGTTGTTTCTCATTTAAGTGCTTTATTGTTTATTTAAGTTCGTGCAGTTCAATTTACCCGATTATTAGGAAGTCGAATGATCTTTATTCGAGTGTATTGTATTATCAGATAAGCTCTTGTTTTGCTAATTGCTAACAGTTTGTACTTGAAGAGAACTCTAGTAATTTAAAGTAAAATAGTATGTTTTGAATAGTTAAGTAGGTCAGTTAAGCTTCACATACGCTAAAGATTACAGTTTTGTTTCTGCATTTTTTCTTTGGTTAGTAAGTTTAGTGGTTTGGGGTTTAGTTAGATTGTTTTGTCATATTTATTTCTTTGTTTTGGCAACACTCTTGTTCTTAGTTTGATTCGGTATTTTAACTTACATTCTAAATTCATATACTCATGGTTTAACATCGCTTAATAAATTATTTTTGTTTCACATACCCATTTGTTGTGTTTTCTCTTATTTTCACCCAGCACCACTCACTTAATGTTACATCTCATTCAACATGACAACACGTAACACTTGCAAGGAGAATAGTATTGGAGAGTAGAGAGATGACCATTATTGATTGTAGCAATGATTAAAAACAAAATAGAAATGTACCTTATCATATGTCTTTTTACGATAAACAATTGAATCACATGATATTTCGTATTTCGAGAAGATGTTTGATGACACAGAGCTTATATTACTGCACTGAATGGCTAAAAGCGGTTAATATAAAGTTACAGTCAATTCATTGGGGGAAATGAATTGACAGTGGCAGTGAATCTCCCATATTACCCCCCCCCCCCTTCCCCTCCCTCAATAATTCATTCATTTTTGAATTTTCTAATGCAGATCAACAAAAAAAAAAGACTTAAGTTAACTATTAAAAGCAGAATTAAAACTCTGCAGGTATCAATACTGTGAAAAAGCAAGATCGTATCATTTCAGTATTGATACATATCAGACTATTAATACTTGTGACAACTCTACAAGCTGGAATTCATCATCTAGTCTTGCTTTGATTCAAGGTGCTCTTTCCGCAGCCAATGCTTGTCAGGGACATCATAACCCTGCTTTTTCCTGCACACAGTCTGCCTGGTTATTAATTTTAAGCGTGGAGTGGGGATGAGGAGAAGGGTACCACAACCGTCAACCTGCGGATTTTGACAAACAAGCCTGTTTCAACAGGAGCCCTTTTCTGATGTTCCTTGTGCTCGATTTCTATTCATTAGGCCGAGGCTGCTGGGAAGGGGCAATGACAGCTCTAAAACCCCCTCCGAGGAATCAGACACTGTCTCCGAAAGTCACAGTCTCACTCCGGGCTATTATTGGATTAGGTTGGGTTCTTTAGTGGCTCCGTTCCTGCCAGCTTGAGGGTCTTCAAGGGAGAGTGAAGCCAAAGTAACGGGCAAACCTAACAAGGTAACTTCTCTGAAGGAACACCATGATGTTGGCCACTCACACTGGCTCTCTTGGAGGAAAACAAACCGTAGCATAAAAATGACATGTGTTAGAAGGGGGAAAGGACATGTGACTTTATTTGTGACCTTTAAATGAGTCTGTGGAATATGATAATATTGAAGGAAAGCTCTCAAGAAATGTTGACATGAAAATACTCAAATTTGGAGACTTTAACAGAGTCATCTCCCACTTGACAATCTCTCTATGGAGAAAAATAATATATATATATTATATTTGTATATTATATTTGTATATTATATATATATTATATATATATATATATATAGTATATATATATATATATATATATATATCTATAGATATATATTATATATTTGTATATTATATATATATAGATATTATTTATATATATATATATTATATATATTATTCGAAAAAGTAGTGATTGTTATCATTATCATATTATTATTTTATTATTATGATTATTGTTGTATTATTATTATTATTATTATATATTATTATTATTATTATATTATTATTATTATTATTATTATTATTAATATATAATAATATGGTTGTTTGGTTATTATTTTAGCTTTCATTCAGCTAGCTGTTGTTATTTTTACCAGTTAAACTAAAATAAAACAAGAAATGCTGTTTTGGAACCAAGACTGAATGAGTTTTCTATATGAAATACTCACTTCTTTTTTCATCTAATGTTGATTTTATAGTAAGTAACAATTTTTTCAGGGTTTTAGTTTCAGTTACTTCACTTCAGTTACTAGCACTTCAAGTTAACAAAATGAAAGTTTACATTATTAAAAAAATGTTTAGTTTAACTAAGACATTTTTTTAATGCGTTGACCAAATTAATTTTATATTTATATTTATTTTACATTTTCTTGTAATTTACTTAATGTTTATTTTTATATAATGTTTTATGATTTGATGGCCTATAAAATGTGGATGTTAAGGGCACATATGAATTATATGCACTGGGGACAAAAAGTATTGAGACCCCCTTAAATTTTTCACTCTTTGTTATGTTGCAGCCATTTGCTAAATAGTTTGTTTCCTTATTAATGTACAGACAGCACCCCATATTGACAGAAAAACAAAGAATTGTTGACATTTTTGCAGATTTATTAAAAAAGAAAAACTGAAATATCACTTGGTCCGAGGTATTCAGACCCTTTGCTCAGTATTTAGTAGAAGTACCCTTTTGATCTAATACAGCCATGAGTCTTTTTGGGAAAGAAGCAACAAGTTTTTTAGATCCTTTACCATTTATCCTTGCAGATCCTCTCCAGTTCTGTCAGGTTGGATGGTAAATGTTGGTGGACAGCCATTTTTAGGTGTCTCCAGAGATTTTCAATTGGGTTGTCAGGTCTTTTAAGTCTGTTTTTCTGTCAATATAGGGTGCTGTGTGTACATTAATGAGGAAACTTAAATGAAACAAAAAACTTAAATGATTTTTGCAAATGGCTGCAATATAACAGAGTGAAAAGGGGGTCTGAATACTTGAATATACTGAATATCTGAATATACTATATATATATATATATATATATATATAATTTAGGTTTTTTTTTTTTTTTGCGCAGGTGCAAACCTGGTCCTGCCACTCCTGCTTCAAATGGAAGTCCTGATTGACACGTCAAAAGCAGCAGGGCCTTTCCTTTTTTTTCTAGACAGCAAATTTAGGTGGCACAATGAGGTCTGTTGACATTGACGAGGCTAAATGTCAGCACTGCCAAACCCACACATCACCTCGGCAGCATCCGTCGCTCGCTCTTAAAAGCACCTGTCGTTCTGCTGTTGTGGCTCTGGAAGGCTTCAACAAAGCTCTTTTTGCCGTTTCTTTGCAAGTGTCAGTAAAACCCGAGCTGCAATTTCACTTAAAGAGGCCTTAAAGGTACTTACGGCTGCTGCCCAGCTCTTCAAACAGGTACTGCACCTTCTCCCACTGAGTGGAGTTCTGGTTGGGTGGAGGCGCCAAAGGAACAAACGTTCTGAAACACAAGTTCATATTTCTCAATCATAATGTCAACATTTATGAAGTAGTGTATACAAGTCTGAGGTTAGAAGATTTCTAACATTCTTTAAGTCTCTTATGGATTAGTTTGATCAAACGATACACTGAAAAAAGGATTTCTGCAACAAGGATTTCTGTTGCAAACAATTTATATGGGTTGAATTTAAACAAACAACTTCTAATGTCAACTTAATTCATTTGATTAAATTCAGCCCACATGTTTACAACCACTTAATTTAAAAAAATAAAAATAAAAAGTAAATCCAAGAAATCATCTCTAAAAGCTTTTTTTCAGTGCAGGAAAATGTTAATAGTGTAAATATTATTACAATTACAATGACAATTTTCTACTGTGACATATTTCAAAATGCAATATAGGAAAATGACAGCATTTAATTGAAATAAATATTTTGTAATCATTTTAAAGCCTTTACTGTAACAGAAACTCAGTAGCCACGCACACACATACACACTGCAAATTACAGTAATATGTTAGTCTTTCACAAAACATGGCAACATAGATACAACTCCTCATACTGATCAAACGATCAAACTGTTAACAAAACTGTTTAGTAAACTGAAACTAAATAAGTACCTGAATTTTATTTTACTTGGTCTGCTATATATCCTTGTATTTATATTATATTGTATTATATTTAATATATAAATAAAACGCAATTATTTTTAACAACATGACTTATTCTGTGATATAATGTATGAGCATATTTATTTGCTTTACAGAATTTAATAATATAACTTTTTTTTTGAAAATAAACACTTTTTTAATTTAAGGAATTATGACCTGAATAAATTACAGTATTTGATTAACATTCGGCGATTAAATATGAACTCCTCCATGATAGACAACCACCTTTAGAAAGACCAATTGGCTGACTGTTTAATTTTGAGAATACATCACTTTAAACACCAATGCATTCATTCATTCCTTCATTCATTCATTCATTCATTCATTCATTCATATCACCGTCAGCTTAGGCCAATCCCAATTCCTACCCCTTGAGGCTTATTTATACTTTTGCGTCAATGCATACGTATGCTCTGGTACAGCCTATGCGTGTTTAATTGCTCTGTAATTGGTCGGCTTAGTATCGCTGATGATGTCAGTGGAGGTGAGAGCCCACCAAGCCTGATGGAGTGAGTGTTACATGTGTGGATTCCCGTGAAGGAGCTCTAGATGGAAACTGTTGTTTTGTGTTTACCTTATGATTACAGCTGTTGCACGGCCACAAGTTCCCCCGCCTTAAAATGAGCGAGTTTGAGCTAACTTGTACGTTCAGATAAAAACAAGACAACAGCGAAGAAACTGGACACAGAGGAACATAAAAACCTACTGCCAGCTAGGGTTTAGGAAGTGTTTTTGCAGAACAACACAAACAGCATGCAGAAGTATAAATGCATGCTATGCCGCATTGCATGCGCTGTGGGTCATGCCAATCACTCGATGCAGAAGTATAACCAGGCCCTTTCCCTTACCCTACCCTTCGTTTTGCACGTTTATGTGAAGGGGTAGGGGTGTCCCAATGCTCTTTAGCTTGAAGGGTGTTGCTAAGGAGAGGGCTAGATAGCCCTTGAAACAGAGATTTTCTAGGGCAACACTCGAAAACCAAGGGGTAAAAAAAATTCTCAGAATACACCATCTACAACAGCAGCATGGCTGCACCACGGATGTCAGGGATGCACAAATTTGTATTTTTGTCATTATTTCCATTTTAGAACTAAAAAGCATATGTTTCAATACATTAATACCGCTTTGTGTGTTTACACAAAAACGCTAAAATAAAAACTGCAAAATTTCGCTATCTATAATCACAATAATCCACAACATACATGGCCTTAAGCAGGTCGCACACCAGAAGCGCCGCTCGGTGCCGTGACACTGCGCACACATGACAGTTAAAATATCACACACCAGACGCGCACATTCCCATGATAATTAACATGAAACTAATCAGATAGCGCTCTGTGGCTGGCAGGAATATGAAACCATGTCCTAGTCATGGTTGGGCTCCGGTGTGTGTACCCTAATAGAAACCTATGTTTAGAATTGTAAAATGCATGGCGCTGCGCGTCCGCGGAGCGGTGCTTCTGTGTGCGACTGCTTAGTATCTGATTTATCAGAGGGTCACCACAGAAGAATAGGTTTTACTCAGGCAGATCCCTTCCAGCTGCAACCTATTACTGGAAACCCCATACACTCTCAGATTCACACACACACATCCTTCACTACGGACAATTTAGTTCATCCAATTCACGCTGTACCGCATGTCTTTGGACTGTGATGGAAACGGGAGCACCCGGAGGAACCCACGCCAACACGAGGAGAACATGCAAACTCCACACAGAAATGCCAACTGACACAGCCAGAACTCGAACCAGTGAGACCGTCTTGCTGTTAAACGACAGTGCTAACCACTTGAGCCACGTGCTGCCACCAAATGTATTGTAAAAGTTTAAAAAGAGTAAGCCATGTGTTCAGTAATCCAAACTGTCTGTGTATATTTATGTGTAATAAACTATATATATTTCTATATCAGTTGCTAGTTGTACAAATGTGTGTTTACTGTGAACTACAGTGTAGAGATTCATGTATACTGCCTATGTGACTTATCACCACAAGCTTTTAAAGCAGTATGTTCACATTCAGAGCAAATATCTGCTACAGTAAGAAAGGCAGTCGTCTCCAATGAGAAGAACATCACTCACCAGCTGAGATTGCATAAGCAAATACCTCCGGCTACAGCTGGTTGAAAAAAAAAATCCCATGTTTTAACCATAAGGGTTCAGTCTCTATCAATTCTATAAACTGTATGTGAATCAACTATACCTTAAAAGAAACTTTTTTTATCTGATCACATAATTTTTCAGAGAAATACTGATGATAATAACACATCAATTTAATTTACAAACCTGCAATCAAAGATGCTAAAATGATGTATAATATACAACCTTGAAAAACAGAAATGATCATTAAACATCTGTCCTTTCTGAAAGAATTATTTAATAAATATTTATTTTTACTACAATTCTTTTTCTATTTTAAATCAAATATTTTTTTATTATTACTATATTTATTATTAGTATTGACTAATAATATTAATACTGATTATGATTATTATTATTATTACAGTGTTTCCTCTAGGATTTTTTTCCAGCTGTAGCGGCAGGCCTTTTACACAGACCTACCAACTACTTATAGCTTTATTTAAATGACAAATGTCATGAGAGCAGTATTACAAGTCGAGGGCGCATTTATGTAATCCGAGCATGTGAATCTCTTTGCTTGTGCGCCGATTTTCTCTGTTCGTGCACAAATTTTCTTGCAAGCCCCCTCAAATATACGATGATCAACTGTAAGCTACGTCATGGTTGCTAGCCTCACGCATCATGTGCCGGTCAGTTAGTCAGTCAGTCAGGCCCCGTTTACACTAATGCGTTTTCGTTTTAAAACGCATACGTTTTGCTACGGTTAAGCCATCCGTCCACACTACGCCAGAGTTTTCGAGCGCCAAAAACGGAGCGTTTTGGAAACGCTGAACAGGCTGTTTTCATTCTAAAACGCTGCTGCTCTGTCTCAGTGTGGATGGGGGAAAACGGAGACATCTGAAAACGGAGGCGGAGCTGCAGACATTCACCTCTCTGATTGGGGTTTTTCCTCAATATTAAGTAGCCTACACACAGTTCAGTCCTGCATTCTCTCCTTGTAAGTTCAGACTTTGCAAGGTTAATATGAAAAACAGACTCCCGAGGACATGTTGGTAAATCTTCAAAGAGAACAGTGTACTTTATAACCTTATTCACATCACCCTGGATACGTTGTTTCACTATCTTAACAATAAAATGAAAACATGATAAAAGGAACTGCTATTTTCATTTTGATATTAACAACTTCACAGAGAGCAGAAATGTTGAGGCGTCATGCTGCATATATGACCGTCATCTTCTCTGTATGTGTATTCATAACAAATGGAGCCAATAACATTACTGCCTCCCTTCATTTTCATTGAAATACGAAGAATACCCTCACTTTTGCTGAATATCAGTTTTAATAATCAATAATGGCTATTATAAAGGTATAACATACAATAAGTTTATACATTATAGGAAATAACGGCAAGCAATCAGTCAATATACAGAATGTACGTGGTTACATTAATTATTAACTTATCTTTGCGCTCAGCCAAAAACGTTACCCGAGAACAAGAAATAGATTCAAAAAAACCAAAGTTGGGGAATATGTTGTTAGATATAGACAACAAGATGAATTAAATATCACGTTTAACAAATATAGTGAGATTAGATGCAGCGGTAGATCCTAGATGAAGACTCCGACATCTGGCTAGATGTGCTGCAGAGCATGCCAGAGTGTGTGTGTGTATGATGTGCGTTTTCAGGGTTTTGGTGTAGACGGAGAGCTGTTCAGAAACGCTGAGTGAAACGCTAGTGTGGACGCGGATCGTTGTCATTCTAAAACGCCGTTTTAAAACTAAAACGCACTAGTGTAAACTGGGCCTTAGTCAGCATGTCACCTTAAAGGGTTAAACAAATAACGCACAGCACTACTACGATTACAGAAAAGTTTGCGTTGTTATAATTCACTTACCTTTTAATACGTTTTGGTGCGATTATAACCCGCTATTAAAAAAACAACAACTGAATGTTTTGAAGGAGAAGCTGTAATGTAGCCATGGCAAGATGAATTTTGATGTGGAGCCCCGCCATAGAAGAATGAATGTAGCAGAAACCATGTTATTACTATTATTAATAATAAAATTATTAATTACGATTATTATTATTATTATCATAATTTCATATTAGTTTATATTTATATCAATTATTACCATTACTATTATTATTATTTGTTATTATTATTATTATTGTCATTATTAATAATAATAATAAATTAGAATGTAATAATTACGATTATTACTATTAGTATTATTAATATCATCATTTAATATTATTTTATATTTATGTCAGTTATTATTATTATTATTATTATTATTAATAATAAAAATAATAATTCTGATTATTATTACTATTATTATATAATAATTTCACATTTTTTTATATTTATATCAATTATTATATTATTGTTATTATTTATTATTATAATTTTTATATTTAATATTATTGACTTTATTAATAGTAATAATACTGATTATGATTATTATTAGTAGTATTATTAATAAAAAATTATTAATTACGATTATTATTACTACTATTATCATTATTAAGATTATTATTATTATTATTATTATTATTATCAATAATAATCATAATAATAATTACGATTATTAGTATTCCCATTATTATTATTAAAACCATTTTATATTTATATGAATTAATATTATTATTATTATTAATATTATTATTATTATTATTATTATTAATAAAATAATAATTACGATTATTATTATTATTATTACTATTATTATAATTATTAGCATAATTTTAAATTATTTTATACTTATATCAATTATTATTATTATCATCATCATCATCATCCATTTTATATTATTTTATACTTATATCAATTATTTTATTATTTTATTATTATTAAAAATTATTAAGATTATTATTATTATTATTATCATAATTCATATTTAATTTTTTATATAAATTATTATTATTATTATTATTATTTCTATATTTATTATTGTTGACTTTATTAATTTTAATAATACTGATTATGATTATTATTAGTAGTAGTATTATTAATAATAAAATTATTAATTACAATTATGATTATTATTATCATGATTTCATATTTTATTTTTATATTAATTATTATTATTATTATTATTATCAACGATAATAATAATAATAATAATAATAATAATAATAATAATAATAATAATAAAAATAACTATTATTAGTATTACCATTATTATTAATATCATATTATTTTATATTTATATGAATTATTATTATTATTATTATTATTAATATTATTATTATTATTATTATTATTATCATAATTCCATATTTTATATTTATGGGAATTATCATCATCATCATCATCATCATCATCAATTTTTATATTATTTTACATTTATATCAATTATTTTATTATTAATAAAAATTAAGATTATTATAATTACTATTATGATGATTATTATTATCATAATTTCATATTTTATTTTTATATAAATTATTATTATTATTAAAATAATAATTATAATAATTATAATTATTATAATTATTACTATTATTATTATTAATAATAATAATAATTATTGCTGTTGATATTATAACACAAATACTAAATGAATAGATACAATAATAAATGTATAATGTATGTAATAATTCATAGTGTATAAGTCTATTCATCTGACTTTACTGCAGCTCAAATCACAACCCTAATATATGACATAATAATCATGAAGCACTAAAGGACATGCATAATACCTACTGTTAACATCCAATCAGCAGCTTCAGAACCTAAAAGGGTAGCATTCAAATTAGCAACAGATGCAAATGGCAGCAAAATAGGGTCACTTTCATTTTAAATGCAGCCACATCATCCAGCATAATCTGAGGGAGTTCAATTGACGTGTCACATCAGAAAAGCTGTGTCGTGCATGAAAATGTCATCTTTTAAGGGTGTCAGTAAATTATGTTGTAAAACGTACACACAGCAGGACGCAGATTCATAAATCCACCAAGGACTCTTTAAGGGTTTATGCAAAGGTACACAGGCTCAAACACTTAATACACATCTGACCTCTGTACCTGCTTTCCCTGACATTTGTCATCCTCAATTAAGCTCCAAAACACCATCAGAAGCAAGTTTTAATTATATAGATGCTCAAAAAAAAAAAAAAAGAAGAGAATTGTGTCATTTAGGCTATGTGGAATATTTATTTTTTTACTTGTTTGCATACTTGAATTATCATTAATTATCATTGGTAGTTATCAGTGAATGAAGTATTGAAAATAAAATAATGTTTTTTTTTTTTTCTGAATTCACTCTAAAACTAATTTCCTAAAAATCAAACAAGTACTTTTATACATTTTGATCATACCTGTTAACCCTCCCGTTTTTCCTGGGATTCTCCCAAATTTTGCAATTCTATCCAGCTATCATCGAGTAAAGGTATTTTCCTGTATTTCTCCCGTATTTTTAATCTTTCTATGAAGGGTGGCAATAAACATCAAAGAGTCGGTCCTACCTTCAGTTGAAGTCAGAATTATTAGCCCCTCTTTATTTGTTTTCATTTTTTATTATTATTATTATTTTATTTCCTAAATTATGTTTAACAGAGCAAGGGCATTTTTGCAGTGTCTCTTATAATATTTTTTTTTCTTCTGGAGAAAGTCTTAGTTGTTTTATTTTGGCTAGAATAAAAGCAGTTTAATTTTTTAAAAGGAATTTTAAAGTTAAAATTATTAGCCCCTTTAAGCTAATTTTTTTTTGTCTACAGACAAAACCATCATTACACAATAACTTGCCTAATTACCCTAACCTGCCTAGTTAACCTAATTAAGCCTTTAAATGTTACTTTAAGCTGTATAGAATTGTCTTGAAAAATATCTAGTAAAATATTATTAACTGTCATCATGGCAAAGATAAAATAAATCAGTTATTAGAAATGAGTTTTTAAAACTATTATGTTTCGAAATGTGTTGAAAAAATCTTCTCTCTGTTAAACAGAAATTGGGTAAAAAATAAAAAGGGGTGCTATTAATTCAGGGGGCTAATAATTCTGACTTCAACTGTATGTGCAACCCATATCGCTGAAGCACCAGGAGACGCCCCTGGCTCTTAAATGTGAATCTGTGCTTTCACTTTATTTAGGCATAAAACCACTTTGAAATAAATATAAAAATGGCAGTATTCCCCTCCTTTCCATTCCAGGCACTGTTGCCCTTCCTATGCAATCCTCAAAACAGTCAGTTCATGTAGCGGTGCGTGACTGTCAGACGTACTCCATAGTGATAAATAGATGCTGCTTCCCAAACGGATTCTGTGCACATGAGTTGAAGCGGATCGAAACGGGACACTCTGGGTTTTGGGTGAGTGTTTGAACAGACATATACACATAATAATAATAATAATAATAATAATAATAATAATAATAATATCTAAATATGTCGATCATGGGTTTTCTTTTAAACACAACAAATTTAGCCTTAAACGAGCATAAAAAGTTAGGAAAGCAATCGGATGCTTTCATTATAGATCTGTGGATTTTTAAAATGACACGTCTGTTATTTAATATAACTTAAAAATCTAAATGAGAAATTCATTCACTACTCTTTAATCAGAAAGTTTAAATTATTCAGTGAAAAATGTTTAATGAGATTTGATAACTTGATTCAATTTCTTTACAATAGCTTTTTTCGAATGTCTGCTAAAACAGTTTCAACTATTTTTCTTCGCAATGAGACAGCTCCAGATGAACATATTTATTCATTTGGGGGGGGTCATTGGCGGATTAATTATTTTTACATCCCAGTGTTGATAGCTATGATTTTGATTATTAACTCACTGAGTATAACCTCATGTCACGATACTGGAATTCGATACCAATCAGTACAGGAATTTAAAAAATGTCCATTTACCGCTAACATTTCAGCACCATGGAGCACGTTCTTAAACAGTGCTGATTGGCCATTGTGTTCACTTGGTCAACAGAAATAACTGTGATTGGCTGTGAAGGTCATCAGTTCACCAAACTCACAGCTGTTTACTGAGTGTAACTACAGATTTTTAGATTAGATTCAACTTTATTGTCATTACACATGTACATGTACAAGGCAACGAAATGCAGTTTAGGTCTAACCAGCAGTGCAATAGCAGCAAGTGCAGGATACAGGTATAAGTTATAAAGTGCAGTTATAGAGAAACTATAGTGATATTTACAGATGGATGTACTATCAACATTATATACAGGTTGTATTAGCTATGAACAGATTTACAATAAATGGATATATGTACAGGATACTATTAATAGCAGAAGTGTGCAGATAGATAAACATAATTACAAATGTTCATGTGCAGTGGGTATGTCCAGTTCAAGTAAATGAATCAGTGCAATGAATATGTGCAAACTTTAAATGTGCAAATGTTAAATAGTGCAGTGATTGTGAGGAGTATAAGTTAGAGGAGTGTGGGGGGTGTATTGGGGGGGCAAATGAGTCAGTAAGGGGCAGAGTTCAGAAGGGAGACAGCTCTGGGGAAAAAGCTGTTCCTCAGTCTGCTGGTTTTTGTCCGGGGGAGCCTGAAGCGCCTGCCGGAAGGCAGGAGAGAGAACAGTCTGTGAGCAGGATGAGAGGTGTCCTTAAGAATACTGCGTGCTCGGCGCAGACAGTGTTTCTTCTGGATATCCTCAATGGCTGGCAGTGTAGTCCCTGTGATGCGTTGGGCAGTTTTCACCACCCGCTGCAGTGCCTTACGCTCAGCAACAGAGCAGCTTCCATACCAGACTGTGACGCAGTTGGTCAGGATGCTTTCTATTGTGCAGCGGTAGAAGTTCACCAAGACGGCTGATGAAAGCTGGTTCTTCTTAAGTTGCCTCAAGAAGAATAGGCGCTGGTGAGCCTTCTTGACCAGGCTGGAGGTGTTGGTGGTCCAGGAAAGGTCCTTAGAGATGTGGGTCCCCAGGAACTTGAAGGATGAGACAGGCTCAACGGCCATCCCATTAATGTGGATGGGATCATGCGAGCCTGTTCGTACCTTCCTGAAGTCCACAATGAGCTCCTTGGTCTTGCTGGTGTTAAGGAGCAGATTATTGTCGGTGCACCATGTGGCCAGATGCTGTATCTCCTCCCTGTAGGCAGTCTCATCATTATTGCTGATTAGACCAATCACTGTGGTGTCATCTGCAAATTTGATGATGGTGTTGGATCTGTTCACAGTCGATGGTAAAAAGGGAGTAGAGGAAGGGGCTCAGCACGCAGCCCTGGGGTACACCAGTGTTGAGTGTGACGGTGGTGGAGCAGATGTGGCCTGATCTAACATTCTGAGGTCTGTTAGTCAGAAAGTCCATAACCCAGTTGCAGAGAGACGCGTTGATATCCAGGTCTCTGAGTTTGATCATTAGCTTAGAGGGTATGACAGTGTTGAATGCTGAGCTGAAGTCAACAAACAGCATTCGTGCATAAGTGTTTTTATTGTCCAGGTGTGTGAGGACAGAGTGCAGTGCTATGGAGACGGCGTCTTCTGTGCTCCTGTTGCCACGGTAGGCAAACTGATGTGGGTCCAGTGTGGATGGCAGAGAGTCTTTCAGATGTGCCAGGACCAACCGCTCGAAGCACTTCATGATGATGGGTGTGAGTGCTACAGGGCGGTAGTCATTCAGGCATGATGGGCTGGAGTGTTTGGGCACTGGCACAATAGAGGTGGTTTTAAAGCATGTTGGCACAGTTGCTAGGTTAAGCGACAGGTTGAAAATGTCTGTGAATACCCCAGTGAGCTGTTCTGCACATGCTTTGAGGACGCACCCAGGGATACCGTCTGGTCCAGCAGCCTTACGCACATTGATCCGACTCAGTGCGGTGTAGACTTCTGAGGAGGTGAGTGTGATAGTTGAGTGGTCGGTTGAGGTAGTGTTCCTGGTGTAGGGTTCTGTATTGTCTCTTTCAAAGCGGGCATAAAAGTCATTTAGCTCGTTCAGGAAGGAGACATTTGTGGCTGTGGGGGTGGACTGGCTGGGTTTGTAGTTGCTGATGGCCTGGATGCCCTGCCACATGCGCCGAGGATCAGAGTTGGAAAAGTGCTCCTCTAGCTTTAGCTTGTAGCAGTGCTTGGCCTTTTTGATGCCCCTCTTCAGATTAGCCCTGGAAGTGCTGTAGGCCTGTGCATCCCCTGATCTGAATGCAGTGTTGCGTGCCTTCAGCAGGAGGCGCACCTCCTTGTTCATCCATGGCTTTTGATTTGGGTATGTGGTGATCTGTTTCTGGGTTGTAACACTGTCTATGGTGGTGTTGATATATTCCAGAACAGAGGAAGTGTAACTGTCAATGTCTGTGTGAGAGCCACATGTGGCCTGGGAAGCAAACATACTCCAGTCTGTGTGTTCAAACCTGTCCTGGAGTGTGGAGTCCACCCCCGCTGGCCACACTTTGATGGTCCTTACTGATGGCTTCACACGGTTGACGATGGGTGAGTATTTGGGGGTGAGAAACAGACAAAGGTGGTCTGATTGACCCAAGTGGGGGAGGGGGGTCACAGCGTATGCTTCAGCCATGTTTGTGTAAACTTGGTCTAAAGTTTGTTTCCCCTTGTGTGGCAGAAAATGTTTTGATGGAATTTGGGGAGCACTGTCTTTAAGTTTGAGTGATTAAAATCCCCCGCAACAATAAAAGCAGCCTCCGGGTGAGCAGTCTGTTGTTTGCTGATGGCTGCATGAAGTTCATTCATAGCGAGCTTGGCATCAGCGTCGGGAGGGATATAAGCAGCAGTTATTATGGTGGAGGTGAACTCCCGTGGCAGATAAAACGGTCTACATTTAACCATTAGAAATTCCAGGTTAACAGAGCAATGTCTCCCAACGACGACAGAGTTTGTGCACCAAGCTTTGTTAATATAAATGCATAATCCTCCGCCTCTGGTCTTACCGGAGTCATCCGCCGTTCTGTCTGCTCGGAATGTTTGATGCTCCGTTAGCGATATAGCGGTGTCTGGTATCCCGCTGTTTAGCCATGTTTCTGTGAAAATCATGACATTACAGTTCCATAATCTTTTGCTGTGGTTGATGCGCAGTCGAATCTCATCCATTTTGTTCACCAGTGACCGTACATTGGCGAGAAAGATGCTGGGTAAAGAGAGCCGGTGTGGTGTTAGCTTTAGCTTAGCTCTTAGCCCGCCGCGCTTCCCCCGTCTTTGTTTACGTTCTCTGCGCCGCCTCCGAGCACTTCCGCCCGGCCGTGTAGGGCTCTGAGGCCCGTGTGTTCTGGCGATCTCAGGGATGAGTCGAAGATTGTTAATAAAACTGTCCGGAATGCACAATCCAATATCCAAGATGTCCTGTCGGGTGTACGATGTAAAGGCACTGCTGTTCTGCACGAACAGACCCGAAATGAGCAGGAATAATACTGCAAAATTGCAGATACTGGAGAGACGCTGAGCCTCGCGAACCGAACGCGCCGCCATCTTGTCTCAATAAAAAAGATACAGGAACACTGGAGTGTTTTAAAGCTGTGAAGATCAGTTGATTTATCAGCGGATCACTCGTAAGTTAGCTTATAAACAGACCAGCGGCTGTTGGTAACTATGGATAAAAATAGTAGAAAAAAACAAACACTAAGTGAGTCCAACATTCTTCAATATGTAACTTTGTTTGTGTTCAACATTAATTAATTAAAATAAAATAAACAATTAAATTACATTAAATTAAAATAATAAAATAAAATAAACAATTAAATTAAATAAATAAGAATAAAAATAAAATAAATAAAAATAAAATAAATAATTAAATTTCAATAAATTAAATGAATAAAAATAAAATAAACAATTAAATTACATTAAATCAAATAAATAAATAGGTAGGTAGTGCTAAGTAGGTAGTGCTGTCGCCTCACAGCAAGAAGATCGCTGGTTCGAGCCTCGGCTGGGTCAGTTAGCGTTTCTGTGTGGAGTTTGCATGTTCTCCCTGCGTTTGCTTGGGTTTCCTCCGGGTGCTCCGGTTTCCCCCACAGTCCATGCGGTATAGGCTAAAATAGTCCGTAGTGTATGAGTGTGAATGGTTGTGTAAGGATGTTTCCCAGGGATGGGTTGCGGCTGGAAGGGCATCCGCTGCGTAAAAACATGTGCTGGATAAGTTGACGGTTCAATCCGCTGTGGCGACCCCGGATTAATAAAGGGACTAAGCCGAACAGAAAATGAATAAATAATTAACTATTAAAATAAATTTTAATAAAAGAAATAATTAAATTACATTAAATTAAATAAATAAAAATGAAATAAACAATTAAATAAATAAAAAATAAGAATAAAAATAAAATCAATAAAAATGAAATAAAAAGTTTTAAATACATTAAATCAATCAATCAATAAATAAATAAATAAAATTTGGAACAAGATAAAGGTGAATAAATGATGACTGAATATTTTTTGGGGGGTGAACTATCCCTTTATCTGTTCCTTTAAATACGTACATCAACTCGCATGCATATAGTAAACTGCAGGCCACAAACACACCAAAAGCAATCTGTTGAGTGAGTATCTGTGTCAAATGTCCTCTTGAGCCCTCTTCACAGACCTAAAATGACAAATGACAAACTCTACCATCTCATGGACTCGACAGCCATCCACCAATAAAGGCCATGTGACTGTTGGTCCACATGACGGCATCCATTTGGGACAGGGCCCATGTGTCTTAGACCTCTGATAGAGTGCACTTATACCTCTCGAGACATTTCCACTGGTACGAGCAATTGAATGGGACTACAGAGGGTGGAAAGGGTCAGCTCTTCATTTATAAGACCCATCCTTAGCGCAGACCAATCAAAACAGGCAAACAAAAAGAAGTCACTCTCCAAATGAACAATCACAAACGCAGGGACTCCGAAAAAAGATGGAAAAAGCCATCATGTCCTCCCACATCAGGAACTCTGAGACACAATACTCCTGGTAAAACACTGCACTGGTTCAAAAGGTAAAATGAACACCAAATTGCTTCTGTCCGAAGTGCCATCCCCACTTTTAAATTCGCTCCGCCGCATGTCCCTCTTCCCATTCCGCGATCAAAGTAACCCATCCCACTGGGTCTATACGACATGAAGGTGTGATGAAGGTATCCTGCCCCACAGGAACACTATTTAATGGTTGAGAGCACATTAAATTATATGACCTGGTGAGCAGACGTGTTATTCTTGCAGTGGAAAAGAAAATCCATTATGTTTATGCTGTACGAGCACTGCTGAGAACAAAAAGTATCAACTTGAGGTTAAACGGGACAAAACCGCTGCATGTATCTGTACACATTCAGACTGAACGTTGGGTTTTTAGTTCAGTTAACAATTGGATAAGAAATTGCTACATGGTTTGACAAAACAACTAAATGTTCAAGGTCTTGACAGTTGTCAGGTTTAGAGATGCCAGATAATTTGACTTTGCCTTCAGGCTTTATTATTTTAAGCACGGAATTTGGTTCATTGTTGTGCAAAAGCATGATACTTTAAATCAGAGATGCTCAAAGTAGAGCCCGCGGGCCAATGTCGACCCATTGTAACCTTTGATTTGGCCCACCATCCCAACTAAGAGGAGAGTGAGAATAATGGAGGGGATTGGGGCGAATGCCTTTAACACAGAGATGGTCATTTCTAATTTGACGTGACCTTTTTGTGGTATTATCTCTGAGCTTCAAAAAGAATCAAACTGAATTAAATGTTTCAATCAAATGTTGTAAATTAATCTGATTTTTAAAAATGTAAATACGCTCACTCAACGGATAGAGGACTATGCAGAAGCAAATCAAGGCAAAAACTAGTGTAATTCTGTTATAAATGAGATTTTTTCTGTAATAAGTTCATTGTAAAATATACAAATATTGTATTAGTTAATATAAAGTAATGTTTGACAGTAATTTTAAAATATTATTTAAAAAATTAGCAATTTACTCTGGCAACTATATTTACCTTCGAATCCCCTAGCCTCAATCAAGTTTGGTTTTTGGTCCTTCATAAGAATAAGTTTGGGTACTCCTGCTTTAAATGTATTTTGGCAATATTATTTATATTATTATATTATTCTAATGTCCTCGCCATATAAATTAAGGAAGAACTAAGTAGGTGCTTAGAAAAATGACTGTCTTACAGATATATCTGATTTTATTCCTGCCAAATTTGTGTTTTTCTCCAGCGTTGCCAAGTCAGCAGTTTTCCAGCAAAATTGGGATACTTCTAACCACTTGTTGCAGATTATATTGCATTCATTACATTTATATGGTTACACTGAAATACTTTATTCTAGCAAATTTATATTATAGCAATAAAAATGATGAAACAATTTTTTGAGAAAAGATCAGATTTGTTTAAATTTAAATGATTTTAAATAATTTAAACGATCGTTGTTTAAATGATTCGACATTTGTCTTGATCCTTAGTCTGTTCATATCGACACCAACACGAAACAATACCAAATATGTTCTGTGCCGGATCCGGTAAAACGCGAACGTTTCCCTTCCCCTTTCCCTTCAAAGGCTAGCAAAGAGCGGGTATGTGTGGGACTGCTCATAACTGAAGATGAGTGAACATTAATGAGTGAACCTGCAACCGGGGATTCGTCAGCCATTTGTTAAAGGAAGGATCAGAAAAGACTGTTGATGTAGTGGATTTTGACAGATCAGTACACAGTTCATGGAAGTTCAGTTTCTTCCTCCATTTCACAAGTATAAGCAAGCGTGATTAAAATGGTTGCCTCCTTGTTTTCTCAAGCGGCTTGTAGTGTATCTGTTAATTCTTTACACTGAAATACTTTATTCTAGCAAATTTATATTATAGCAATAGGAAAAATTGTACTAGGATGATAAAACAGATTGAGCACATTTTTTTTTAAGTGGAGGGGCACTAAAGGAGAGACTGCGGCTGCATCCGTGGCTGCATTCTTAACGCCTGAACGGGTGCAGCCAATGGAATGTTTTTGGCTTAAGACTTCCAATCTCATTCACTTCAATTGATTTCAGATGTTTGTTTGATGCTTGTTCCGCTTCTGTTCTGTGATTGATGTTGCAAACTGATATTTTCTTATTATATTATAGGTGGTTCTCCTTTTTATGTATAGTCATAAACACACTTAATTGTAGAGCAGGTAGTTTGACCATTTCTGCCATTTATTATTCGTGGTCATTTCTCCTATAGGCAACTAAATAAGAAGTTCCAAAAACAAATTGCAAAAAACATAGCAGAATAAGGTCAATATAGTATGAACAAAACAGTATGCAACCCAAGTCTAAGTTCATAGTATTTGAAAAACAGTAGGGGGAAAGTACCCAAATGTCCTACTACTTCTTGTGAGATTCTGAAGTGGACATCCCATAGACACTTTATTATCCCATGAAGCCATGTAAGAGGATTTATGGATGGGAGTGAAGAGACACAACGGATGTGGGTGGGTCATGTCATGTGATAATGACAACATGGCAGATGTAGAACGTCGGAATTCTCTTCATACTAAAATTTATACTATAGAATACACTTTTCTAATGGCCGTGAAGTAAATTCAAATGTAGTAGCAACTCGAGTAGAATGCGATTTCAGAAACAGCTTATGCGGCTGTATTTGTTTCCATGGTAACAGATTGGCAGGACTCTCCAGCATTTTTGCTAAATAATAACTGTAAAAGTATATACAATCTTTAAAAAGAAAGAATGTCGATTTACAATTTAATTAACATCTTATATGTTTATTTTAGATTGTTTTAAATTTAAATTTAAAATGAATTTTACAAGTTTGGGGTTTACTTCCACTGGCAGCTGATCTGAATTTGCTCACATTTTAACTGGACGGCCCATGGCAATTTTAAGGTAAGATTATTTTTTTCAAATGATAATACAATTTTTATAATTACTAATACAGTTATTTTCAAATAAGAAGCTATGTACAATGCATACAGTGGTGTAAAATATGTATTTTACAAATGGGCGGAGATATTTTGAGTTTCAATATTATGGAAATCGCTTTGATTGACTATTGGGCTAGTTTTGTTGCATAAACCTGGCAACCCTGTTTTCTCACACGTTATTAATCATTTGATAATAAATATATTGTTTTAAACTTCTCTTTCTTTTTTGCTCACTAAAGTAAAATTTATCTGATCGCAAATACAACAAAACGGTAATATTGTAAAATATTTGTACTAAAGAGCCCCTATTACAGGTTTTTGAAAATTTTCAGCGCTAATTGAATGAAAACATCCGACTAAGGTTTAAATCTAAAAAGGGAACCTTGTTAAAAAATATAGATTCTTTTTTTTATAAAAGATCCAAATCGTTTAAATTTAAATGATTTAAAATAATTTAAATGATCATTGTTTAAATGATTCGTCGTTCGCTTGGATCTTTAGCCTGTTCGCATCGACATAGACATGAAACAATACCAAATATGTTCTGTGCCGCATCCGGTACATGAACGCGCCTTTCCCTTCAAATGCTAGCAGAGTGTGGGTGTGTGTGGGACTGATCATAACTGAAGTTGAGTGAACATTAATGAGTGAACCTGCAACCGGGCCATTTGTTAAAGGAAGGATCAGAAAAGACTATTCATGTATGGGACTTTGACAGAGCTTGTCAAGAACTTTATCAGTACACAGTTCAAGGATCATTCTTTTCCTCCATTCCAAAAGTAAACGTGATTAAAATGGTTGCCTCCTTGTCATCTCTAGGTTGCAAAATGTATTTTTATTGTGTTTTTGTCACTTGTAAATGCTCCACGCAGCTTGTAGTGTATCTGTTAATTCTTTATTTTCTCATATCCTGTCTAAAACCATGTTGAAAATGCGTTGTGTGCCGCTTTGTTTACCGATTTAAAAGCGCTTGTGAGCTCGCGATCCTCTGCCGTTTGTCATTGTTTTGGTCACCATCAGCTGTTTCTACACATGTGCGGCAGTCAAGTTTCAAAATAGTTTAGCTTTTGCCACTGTGTGGATTGATACTGAATGTGTCATTGTTATTACTTATGGTCAAAAGTAGAGCAATATGCTAGTGTTTAACTGCATTGCTCACACATATACTCTGCACTCTGACTACTTCAACAATGTTGATAAGAAGTGGTGGGTGTTTCTCTCACTGAACACAGTCGACCAATCGCAATTGACTGGGTCATCGGACAAATCAGCGCAGATTAACATCGCGCTAAGGAGGGGTTTTGGAACAAATGAATTGCTGAACGAATCATATGGGAGTCGTTGGGATAATTAGGTGAAAACAAATGCATATTATAAGACAATGAAACTGTTTTTTGACCTTGCATGCATATCATCCTGTTGTTGGAGACCCCCAAAACCAAAATATGACCTTTTATAATGCAAAACATGGCCTTTAAAAAAAAAATCTATTTTAAAATCTTGTAGCAGTCGATACTCAAGTTTGCAGTGTCATGTGATCCTTCAGAAATCATTCTACAGTCTTTGTATCCTAACCAGCCCAGAAATCTCATATTATCAGTATTGATGCGCTCACCATGCAGACGTCTCTATTAAACTAATAATGGCTGTATGGATTGTGAGATTGTTCTGCAATCCCTTCATACAAAACCTGCAAATACTTGTCATTATGTGTTTTGTCCACCAAAATTCTTCACATCCACAGCATTCTCACACCTGCTGCACCCAGATGGAGGTTCAAGATGAGGACTGAATGATATAATAAAACTCACATCGACCTCTCCACACACACAAACCCACACACACACACACACACACACACACACACACAGAGAATAGTATAATCCCACAAAGCACACTTACCCAATCAAAAGCAGCGCGGAACACACAATCACAAATCCTATTGTGTACTTCAGTGCATTTTTCACTTGCTGTAATGAGAGAATAAAAAAAAAAACAGGTTTATCAGACTGTATTCATCAAGTCATCAATCCGTGATAAATTATGCTTCATGTGGAGAGGGGCTTTGGGCTGGAGTATAATTACATATTTGAAGCACTTAACAGTCAGGAACACAGTGTACCAAGTTGATTCCCTGATGGAGGCATTGTGGCTCCGTTTCAAAGCCTACTGAGCTAATGCAGTGACCTAACAAAACCTTTAAAGTAGGGATGCATGGAAATGAAAATTCTGGGCCAAAAATGAAAACTGAATATTCTGGATGAACTTGGCTGGAAACCGAAACTGAAATTTGCTTTGTGATAATTATGTATTATTTTCTTAAATAATAAAAAGTCATTTTGTACGACTTTTAAAATTGAACTCAATAATTAAACGTATTCTGTTTAAAAAAAACACACACAAACCAATAAAATAACCATATTTTTTCCAGAGTCATCATTTTATGAGCATTGCTATGATAGTACAGTAACACTACTACATAGAAATGCCCTGTCTGCGTGTTATTTGAGTGGACTTTGCATTTCTAGTGAGCATGTGTGGCTAATGCATAAATAAGCATACATGCACATGAGCAGAATATCCACAAAGCCGAATATTAAGTTATGTTGGTCCGTGCACAAACTAGCTTTTGTTGGTGCAGCAACAAACTGGCCTTGTGTGGTGCTATTGAAATGAATGAGTTTTATAGCGCAGCACTTCCCATGTCCAGTGTGAAAGCCGCTTTTCGGCCTTTTTTTTACAGTTCTTATCGGTTGAGAATTTGGTGCATCTCTACTTAAAAGTGACTGTTGTGTGTCGTTTTTCTTGTTCAGATGAAAATAAAACATGCCATTATCGGGCAAAAATTGTATTAGGGTTGGGCGATGTCAACCAATTCGGCATTGTACGATGTCTAATATGAAACATCCCAATAGACGATGGCATTGTCGTCATAGGCGGTGGTAAATTAATTATGAATTATTTGTAGCCTACCGTTTCAATTACCTGACCCGCATGGTCTTTGTTTTACCCATAACCAAATCATAAATGGATAAAGATTAGTTACACACAAATTAGCACCTGTCAATTTTCCGCGGGACTCGTGAATAGACAGAGTGATCTGTGTCGTTATAATGGCGTCGACAAACTTGGTTGGTAAAAAAAGATGCACAACTAACAGGAACCAACCAACAGTATCTGAGGTTTTCGCTAAAATTACTAAGTACAAGCGTGAAAGCAAAAGATTGAAGCAGTGTACTGACCCGCTGACTGCCTGGACCCGCTGTCATGAGCACATGACAGTCTGTGTGTGTGTGTGGCTGTGTGTGTGTGTGTGTCTGTGTGTGTGTGTGTGTGTGTGTCTGTGTGTGTGTGTGTGGTCACCTCATTTGCGTTGTTAGCGGTAGTGTGGAAGGAGGGCTGCTCAGAAATGCTAGGTAAAACGAGTGGATGTGGATCGTTTCGTTCTAAAAAACGAAGACATAGGGCCTAGGTGTGTATTTTTTGCAAGTGGATTTGCAACAAGGCCGGGCGAAGGATCGCGATGCCGGCTCAGCATCGTGGTGTCTGTCGGCCATCGGCGATGGACGATGGCATCGTCTATCGGCCCAACCCTAAATTGTATGCATCCCTACTTAAAAGTGACTGATTTGTACCATTCTACATGGAATTTACAAAGAGCAGTCATCATATAAAGCCCAAGAGAGTCTCTAATAACAGTTGAGGCATAGCATACCATTTTTCTGCCATTTTTTCCCTTATTAGGACAATGAAAAAACATTATCAGCTAAAATTGTGGAGCCTATCCCTACATAAAATTGACTGATTTGGAACATTCTACATTTAAGACATAAAGAGCAGTCATAACATGAAGCCCATCCGGGACTATGATAACAGCAGAGTTTTATAGTTTGGCTTTAGCTGGTTAATACTCTAATGTATGTAATTATTAAAGTAAACTATGCAAAACTAAAAGTACAATATATGATGCACAAAAAGGTCGAGTAAACCAGTGAATGCTTAATATGTAATTGGGATGAACTGAAATAATAGAAATAATGGCTGATACAGAATACTCCATAACCGATATGCAGATTATATTATATTATATTATATTCTCATTGGCCACTTTATTAGGTACACCTTACTAGTATCAGGTTTGATCCCCTTTTGGATTCAGAACTGCCTTAATTCTTCGTGGCATAGATTCAACAAGGTACTAGAAATATTCCTCAGAGATTTTGGCCCATGATAGCATAACACAGTTGCTACAGATTTGTCGGCTGCACATCCATGATTGAAATCTCTGATTCCACCACATCCCAAAGGTGCTCTATTGGATTGACTTCTGGTGACTGTGGAGGCCATTTGAGTACAGTGACCTCATTGTCATGTTCAAGAAACCAGTCTGAGATGATTCATGCTTTATGACAGGGTGTGTTATCCTGCTCGAAGTAGCCACCAGAAGATGGGTAGACTTTGGTCATAAAGGGATGGACATGGTCAGCAACAATACTCAGGTGGGCTGTGGCGTTGACACGATGCTTAATTGGTACTAATGGGCCCAAAGTCCCTAATGTACCTAACTGCTCTTTTGCATACCTCGGTTGTAACAAGTGGTTATTGGAGTTACTTGTTGGCCTTTCTATCAGCTCGAACCAGTCTGGTCTTCTCCTCTGACCTCAACAAGGTATTTGCGCCCACAAAACTGCCGCTCACTGGATATTTTCTCTTTTCAGACCATTCTCCGTAAACCCTAGAGAGGGTGGTGCTGAAAATCCCAGTAGGATCAGCAGTTTCTGAAATACTCAGACCAGCCCATCCGGCACCAACAACCATGCCACGTTCAAAGTCCCTTAAATCACCTTTCTTCCCCATTCTGTATGCTCGGTTTGAACTGCAAGCAGATCGTCTGACCATGTCTACATGCCTAAATGTATTGAGTTGTGGCCATGTGATTGGCCGATTATAAATTGTTAACAAGCAGTTGGAGATGTGTACCTAATAAAGTGGCCAATGAGAGTATCATAACATGGTATAGCACAAACATAGCATTCTCTTGCTCATCCATCATATTACATGGAGCTCTAAAACAAAGTCTGTGACATGCATTATAAGATTGCATTATCCATAAGAATTTATGCAAAGCACCATAATCATCCGGCCTACCTTTCAGGACAACACAAAGACAAAACACGCTGCCTACGTAGGATGCTCAAAAGTTTTTGGAATGAAGCCACTTCAGACTGTTTCAAAGGAAGGAGGAGGAGTGTAAAGTTTCGAAAGAGATCCAAACTTCCAGAAGACGGAAGAAAAAGCTGATCAGCATGTACTGCTGCCACATCACTGTGTGACGTCTTTAGAGAATAATATCTGACATTTGAAATGAGCTGCATTATAGCGCGTAGGGTGTGTTTTTGATCAGTTTATCACCTCGCTGCAGTCAAAACGACTTGCAGATGGAGTCTGGGTGAACTCGCCTGGGTTGTTATAAATGAACTGCCATAACTGTAATCAGGCAAATATCACTTAGCAATACCTCAAGGGCATTTTCTGTTGATATGATTAATGCTAACTTTTCAACCGCAGACAGCGTGCTTGCTTTAACATACTAGTACAGCACACACTATTTATTGACTACAAATAGCTTAACATGACTCTAGTTTTTCATTCTGCGAGTGAATTATCTGTGTGAGGCTGATCTTTTTTAGAGCGCACGGGTGTAGGAGATGGAAAGGAAGAAGTGTCAGGTTTACCAAGCACTTGTTGTTGTTGTCTTCATCTTTCTCCTCGTAGTAGAAATAGACAAAGGGGATCCAGAGGAAGACGCAGAACAGAATGATGGAGTAGAGAGCTGTGGAAGAGAAAAGATGGAGTTAGACACATGGAGTTCATACCAATTAAACACAGTGGATTAAAAAGGAGGTGTTCAGGTGTCACAGGGTCACTGATGTGGCACTCAATTTTTTGTGTGTGTCCAGTTAAATGATTGTATTAAAAATGCAATTTGTACAAATGATGACCTATGCCTCTTTTATGATGGGTTTTTTTCATCATAATGTGGTGTCAAAAAGTCAAAGATGTCAAGGTTGCATGAGATTAAAAAGGTCTAATACGCTGAAATAGCTTTAAAACTTTTATTATTACAGTTTTTAAAAGAATAATAAATGACCAGTGCAATCAGTTTTATGTTTGTTCTCGAATTCATTTTCCATATTTTACATTTTCCTATACAACATTTCTGAATTTTATCATTTTATGTATTTATGTTTTTGTATTATCTTTTCACATCCAAAATCCTAACAACATAAAATAAGTATTATAGAAAATGGTACAAATGTTTTTTCTATTAAAATGTATTATTTCTAAATTTGTTTTGTTTGGTTTTTAAGAAACCAACATAACATCAGACATTTAATAATTACATTTTCTATTGAAGGCTTTTCCTTTTACAATATGCCAACGGTACAGAATCACTGAAATAAATAAATAAATAAATAAATAAATAAATAAATAAATGAATAAATAAATAAATAAATAAATAAATAAATAAATAAATAAATAAATACTTCTTTGGGAATAAATGTGGTGTGTCAAAAAGTCAAAGATCAACATGAACAACTAATCAGTGCACAGAGATACAATAATATGCACTATATGAATGAGTTATAAAGTAAAGCATACATTTAAAGCATTCAGTCAGATAAGAAACATGTTAAATAAGTGAGTTTTGAGAGCAGTTTTAGTCTGAAGTGAGGAAATAACTCTGAGAACTTGTGGAAGTTAATTCCAGAACCTGGCAAAGCCTTTCCACCACTGGTTAGCCAGAATTTTGATCAAAGTCAAGATTGCATGAGATTAAAAAGGTATAAAAGGCTGAAATAGCTTTAAAACTTTTATTATTACATCACACATTTATTAGGAAAAACAAGGCATTCAACAGAAAATTTTATATTTACAATATGGAAAAGGTACAGAATCACTGATTAAATAAATAAATAAATACTCCTTTGTGAATAAATGAGGTGTGTCAAACAGTCAAAACTCTCAAGGTTGCATTAGATTAAAAAGGTCTAATTGATACGCTGAAATTAATCTCTATACAGATTTTTCTGTACTTCATCATTCATGTATTTATTTATAAACGTGTTTTTATAAAAGTTTTTTCTTCTGCTGTTTTTTTTAATCAATTAATAATTTTTTTCATATACAAAAATCATAAGTCCATAGAATAAGTAGTTATATGAAATAGTATAGATCTTTTTTCTATAAAAATTTGTTATTTCTAAAAAATCTTAAACATAAAAATCAGCTTAAAAGTATACATTTAATAACCTTAAATCAATAACCTTTTCTATTGAAGGCTTTATTTTTCCTTTTACAATATGGCAAAGAAGCACTGATAAAATAAATAATTAAATAAATAAATAAACAAATAAGCAAATAAAACTTGGTAGTTGTGTGGAAAAAAGAGAAAATTTATTTGTTATTTTTACCTTGTTATGAGTTATTTCTTGTTGTTATTTTGACATGCTACTTTGGGATATTAACTCATTATTTTGACCCAACTCCTTAAGTCGTTAACTCAATATTTCAACAATAACTTTCTATTTCAAGATAATAACTAGTAATCCTGACATAACTCATTATTTCAATATATTAAGTCATAATTGCAAGATATTAACTCAATATAATAACTCATTTTTTCTTTGAGACATTGAAACAAAAAAGTCATCAACTCATCAAGTGTAATTTAGATTATTCTGTATAAGCTCTATTAAAGGGTTTCATTAAATATCTGAATCAACGTTTTGTATAGTACACATTAGTACAAGCATTCATTAATTAAACATAAAGCACTAAACTCATAAACACCACCTTCTCTATGTTAACAAATGGGACTTTGGACAAAAAATGAAATACACTAGCAATAAAACTTCCCAAAAGATGGATTTGGTCAATTAAGGCACTTGTTATAATGCTGATATAAAAATCAGGCATTCGTTTTTGTGAGAAATATGTTTTTAGCCAGTAATTTGATTTTATAAAAACATGGCAGGTCATTATGATAAACAGTTGTGATTGACATAAGGATTGTTGTTTGATTCGAGAGCAGAATCAATGTTCGATTTCGATGTTATTTTACCATGCCTAAAAGGATCACAAATCAACAGTAAAATCAGTGTCACTTCCTAGACTCCTAGAAACTAATAAAACTCCCACATGATGAGGGGTGAGCCCAAAAGCGCAGACAAGCTGAAATAATCAAATTAAAGGAGCAAAGATCACTGATATTGCAGGAGTTTATGTAACAGACTGTGACAGGCAGAGAAAGAGATTTTGTTGATTCCTCTCTTTCCCTGTCATGCAATGAATTCAAATCGTCAGCTTGGCCTATTTTAGCTTTGAAGTGGATCACACACACTTTTGTGACCCTGCAAATTGTCATCTTCGCTTCTAATGTAGGTTACTCAGTTGATATACAAGCAATTTGAATAATACAATTGGTCTTTTGTTCGGAAAACGTGTTACCTGCAGATCTGTTTGTATACATGATTGGAGTAGATTAAAAAACGGTACCTGGAAACACACACACACAAATCTGGAGTATAAAAGACGTAAACATATCTCACAACGTCTTTTCTCTAAATAGAAACAAGTTTAAGATATGAACTCGTTATTCTGACATACTTTAATAAGTCATTAACTTGATAGCTCAACAATTAACTTGCTATAATCAAGATATTAACTAATAATTTAGATAGTAATGTAATTAAGATAGTAATTTCAACACAACTCATTTTAACATCATTAAATCATTATTTGAAGATATTAACTCACTACTTTTATCACTGTATTATCATAAATACTATGTATTATCAGATCATCATTTCAAGACTCTATTTCAATATTATAACTCATTATTTTGAGATATTAAGTTGTTATTCTGACAAAAAAATAGGAGATATCATCAATTCATCAAATATAATTGATATTTTTTTCACATCAGTTCTTTTAATGGGTTTCATTAAATTTTTAAATCAACTTTTTGTATAGTGCACATTGACACAAGCCTAAATTAACTTAAGCACTCAACTTATACCCAGCTTTCTTCATGTTAACAAATGGGACCAAATCAAAAAATGAATTAAATTTGCAATAAAATTTCCTGAAAGATGGTTTTGGTCAATTAAGGCACTTGTTATCACACTGATATAGGTTCGGGTTTTCATTTTTGTGACAAGTATTTTTTAGCCAGTAATTTGATGCTATAAAGAAGGCCATTAAGACTGATGTAAGTAGATTGTTGTTTATTTTGGGAGCAGAATCAATGTTCAATTGCTAAATGGAATACGAATGAACAGTAAATTCAGTGTCTTTACATTTTCTAGACTCCTAGAAACCAATAAAACATCCACATGATCTTTAACATGTAAAGTTGATTAGTGTAAGACTATCTAAAACAATCATTTTTCATTTAATCATTTCGTCGATATATGGGAGTTAGTAAAGGTAATCAACTTTTCTGTGTAGTACACATTGACACAAGCATAAATTAACTAAAGATATAGCACTCAACTCATATCCAGCTTTCTCCATGTTAACAAATGGGACTTGATTCCAAATCAAAAAATTAATTATACTTGCAATTAAGTATCCTGAAAGATGGTTTTGGTCAGTTAAGGCAGTGGTTCTCAAACTTTTAAACCAGCGACCCCCAATGTAAGATCATCAAGAACTCGCGATCCCCCACTACCAAAGCATATACAAACAATAAAAATTCACAATATTTTAACTATATTTACTATACATTAACGGTGCTTGAAATTAACATTTTTCTGTCAGTGTTGTTTTCATTCTCATCTTCAGAGCTTTACATTTTCGCGGTTGTAGCTCCTTGTCATCTGAAGACAGGAGGCGTTGACTGAGTGACTGACAGCTGATTCAACCAATCATTCGTGTTCAGTTCTTTTAGCAGTGGGCCAATAAGAAGAGCGCGAAGGCGGGGCAAGCCGTTGAAGGCTTTGTTTACTGCGGCAAGTTGACACGACAAGTTTTAAACTGTTCCTAAGCGCTGCGTTTCAAGTGCAAAGATGCATTCTGCCTGAATGTGTCCTAAATACTTTATGAATCAGTAATATATTTTTAAAAATCTGAAAATATTAGCTTTCATTTGTAATACTGAAAAATATTTATTATAATCACTGAAAATTACACAATTTTTAAATCACTCTCGCGACCCTTTGAAATTATTCTGCGACCCCTCCAGGGGTTGCGACCCCCAGTTTGAGAACTACTGAGTTAAGGCCCTAGTAATCACACTGATATTGGTTCAGGTGTTCATTTTTTTGACGAGTATGTTTTAGCCAGTAATTTGATGCTATAAAAAGGGCCATTAAGACTGATGTAAGTAGATTGTTGTTTATTTTGGGAGCAGAATCAATGTTCGATTGCTAAATGGAACACAAATCAACAGTAAAATCAGTGTCTTTACACTTTGTAGACTACTAAAAAGCAATAAAACCTCCACATGATCTTTAACATGTAAAGTTGATTAGTGTACGACTATTTGAAACAATAGTTTTCATTTAATTGTTTCAATAATTTAATCGATATATGGGAGTAAGTTAAGGTAATCAACTTTCTGTGTAGTGCACATTAACACAAGCATAAATGAACTAAAGATATAGCACTCAACTCATAAACCCCACATTCTCCATGTTAACGAATGGGACTCGAGTACAAATCAAAAAATGAATTACACTTGCAATAAAATTTCTTTGAAGGTCTAAAGTGATACAGACTATCTCCAACACTGAAATCAGAATGGCCAACAACGACCTTCTATGAGCGCCAAAAAATGATCCATCATTCTGTCCATGGTCACGCAGGACAAAAAGCTCATTTCCCTCCCGAACATGCTCCGCACACATCAGTCAAACATGCACATGTGAGTGTTTGCATGATAAATGCCTCGATTTCAAAAGATAAACATGTGAGAAAGATGGCCGAGAGCTTTTCTGTCGAGCAAAAACACACATTTATTTTTTTAACAGCAGGAGATGAGAGAAAAAAACACAGAGCAGCCACAACATTTCAAAATAAAAACATAATGGGATGAAAATGGTTATTGTTATTGTTTCATGAGCCCCGCGGCTGATTTTGCCAGCTGTTCTTGTGCTTTTCAAACCTTAATTTTTGGATTGCTGCACTTTTTCGGGATTACTGTGAGGGATTCGGTCCATGACTTGGAACAGAGCTGCTCATATACTGATAAACTCTCACGCTAGCACTACAATTTACCTTGCGCATTCCAAGCATTGATTCATTGTCAACTATAGTTATACTTCTTAACAGTGATTAAAGCATTTCTCATTGTTTGGAGCATCTGTGTAAAGATTTCAAAGGGTTCAAACTCTTTCGTTCCATGATAGAACACCAGACTTGTATTCTCACGGTAAAACGCATGCATCACACTCTGGAGCAATCCAAGGCACCCGGAATCAATCTGTTTGCAATTAGAAATACAATAACAATTTAAATTGTATCTGTCAGGGAGTGTCTGTTTGGCTAATTAGCGGTGTGGCTAAGGAAAGCATCTTTGTATGGAACCCATTCGCAGGGATTCAGTTCTGAACAATCATTCATGTCACCTTCTACTGTGAAATAATACTTTGACCTTGTCATGGTGTGATACTAATAGAAATACTATGTTTTTAATCAATGGATTTTTTTCTAACATTAATAAGCAACAGCAAAAAAAAAATACATTAACAGATAACAAAGCAGATCAATGAAATGAACATTACTATCACTTATCATATTCAGTTTAAGATTTTGGCTTTAGTTTTAAAACCAATCCAACATCATGGATTAGCACCCTATACCTTTCAGAATTAATTCTCCCCTTCGTTCCTGCTCACACTTTGAGATGTAGGTCTGAAAAATTAGCTTGCAGTACCCAAATTCGGGCTAACCAGTGGTGGAAAGCCTTTGCCAGGTTCTGGAATTAACTTCCACAAGGTCTCAGAGTTATTTTCTCACTTCAGACTTTTAAAACTGCTCTCAAAACTCACTTATTAACCTGTTTCTTAACCTGACTGAGTACTTGAAATGTATGCTTTACTTTATGACTCATTCATATAGTGCATATTATTGTATCTCTGTGCACTGATTAGTTGTTCATGGTGTTCACGTTGCATTTTTCTCTTTCTTATTGTTTATGTTGTAAGCTATTTGTATACTCTTGTATTTTTCATGTTTTCTTGTTTCTATTTACATTATGTAAAGTGGCCTTGGTTGTTTGAAAGGTGCTATATATATAAACCATATTATTATTATTATTATTATTATTATTATTATTATTATTATTACAACAGTTTAACAAATAAAACGACAAATGGAATGACAGAACAACAGATTGATAGAACAACAGAACATATATAGACAGAGAGAAGTCAACAAGACAATATTATATGATAGAATGAAGGATGGATGGATGAATGGATGGATGGACGGACGGACGGACTGAAAAATAGATCTATAGAATGAACAGACAAATGGATTGATGGAAAATACAACTATTAAACGAACGGATGAATGAAAATTAGAACTACAGAATGAATGGAAGGATGGATGGAAACTATAACTATAGAGTGGACGGATGGACGGATGGATGGTAATAAGAATTATAGAACGAATGAACGGATGGAAAGTAGAATTATGGAACAAATGGACGGACAGAAAGTAGAATTATAGAACAAACGGACGGACGGAAAGCAGAATTATAGAACAAACGACGGACGGAAAGTAGAATTACAGAACAAATGGACTGACAGAAAGTAGAATTACAGAACAATGGACTGACAGAAAGTAGAACTATCGGACGGACAGACAGACAGACGGATGGATGGATGGAAATAGAACTATAGAATGAACGGATTGACAGATTGATGGAAAATACAACTATTGCAAGAAAAGATGGACGAAAATATAGAAATATAGAACGGACGGATGGACGGAATGACAGATGGAAACCAGAACTATAGAACAGATGGATGGATGGTAAATACAATCATAGAATGAATGAAAAGATGGAAAAGAGAACTATATAACGAACAGACAAGTAGAACTGAGGAATGGATGGATGGATGGATGGATGGATGGATGGAATGGATGGATGGATGATGGATGGATGGACTATAGAATGATGGTATGAAGGAAAAACAAACAAACAATTGAAGAAACCAACTAACAAACAAACTAACAAACAATTGAACAAATAAACAAACTAACGAACAATTGAACAAACAAACTAACGAACAATTGAACAAACAAACTAATGAACAATTGAACAAACAAACTAACAAACAATTGAACAAACAGACTAATAAACAATTGAACAAACAAACTAACGAACAATTGAACAAACAGACTAATGAACAATTGAACAAACAAACAAACGAACAATTGAACAAACAGACTAACAAACAATTGAACAGACTAACAAACAATTGAACAAACAGACTAACAAACAATTGAACAGACTAATAAACAATTGAACAAACAAACTAGCAAACAATTGAACAAACAGACTAACGAACAATTGAACAAACAAACTAAAGAACAATTGAACAAACAGTCTAACAAACAATTGAACAAACAGACTAACAAACAAACAGACTAATAAACAATTGAACAAACTAACGAAGACAGACCGACAGACAGACAGACAGACAGACAGACAGACAGACAGACAGATAGATAGACAGATAGACAGATAGATAGATAGATAGATAGATAGATAGATAGATAGATAGATAGATAGATAGATAGATAGATAGATAGATAGATAGATAGATAGATAGATAGATAGATAGATAGATAGATAGATAGATAGATAGATAGATAGATAGATAGATAGAGCAAATGTGGGAGATGAATATCCTAACTATATTTACATTTTATTTTAATTCTTGTGAGATTCAATAAAAGGTCCTTCTGTACTGGGGAGGACGTTATGATTTGATATTTCCACTATTCGTGCCCTAAGGTAAAAAAATTAAAGCACCCACTGAATATGACGTTTTCTATATTCCTCCACTTTTCTCCAGCACTCATGGTAAATGCCTGCACATCACCTTTGTTTGGCAGATTGTGAGCAAGCGAAGCACCTCTAATATGCGATACGATAACACCGCCAGCCATTATGAATTCATGGGAAGGAGGTGAGGAGCAGACACTTACGCGGGCTACAAAGCTATTTTAAGCTGGAGGGGGGGTTATCTACAGCTAATGGATGTCTCTGAAGACAGGCCCAGTAAACCCGAAATAACTCCCAACCGAGACACGCTTGGCTGAATGCTTTCTTGAGGTGATAACGTGATTCATTAGCATGATTCAGAATGTGAAATCACACACACACACACACAAAAACGTAATCAGTCAATTATGACTTTGGTGGTCACTTTAGCATATACAGTTGCAAGCAAGGTTATTAGTATATTTAATTTTTTGTTATCCAATATTTTTTCCAACACATTTTAAACATCATAGTTTTAATAACTAATTTCTGATAATAGTTACTTTTGTATTTTCTATGATGACAATACATAATATTTAACTAGTTTCTTTGCAAGATACTAGCAATCCAAGCTCATTCTGAAAACGTACCATTATATACATTTCTGGAGAGCGCCAAATACGTCTCAGGAGGTACGTTTTTTGCCAGTTTTTGCTTTTTTTTGTTTTAAAGACGAAATGCAACTGTACATACTTCTGGCTACATAATTCGCGATCTCCAGACATTGATATAGGGGGACGTTTTCAGAATGAGCCTATGTCATACCTATCAACACTACCGTTTTTTTTTTTGGAAGTCTCCCGTATTTCACACCCATCTCCCGCCACCCTCCCATTTTGCCATTTTGTACATCAAAGTTCCAGCAAGCAATGAAGGTCAAGGTGCTCCAGGTTTGGCCAACCTAGTCACCATACATGGACATTATTGAGCATGTCTGGGGTAAGATGAAGGGGAGGCATTGAAAATGAATCCAAAAAATTTTGATGAACTCTGGGAGTCCTGCAAGAACACTTTCTTTGCCATTCCAGATGACTTTATTAATAAGTTATTTGAGTCATTGCAGAGATGTCTGGATGCAGTCCTCCAAGCTCATGTGAGTCATACACAATATTAATTATTTTTCCACTGCACTATGACTTTATATTCTATACTGTACATTATTGCTGATAAGTAACAAAGTCTGACTTTTTTTCTTCCGCCACCCCTCCCATTTTGTTGTTTTCATCCCGGAAAAACTCCCGTAATTCATCCTTCCCCCCTCATCTTTTTGGTACAGTCTCAAACAACACTCTCCCGGTCATCATCTTTTCTATAGTATCCAATCGCTGCGGTCACCAGAAACCAGTCCATGGTAGCTTACAGTTATTCGGTTCTCAAATACCCCCTACACCCCCAACCCTATGCACATATATGGGAAATATATGGAAAAAAATTATAAAAAATTTCACAGGAGGGCTAACAATTTTTGTCTTCAACTCTGTCGAATATACTCACACAATAGGTCTGTCTTTTACAAATTAAATCCCTCCCAAATACTTCCAAAGAGTTCTAATAAGACAATAAAAGCAAGCAAAAGGAAAAGAAAACAATTCGCCTCACAAACCACATTAGCATCCATGGTTAATTCCGGTCGCCTATAGTGCACTAAAGTACTGAAAGCACACTGGTTAAATACACAACATGCTGTGGAAAACGAGGGCCAGTAAATGTGAAAGTGAAATGTCAACGTTTCAATGACAGCAATTACAGCTCCTGGTGAGAATATGACTGCTTTGGTGTGTTCTATTGTTTTAGAAAGGCTGCATGAAACACTCATCTTGGATTACGCCTCACACTTTTTTGTTGAAGTGTAAATGCTTTCGACTAACCACTGGCAACTTCTCGGAGATAGTTTTCAGCGTGCAAACTGTCTAACAGCTAAAGCACAGCACATGGCCAGCATGCTAATTAAAGCGCAGCTCAAAATATCGATAGTAAAGAACATGGTAAGCTTCACACATGCTTGTAGCACACGGGGCTGATGAGTTCTGTGATGTGCAAAAACATGAAGATGATCAATCAATTAGCTGTATAACATGGAATGGTACAGATTTTTGGTTGAAGATCAATTGGTGTGGTTTTGTTTACTATAATTTAGACCTTTAGACAGCTGATGGCTCTCTAGGTTAGTGTTTCTCAACCATGTTCCTGGAGGACCCCCAGCTCTGCATACTTTGCATGTCTCTTTAACCAAACACACCTGATTCAGATCTTCAACTCATTAGCAGAGACTGAAAGACCTGTAATGGGTGTGACAGACAAAGGAGACATCCAAAACATGCAGTGCTGGTGGTCCTCCAGGAACAAGGTTGAGAAACACTGCTCTAGGTAAAGGTCGAATGATGTATCGGTTTTGCTGATTAATTGGCACCAATAGTTGATTCCCAGAACTATCACAGTTATCTGTAAAAATACAATAATGTGCCAAAAATACACACAAGTCGATGCACATGTTTAATGTAATAGAAGGGTACTGTTTGTGTATTGTGTATACAGTAAGTTACGCTAGATTTAAATCCTCATCTCTACAGTTTGTGTTTGTGATTACCACAACAACACTGACAAACACACCTCTGAATATGAATGATGTCCACAATCTCATAAATATTCAGAGTGTAACTTACTGTTATTGTGTACTATAAGTTTATACCTGTATTCAAAAACGTACTGGAAGAAAAAAAAAAGAAAATATAAGTAGATAATAAATAAAAGTTGCCTATTTGCTGACAACCTAAATGAAATGTTGACAATAGTATAATTATATACATATATAGAATATCACACGAGTAGCAGTGCGATATGGCTGTTTATTGGCACTGGTGGGAGGCGTAAGTTGGCTCGAGGCCACAGCTCGAGTGTCTTAAAGTCCCACCAGAGACAATATACAGCCATATTGCACTGCTACGAGTGTGATATAGTGTTTATACAACAGTTCAACGGCATAATTATGTATATAAAAAATATTTTAAAAATATGTATCACACAGATATCATAATGTCAAATTGAAGACTTTTTAAGACCTTTTTAAGACCATTAGGCACATTAGGGGGTCAAAAGAAACCCACTGTAAAGTCAGACAGATAAACAGAGAAGTAGTACGTTTCCAGAACTACGTCACATCATTAATATCATTGAAGATTTTTAAACTAATTGTTTTTTATTATTTTTTATAATTTATTATAATGATTCTAAAGATTTTTATAACCATTCAAGATGTGCATCAACTTTGATGCACCACCTGCTTTTGTTCATATCTTGGACAGTTCTACATATTAACGTTAAATATTAGAGACAACAGAACATGGGTTGCTCTACAATTATATTTTTTTTATTATGGCAAGAATAGAAGACAAAAAAAGTACACTTACTAAAAATACTGATGTTTTTATTTGTTTTTGCCCACTCAAGAATTGACACATTACTGTCTGGCTAGTTTCTGTCCTCTACTTATAAGCTAAAAAGGCAATAATGGTCCAACATTCCTGAATATTATCACCATTAAAGCTACCATATAAGTCAGTATATTGTATACTGGTAGGTTCAAATATTCCTTTCCAGTTATCAAAGACATCATTTGTTACTTAATTTTAGTTTGTAACTTGTAAATTGTTTTAAATTCAAAATTGTAATATATACATTAGTGTAAAACCTATGAATGGTGGAAAAACATATTCTGTAATATTAAAACTACCCAGGTCTCCACTTTTGCTGTTCACCCGAGTCTCAAAAAATTTTGTGAGCTCCGCCAGCCGAAATAATGACGTCACATTCGCCACGCACACTGAGTTCAATAACAGAAAGCTGATTGGCTATTGCATGTTGGACTCATTTGTAGTTGTAATACCGCAAATTACATTTGGAATAGTGAAACTTCAACACCACGAAAACCAAGCAACAACAATAAAAAATTATATTTAAATGAGCATTAGATGTAGTGTTACATGACCATTGGAAAAATCAGACCTGTGAAAAAATATTTAAGACCTAGAACAGCAAATTTAAGACATATTAAGGCCTAAAACTGCGATTTTTAAATTTTAGACTTTTTAAGACCCCGCGGAAACCCTGATCATAGTGACAGCAATGTTTTGTCAGCTTGTCATCCTCTGAGAAAACGGTTGATGGTCGCCTAGCAACCTATGAACAAAAAATTGTCAAGTGTTGACCGATCCGTGGTGATAAAAAGGTTGGGGACCACTGATCTAAGGTGGAAGAATTCATCTCACTTTGCTTTAAATTATGCTATTATTGCAGATCCAATATAGATAACATGTATGTAAAACAAAGCAGAAATGCATTCATTTCAACAGTTTGGCTTTATCGCTAATAACAATGCACTTACAGGCATCAAACTAAAACCAAAACCTCTCTCCTCCATCCCCAGTCTGAGAGCTCATGGCACCCAAGCAGTGGGTAATATTAATCATAACAACATGAATATTAACACAGCGAGGGAATAGGCCGTGCTGCATTACTGCAGATCATCCATTTCAATCTAAGCAGATCTAATGGGAAAGCACCTGACTGGGGAGAAAAGTTTAGCATATTAATCCCCCCTGACAAAGAGAAGAGGGACTTAAATAATTAAACGACCAACCTCTAAGTTCTGGCTCCTTTTTTAGCGCTCAGGCGTTTCCCCCTCAGGTGTGAGAGACGAGACAGTGGATGAATTCAACGTGAGACACCCCAGTTCAGACTCAGAAAAACACACTTGAGACTTTAGACTCATCTCCTGGGTATGGTTGTTTTGATGGTTATTAGTTTAATAGGGTTCAGAATTGTTACATGTTCCTTAAAGCTAAAATGACACGGGTGCTATTTGAAAACTTAATGTACAAGTGTGTCTTCTGGGGAGAGATGGTTCATTTAATTTTCTCTCTCCTTCACAACTCTAATCTACTGTAAACAACTTAATGGCCACTAACAGAGTAATAAACACCAAGAACACCTTTAATTTGACATGTTCTTAAAGGTAGCGTTCACACAAGTCATTATTAGTTCACTGTTACACTGTAAAAAAACTGTAAAAATGCTACAGTACAAATCCATAACCTGGTTAACGGTATGTTTCCTTAATATATACGGCGAATAACCGTAAATTGACTTTCCCAGAATTCCCTGTATGGCACATCACTTTTTATGCATTTTGTTGACCTTACTATGGATCTTTTTAGTCGTTTACCCATCAGTTATGTACATTAGAGATTTATGTTACATCTAATGTTGATAAACAATGTTTATTTCATGATTTTAATTTTATGCGTGTTACCATACTGGTGTTTAGTAGCTGTGTGAATGACACTGAGCACCTTCTATATATTGATACACTTTTCTGCTTGTGGGAAAAGTTATTTGTGATGAGCATTGGTTCATTATGTAACTTTCTCATCACCCCCTGCATATGGGTGTGTTAACGTGTCTAACTGTGTAACAAAAGATGTGTAGATGTTGGTAATTCAAAATATAGACATATGACCTCTATAAATTATTAAAATACAGTAGTTTACTGTAAAAATGAAAAATTACTTTTACGGTTTGTACCGTAATTTTAATGGTAAAGCACTGGCAACCACAGCTGCTGTTTTTTTACCGTAAATTTGACAGATTTATTTATACAGTCATTGAAAATGTTAACCTTTTTCTGTTTTAATAACGTCATATTCCATAGAAGCTCGTTTCTGCCACTGAATAACAAATAAAAGGTAGTTGTGAAATTCATTAGATTTCTGACTTTCTTTTTAACTTTGAATTGTAAGTTTACATCCCATAATTCCTTTTTTTTTGTGGCTTTTTTGTTAGTTTCATAGAATTGTGTGGTAAAAAAAAATCATTTATGAATAATAATTCCTTACATTTATTTAGCACTTTTCCGGACACTCAAAGCGATTTACACATTTTTTGGGGGGGGGTCTCCTCATCCACCACCAGTGTGCAGCATCCGCCTGGACGACGTGACGGCAGCCATATTGCGCCATACAGCACACAAACACACCAGCTGATTGGTAGAGAGGAGACAGAGTGATGAAGCTAATTATAATGTGGGGATAGTTAGGAGGTCATGATGGACAGAGGCCAGTGGGCAAATTTGGCCAGGATACCGGGGTTAAACCCCTAGTCTTTTTCGAAGGACATCCTGGAATTTTTAATGATTTTTAACATCTCATCTGAGCAGTACAGGGTCCCCATCAATATACTGGGGTATTAGGACCCACACAGACCACAGGTTGAGCGCCCCTGCTGGTCTCACTAACACCACTTCCGGCAGCAATCTAGCTTTCCAATGTGGTCTCCCATACAGCTACTGACCAGGCACAGCCCTGCTTAGCTTCAGTGAGCCACCATGTGAGAGTTTCAATGAGCTAGCTGCAGACACTGGAGGTTTTTTACATTCTGAATGTTTTTACCTAACAAGTTTTTGTGTCACAATTATGAGGTAAGAATTCAAAATTGTGAGCACAAAAGTCTTCAGACTTTTTTTATATTTCAGACTTTTTTTTCTTGCTATCTTGCAATTATTTCTTGATAACTACATAAAATGTGGGTTCATATAATACAATTCCAATAAAATCTAATTGAATTAAATGAATTGTGAGATAAAAACTCACAATGACACGGTGGTTCAGGGGTTAGCACCGTCGCCTCACAGCAAGAAGGTCGCTGATTCGAGTCCCGGCTGGGCCAGTTGGCATTTCTATGTGGAGTTTGCATTTTCTCCCCGTGATCGTGTGGATTTCCTTTAGGTGCTCCGGTATCCCCCACAGTCCAAAGTGTGGTATAGGTGAATTGAATTAACTAAATTTGATGTAGTGTATGTGTGTGTGTATGTATGAGTGTGTATGGATGTTTCCCAGTACTGGGTTGCAGCTGGAAGGGTATCCGCAGTGAAAAACATATGCTGAATAAGTTGACGGTTCATTTTGCTGTAGTAACCCCGGATGAATAAAGGGACTAAGCCGAAGGAAAATGAATGAATGAATGAATGAACTCACAATGACTTTTTTTTTATTCAGTGCCATAAATGGGCTCCTATAATATTCACTTGGTGATTAAAACAGTAGCCAGTCCTTAGCAGGAACCACATAAGAGTCCATTCCATTATTCCTCGTTTTTCACCTAAATTTACCTGTCAATGGAATCATATTGGACCACTGGTCCTCTGTTGTTACTTTTGGTCTCAAATGCTTCCTTTTTACTGATATCTATCAGCAAATTAAGATTTGCCAAGACTTGAATATTTACTCACTATCGCTATGCTTAGAGTTGATAATCATAACTACAATACAAACCTGACTGTAGTTGCAGTCATACAGACCCTATTCAAGCCTCTATTGTAAGCTGCTGTGCAAGAAGTAATTGCAGTTGTCAATCCCAAACACTGACAGTGTGAAAAGGCTACAGCCGCACTTACGTAGATGCACTTTTTATTTTTGGGTGAACTATTCCTTTGTAGTGCCTTTTATTGATTCCTTGGTTGTTTTTATTGTTTCGCTATAAATAATATGCACACTTCATCAGCCTAATTTTACACTGTCACTATGTGTTGCTATTTATAAACAAGCCAACGTTTAGATATTTTAATAGGATTGAGTTCAAATCTCATCATTAGCAAAAAATTTGAGTTTCTTTGGTAATGCTCATTTTAATGAACTGGTTTTAGACACCGTATTAAGTAATTAGTTTTAATGCATCACTCATAAGTTGGCCAAAACCATAATTAACCAAAATAACATAATATATTCGAAAACGTGATTTATGGGACGGCATTTTCAGCATTCATTATTTTTGTCTTTGGAGTAAAATGATCCTTTAGAAATGAATATAATCTGATTTGGGGCTATAAAGTATTTTTTCTTATTAAAATTCATGTTTTTGTAGAAACTTTTTTTCCCAGATTTACTCAATGTTTTTTCGAATTTGAACTGCCAATTTTAATGAAGAATTAACCATAAATATTTTGTCACCTCAATTCTCAACTCAAATTTATTTCAAAAACATCAAAGTGCTGCATATACATATAAAGGGGCTACAGGGAATTATTAAAACACAAACTAACCCATAATTGTCTAAACCAAAACCAAACAATACACAAAGGATGAAAAGACAAGACGCACATGACGCAAGGCCAAAAATGAATTTAAATGTCTTTTTTTTAGCTATGCTGGCCATCCTGAAATTTTCTATACATCAATTCCACAACACTAAAGACAAGAACTGACATAAAGGTCAAACGTTGAGGTAGCACCACCAGAAATGCCACACAAACCAACAAAAGTCATGTCAACCTGAACAGGACACTAAAGGTAAGGTCTGACAGACACTCGTCTTTTGCTGTCCCAATACAATAAGTGGTCTGTCACAAGGGCATCGTCCTCCAAACTTTACATTTCCCGGAATCCACAAACACATTACACTGATGTGAAAATGAGGTCAGGAAAGGCCTAGGGAGGAAAAAAGACTGATAAAGAGCTAAGATATGAGAACATCTCAGTCTCACTGTACTTTACGTGTGTCGACATGTTCTACCTTTTCATTCCTGGCAAATCTGTCACAACCACATGGCCCCATATACAATATAGGGTCAATAATGGTCATGTCATAAGTCATCAATGTATCACATCACTGTACAATATACTGTGTGACATAGTAACCTGTAAGTGTGAAACTTACAGTGTATATATATATATATATATATATATATATATATATATATATATATATATATATATATATATATATATATATATATATATATATATATATATATATATATATATACATTTTTAATTTAGATTAAATCAAAATTTACAATGTTTATTTGGCTAGCGCACATTGTTAGTGATAAGGTGGACAATTCGTTCATGCAGGTTAATTCACTGAAATTCAAACCATTTGCTTTCACTCCGGAATGGCAGTCCTTTCTCAAATGATGTCAGTTTGATGAAATATGCTTAGCCACGCCCCTTTAACTGCAACTAACTGCTGCAAGGTAGAGATGAGAGGAGGAGCACAAAAAAACCCCGCCTACTCAATATACTGTTTCAGTTGGAAATGCATCATATTGAAATAAAAGTCAAAACTAACTTCCGGTTCACACTGACTTTTAACCACTACTGATCAAATCTTTTAAAAGGGAGCCCTTATATGCTTTTTAACACAAATTCTATATTTTTAGATTCTGATTTAATTTAATTAATTACCTTGATATCTTATTACTCTAATTATTATTGAAGTCACAGAATGTCACTTTTATCATCATTAACCTTGTTTAACCTTATTACTTAAGGTGCCTAATAATATTGACCCTAAAATGGCTTTAAAAAATTTAAACTGCTTTTATTTTAGCCAAACTAAAAACAAATCTGACTTTCTTTAGAAGAAAAATAATAGGAATTACTGTGAAAAATACTATTCCTTATTATTATTATTATTATTATTATTATTATTGTTATTGTTGTTGTTGTTGTTGTTGTTGTTGTTGTTGTTAATGCTAAGTACTATTTTAATACTATGAATATTATTATGATTGTCATTGCTGTTTATACACATTCCTTTTTTCATTTCTGTTTTATTGCCAATTGTGTTCTGTTTGCCATATGTTGTATGTTCTGTGTTGTGTTAACTGCATGTTGTATGTTTTGCACTCTTAATAAAATTAAATACATAAATAAATACAATTTTAAAAAGAATCTGACTGTTTGTGCAGTTACACATCTTACCAGGTAAGCCAGAAAACAGTATATTAACTGTTTAAAGCTTTAAAACGCACAGATATTTTGTTTGTTGTTGGTGGAGTAACAAAGGCAAGAGCTGTAAAGGCTCCACCCTCTTTTGGAAAAAGCCAGTGTCTCATCTGCTTTTAAAGTGACACATGTTGTAACAAAAAGGCATTTCTGCTTCCACACAAAAAGGCATTTATTTCTATAAAACAAATATGGCTAAATCACATTTATCCCAAACTCTTGAATGATTAAAACACACACTTGCTACACTATTATGAAAAGTTGTCTAAGTAGTTTACAGATTGTCCATGTTGATTTCTGTGACTACCAAATCATGTAAACTCCACCAAACTCCTCTGGCTGGAGTTTATTTTATAAATCAGAATTAATAGCCCTGCTGAAATATTAGCCCCCCCTGTATATTTTCCCCAATTTCTGTTTTGACGAAAATCATTTTTTTTTCAATACATTTCTAAACATAATAATAACTCATGTCTAATAACAAATTTTTATCTTTGTCATGATAACAGTGTATAATAATTTACTAGATATTTTTCAAGATACTAGTATTCAGCTTAAAGTGACATTTAAAGGCTTAACTAGGTTAACTAGGCAAGTGGGTAATTAGGAAAATCATTGTATACAGTAGCAGTGTTTATGTTGACAACTGAAAAAATATATTGCTTAAGGGGCTTAATAATATTGACCTTATATAAAATATATATATTACATATTTATTATTTAATAAATATTTAAATAGCCAAAATAAAACAAATCTGACTTTCTACAGAAGAAAAAATATGATAGGAATTACTGCGAAAAATTCTTTGCTGGCAAATATTTGAAAAAGAGAAATTATTCACAGGGTGATAATTTAGACTTCAACTGTATAAAGAATGCTTTAAAGATAGTTTGTTTTGATTGTTTGTTAACAATAATATGTCAACCAGACATTTATTCACACAGTGTAAAAAAGACTATACAGACAACTTCACCGCTCAAACAATAATAAATAAATCAATTTTAAAAATACACAATTTAAACTGAATTATTAATAAGAAGAGATAAGAATAAAAATATGCACTTCGCATTACTGCCCCACCACTTTAAAACCCACCAGCAAGTGCAATACTGTACACAAATTGCCTTTACAACATGAAGGACAAGCCAAAAAAAAAAAACTCTCAAAAGCAACCTAAAATATTCTTTGGATAGTCTTTTAGCATTCTGAAAGTTTAAACCAAGATGCTCATTTACAGGAAATCTTTTATCCAGGCTGATAGCCAATTGCAGAACACTAAACAAGGTCAAGCAGGTTTCTTCAAAAATTTCCTCTATTCATTTGGAGATACGCGCTTAAACTCCAAAACGTGGCCAACTGTCACAGGCGGTTTATATGAAGGAGGCGTCTACTTATTCAGCGGCGAACCTGGAACTGATTGTCACCAGATTGAAAATTAGCAGTCTGCGAAGCCTCTTGGCCTGTGTGGGGCCTGTTGGATTACAAATCAGCACAGGCAATAATTTTCAATTGTATTGGGCTGTTAGAAGCACTGACCTCTCGGGGCCAAACATACTCTGACAGGAGCATCGCAGGAATACTGATGGTAATACAGTGCTGCATCCAGAGAGACTGGCATTCAGTGATCTTCACAGGAAGAGATGGTGACAGAGACCATATTACCATCAAACCAGCGCAAACAGAATGCAAAAAACAATACTCTGCTTTTTCATATCGAACAGAGAGATGTGACCTTTAACAAGAAGGATAATAATAGCTTTTACAAATTACTTGGACTCACAGAAAGACCTGATACCAGATCTTATAAGAAGACGTGTATAACATACATTGCAAAATAATATTTGTTAATTAAATGTTTCCGTATTTAGTGATTCAGTATTTAGTGGTTCTGAATTGAATAATGAGACCATGATATCTGCTCTGTCGACTTTCGATGTTGAAAATTCAACTCTACAGTTGAACAAAGTTACTTTTATGGACATTTTAGTGGTTTGAAATAATATAATGTATAAGAAATTATATATAGAAAAATATGTCTGCAAAATAACAGAAAAAGTGCTACCAGTTTATTCCCAGGTTTTTGTACAAACACCAACACAGAAAATATATCACATTAAACTATCTAAAATGTCAATTTTTTTTTTCACTTTTTTCGAAGGTTAAAGGTTTTTGGAAGAAAAATCAATGTCCCAAAATGAAAAAAAAAATTTATAAAAACATGAATCACATAATATGGAAAGCTGCTAATTTACAGACATTTTTCCATGTAGTTGTGCAGCCTTTAGAAATGATTTGCGAATGCCTTTTAATCGCCAACTGATTTTTCGAATTTGAACAGATTTTTCATTATCATGGCTGATCTGCAATTGAAGTAGAGTTGCACTTCTAGGTGAAATGAAAGAGAATTTGAACAAATAAGACAAAAAAGTATATTGGTGAGCCAAAAATACATTATATACATACACTCATCGACCACTTTATTAGGTACACCTTACTAGGACTGGGTTGGACACACTTTTGCCTTTAGAACTGCCTTAATCCTTTGTGGAATAGATTCAACAAAGTGGTAGAAATATTCCTTAGAGATTTTGGTCTATATTGACATGATAGCATCACGGAGTTGCTGCAGATTTTCGGCTGCACATCCATGATGCCAATCTCCCATTCCACCACATCCCAAAGGTGCTATATTGGATTGAGATCTGGTGACGGTTGAGGCCATTTGAGTACAGGGAACTCATTGTCATGTTGAAACCAGTTTGAGATGATTCACGCTTTATGACATGGCCTGCTATCCTGCTGGAGGTAGCCATCAGAAGATGGTAGACTGTGGTCATAAAGAGATGGACATGGTCAGCAACAATACTCGGGCAAGCTCTGGCATTGACACGATGCTCAATTGGAACTAATGGGCCCAAAGTGTGCCAAGAAAATATCACCCACACCATTAAACCACCACCATCAGCCTGAATTGTTGATACAAGGCAGGATGGATCCATGCTTTCATGTTGTTGACTCCAAATTCTGACCCTTCCATCAGAATGTCGCAGCAGAAATCAAGACTCATCAGACCAGGCAACGTTTTTTCAATCTTCTATTGTCCAATTTTGGTGGGGCCTGTTAGAATTGTATTCTCAGTTTCCTGTACTTAGCTGACAGGAGTGGCACCCGGTGTGGTCTTCTGCTGCTGTAGCCCATTCACCTCAAGGTTCGATGTGTTGTGCCTTTAGATATGCTCTTCTGCATACCTCGGTTTTATGAGTTACTGCTGCCTTTGTATCAGCTTGAACCAGTCTAGCCATTCTCCTCTGACCTCTGGCATCAACAAGGCATTTGCGCCCACAGAACTGCCACTCACTGGATTACTATTATTTTTTTTCGGTTGTGTGTGAAAAAATCTCAGTAGATGAGTTTCTGAAATACTCAGACCAATCCGTCTGGCAACAACAACCAATACGATGTTTTTTTCAAGTGAAACAATAAAAATTTCCTTCCAGTGCTAATAAACTTAAGTTTCGAGGACAAAGATATATATTATAATCCAACTAAATTGATTCTATTTCATGGCATCAATTACGAAAAACCATTATTGCTTTAAATACTTGTCAAATTTAAGAAAAGCAACTAAGTAACAGATAGAACTGTCAGCATTTAAATTATATCTGTACTTTGCAGCAGGGAATGGTCAACATCTGATTAAAAATATAGCATGTACCCTAAGTGTGGTGCTTGGACTCAATGGGATTCCTCCGCATTTCTTTTCAGAAGGGAAAACAGCAACAAATGGCTTGAAGTGGTGGTGTAAGACAAGTCACAAATTGTGAATTAATGTAAAAACAGGACAAAAGGGAGGTAAGATCATCTTCATACAACACATTACGGAATAAGGCGCAGACCCTGAAGCCTGGCACTCGAAACAGTTTCCTGAATTGATTTCACAGTTTATTCCCTTCACAACCCATGCTTTTAAATATGCTTTCAAATGCCGCATTATGGAGCATTTGCTGAATGTTGCCTTTAAATGGTGAAAGCCAACAAAGACACTCACATGTGTTTCGATTCAAGATGACTTGCACATCAGCCCTGCCCTTGAACATTAGGAATGTTCAGGATGCTGTCACAATGGGATTCTCAGACCTGTTTTTGAATGCTAAATATAGTCGCATCACCAAGAAAGGGTGCCATTCATAATTGAAATGAAGAAGCTTTTTGAAATTCCAAGAATTTGAGCAAGGTATGGCAGACAGCATGAAAAATGGCAATTTAAACTTGAATGTAGGAAAGTAGAATTAGAATGAATTGGACACACACAGAGAGCCTGATAGAAGAATGTATGAGACCAGATTGATGGATGGATGGACAAAATAAAGAAAGATGGATGTATGAAATGAAATAAAAGAAAAAGAAGGAAAATTTATAGGTAAATGCTGCTTTTTTAAGCTTTACAGACAAATTAACACTAATACACACTAATTCATTTGTTCATGTTATCCAGCTACATGTAGATCCATTGGGGATGGGATAGATGGATGGAAGAAACAACAGTCAGAAATTGGATGGATGGATGGAACAACAGGCAGAAGATTGATGGATAAATGGGACAAACAACCGTCAGAAATTGGATGGTCGAATGGATGGAAGGATGGACAGATGGATGGATGGATTGAATGAACAGTCGGACGGAAAGGTGGACGGATGGACGGACGGACGGACGGATGGATGGACGTATCAAACAACAGTCAGAAATTGGATGGATGGATGGAACGAACTACAGTCAGAAATTGGATGAATGGGTGGAACGAACAACAGTCAGAAACTGGATGGCTGGATGGCTGGCTGGCTGGCTGGCTGGCTGGATTGATGGATGGATGGATGGATGAAACAACAGTCAGAAATTGGAAGGATGAATGGTGGATGGATGAATGAAACAATAGTCGAAGATGGATAAATGGAACAAAAAACAATCAGAAATTGGATGGATAGATGGATAAAACAATAGTCAGAAAATGGATGGATGGATGGATGGATGGATGGATGGAGGATCAAACTACAATCAGAAATTAGATGGACAGACAGATCAAACAATAGTCAGAAGATGGATAGATGGGTGGATGGATGGAACAACAATGCAACAACAGAAGGTAGGTGGATGGATGGATGGATGATGGATTGATGAACACAATGATCAATGGAACAATGAAATGGCAGAAGCATGGATAGATGGATGAATGGATGCATGCAGATACAGAACGACGATAAATTTATAAATAAATAGATGACAGGTTGTCTCAATGGACAACAGAAAGTACAGCTTCTAAAAAACAAGATACTGAATAAATATAACAACACATTATTTCACATTATCTTGAGTCCAGTTCCATCTCTTCAACAGCAGAGCTTTATCTCTGCCAGTCTAATTGCATGATGGCATATGATTTGCTGTCCTCCTGATGTGAAAACTCATTCACAGTGCAGGAAATTACCTCACTTTTATCCTTTTTCCAACTCATTTTAAATCCAGAAGCTCCGCACAAGGACATACCTGACTGACTTGGCTTTATTTATTGGAGAGGACGTGTAAAGAGCTTTAGGAGAGCGAGCGCAGAAGCGAACGCCTCGTCTAATTTTCCAGAGATGTAGATTTAAATGTGCGCAGAGGTGGACACCTCAGCGACTCCTCGACAGTTGGATCTGATTATCTTCAGGCTGGAAAGCATTTCTGCTATACTTATATGAAAGTTCAAACCTCTGAGTTAAAATTCAGCAAGGCTTTCTGCTTTTAAACAGTCTTGACATTTCAACAAACTTGTGGATCGGCAAAAGACTCCAAACCGGATGATTAGGAAGCCTTCGAGCTGGAGACGCCGGATGTATCCAGGGACTTTTAGGGATGCTTTTTCCATTTAACCTTGTACTTTTCAGCCAAACCTCAAGGTAGAAGCTGTCCACTCTAAAGAACACTACATTAAATAGAAATGCTGCCCAAGGACTTGGCCCCGGGCCATCTGAACAAATAGATCTTTTCTCTTTAATTACTTAACCTAAGAGGTTAATCTCCAGGGATGTCTTGGATGGGGGCTTCAGCTGCAATCCATCTGAGTTTACCATCCCACTCCCGATCATCAAAATCCCTGCCACAAGGCAGAGGCACCATGATGTGCCTCTCAGAAATTGGGCCGAGCATTAATGGCAGGCAAAGCGGGGCGACATTTGAAGCCTTCCTGTATACGCTTTGGCCTGAGCTCTCATCTCAGCAGGTTCAAGGACCTTGCGCCATGCACAGCTGCCCACTTCAATAAATGCACAATCTGTCAGTGTTTGCTGCTGTTGGGCGCCACCAGCGACTTGCACTTTCCATTAGCAATCATGCTGAAACATGCACGAGGAACAGAGAGCGAGCCAAAAGACACATTTATGCTCACACTGGGTCTCGTTCCCTAATCATCGTGCAGTTTTCTTTAGTAACGTGCATAATAGCTACACTGCAAATGTACACTAGATGGGGTGTCTAAACAAAAATATGATTATAAATATATGACCCCAATTCAGCAACAGGACTTCTTATGTATCCCATAATATGTACTGCATTATTTTATTGTATTTATTTTATTTTTATTTATTTATGTATTTATTACAGGTAAAGTCAGTATTTTAACCCCCCTGAATTATTAGCCACCTGTTTATTTTTTACCCAATTTCTGTTTAACAGAGAGATTTTTTTTAAACACATTTCTAAACATTTTAGTTTTATTACAAGTTTTATTAACTCATTTTTATTAACTCATTTCTAATAACTGATTTATTTTATTTTTGCACTGATGACAGTAAATAATATTTGACTAGATATTTTTCTAGACTAGAGTTTCCCAACCCTGTTCCTGGAGGCACACCAACAGTACATATTTTTGGATGTCTCCCTTTTCTGACCATTAACTTCAGGTGTTGGAGTCTCTTCTGATGTTATGATAAGATGATTCAGGTGTTGTTTGATTAGGGAGGGGTTGAAAATGTGTACTGTTGGTGTGCCTTCAGGAACAGGGTTGGGAAACACTGCTGTAGGCAACCGAAAAAAATTAGCTTAGAGGGGCCAAAGGTTTTGACCTTAAAATGGTGTTTGAAAAAAATTTCAAAACTGCTTTTTATTCTAGCCAAAATAAAACAAATAAGACTTTCTCCAGAAAAAAAATAGTATCAGACATATTGTGAAAATGTCCTTGCTCTGTTAAACATCATTTGGGAAATTTATAAAAATAAAAAAAATCAAAGGGGTTAATAATTTGATTTCAGCTGTATGTAATATTATACTATTTAATTTGTTTTTAACTTTACTTGGAATGATTTTGTAAATTCGCCAGGTCATAATGTTATGCAAATGTAAATCAAATAAATATAAAAACAAATGCAAATGCTAATATGAATATTAATGCAAATATAAACATGAAGTCTTATATGTTATTATAGAAAATAATATTATGTATTAAACACTATTTCTTTATCTGGATTAGGATTTTTGTTTTATACAAGTCTCTTATGCATCTATTCCATACCCATCTGACATTATATCCTACATCAACACAAGACTGAATGGTGATTTCGGCATTTAAAAAATTGCTTGAGGGTTTTATTTACAAACGTGCATGCTCAGGGTTAGCAAATGAGACTCACTGTGATCATCAAGAGGACCTGTAATCCTCAAACCCTCTTTAAACTCTCAAACACACTGATGAGCAAATGCAAAAAAGCCAGTGTTAGAGCATAATGAAATCCAATGATTTATTCAGCGAACTCAGGGTGTTTTAGCCTGTTGCTCCGGGGACCTGAGCAACTCTATGGCTTTGAAGTGCAACTCCGATAGAAAGAGAGAAAGAGAGAGTTTTGAGTTTATTGCCTGATCAGCTTCTCTGCCTATTTTAATGGCAAAAATAACACTTTCCTATGATAAAAAGGTTTACAACAATAAAAAAAGATCTACAGCAGAATTACTTTTTATTAAAATTATATATTATTTTAGGGATTCACGTTTAAAAATAATTATTAATAATAAGTCTCTCCAGATAAAAATCATTGTCTGACATATTAAAAACAGGTCATTGTAAAGTATATGTTCAACACTTAGGCTGCTATTGCAGCATTGGCATTTTGTAGCAACTTCTCATTTAAATAGTTTACCATGCGTGAGTCTAGAGTGTTGAATATGGCATCGTTTATAAATAATCTCATCATGGTTTGATTCAAAAGAATAGTTTGATTTTCTTTCTTCTAGGGGCTGGTTTTCGGAAAGTTTATAATTTGAGCAATGATCCTATAGCTTGCCATTTGTTCAGAATATAGTTTTTTTTATATAGCTCATTTATAAATGTGGTATACGCAAATAAAAAAGGGGTGGTAATTTGCATATGCCACACTTCCCACGCAAAAGTTTGCTCACTCACTCTCATTTAGCTTACTCTCTGATTTATCACATTATTATGTGGCCACAGCAGAATGAACTGCCAATTACTCTGACCAACCCAGACTCATTCTGATTATGTACCCCTATATACATTTCTGGAGAGCGCCAAATATGTCCCAGGAGCTACGTTTTTTGCAGTTTTTGTTTTCACGAATCCGTCAGAGGCTGATGTGTATATTTTTGAGAACTCAAATTTCCCTCGTGAGTGCCATTTGTGCCCGCTCTTCTCGAGTAAATCCACCAGAGGCCGCTGTCTGCTGAAAAACTGACTGACTGACTGATCCACCCACGCACCCCTTTCCCTAAACCCAACTGATAGTGTTTTTAAAAACACAGATTGACCAGCGCCCACCAACTTCCCTAAACCCAACCGACCGTGTTTTCAAAAGCCATCCAGAAAAAGAAAAGCCATAGCGGCAGCCTGATGTTTACAACATTCTCACCCTGTTATTTACTTGTTTGTTTTTTGGCTTTTGTTTTTGTCTTACCTACTTTCTGGAACCATTCTTTGCCGCACTTGGACCCCGTCATCACGGTCAACTGCGAGCCACGGGACAAACTGGTAACAGCAGAAAAAAACGCCCCATAGCATTTGTTTTAAAGACGAAATGCAGTCATACGTTCCTCTGCCTACAAAATTTGCGATCACCAGAAATGTATATAGCGCTATATTTCTGAATGAATCTGTGTTAAGTCGACATATGTTTTTTGTTCCGCGGATGGCCTTCCAGCCCCAACCCAGCACGCAAAGTACACTTATTAATGAACCCCAAAGTGCTGGGAAACACCCATACACTATGGTCAATTTAGTTCATCCAATTTCCCTACATACGCATGTCTTTGGACTGTAGGGGAAACCGGACCACATGGAGGAAACCAATGCAAACATGGGAATAACGCCAAAGAAAAATCGCAACCTGCCCCAGCGGAGACTCGAACCAGCAACCTTCTTTCTGTGAGGTAACAGTGCAAACCACTGAGCCACTGTGCCATCCCAAGCAAATGTTGTGATATAAAAAACTAACTTGGCCAAAGAAAGTGTGGATCTGTAAGTAAACTGTAAGCAAGCTCTATATAACTTAAATATTGACTTAACAAAACCACTTTAAATCATAAATCAATAGAAATTTATTCTGCTGTACGTTCACTTTCAGGAAGGTTTCTATGCAATTTTTATAAATCAGACCCCAGAGCGTATAAATAATACGATGGAAGAGAGACTCCAAGAAGATTACGTTTCATAAAAGAGCCATTTTGAACATTTATAGCTGTCGGCAAACACAAACAGGCAAGTGTGGACCTTCTCTTCGGTTAATGAAGTTTACTGTCAGATTTGCTGAACCCGAAATGTGTCAGGGTTTGAAAGGCGTCACATGATTACAGCTAAAGCGCTGCCTTACACAAAGCGCAAACCCATTTTCAGCTTAACACATGACACAGCACTGCAGAGTTTGATTAAAACTGAGCGGCTGTAACAAGCAGAAAGCTCTTGAAGTGGCTGTTAAGCATGTCAGTGGATGTTGAGAGGGCTTCACAGTGGGATACGAATTACGCTGGAATATTTGTGCACCTGACATCGAGCGCAACAAGCACATTTTGACGAGGGAAGCACCACAGTAAAATAATTACAACCGAATGTGTAAAGGTCCCAACGGCTTCAGAATTGAAAAAAGAAGAAGACATCTCTTCCTCCTTCGGGACAAGTTTGTGGTGATCGCCACACACTGCGGAGAGATAAAGTTAGCGCTGTAATTATTCCGTTTGCACAGACATGGGCGGACAGGGATCTCAGATTCTGCTTTGTAAAGAAGCCTTTGAGGCTTTGACCTGCCAGTCTCCTCAAATGTATTGGATTGGGCTTTCCTCTGATAGATGGAGCTTGATCTCCACCTACAGGCTGCTGGAAAGTATTTTCTGCACATGATGCGGAGATGGGAAGGTGGAAAGGAGGGGGGGCTGCAATCAATGCGACTAATTCAAGAACTGCAGCAGAGCGAAAATGCCACCAAGAGGAGGAAAAAAAGCTGCAGGATAATTCTGTTTGAAAGCACTGTGGCTTCGTCCGTGGAGAAAACAATATCTACATACCTTAATCGCAGTATAACGACCTGTGTGCGAAAGAGCTTGCAGGACGCAGCTATTGATTGAGGGCAATCTATTAATTACTGTTAGATTTCGCTGCAGCAGGTGATTTTAATGCAAATACCCAGCACTCTCTGATGTTGAGTGTTAATAGCGGGTGGTTGAAAATCTGTGAAAACAAAGACACTTTCCCTGGATGAGCTCTTGAGAGGTGTTGACACCACACTTTTTTGCAAAAGATTCAGATTTGTTTCTACCTCCTGCTGCTTGGCTTGCGTTTCGCCAGATGAGACAGTTGTTCTTCTCCGAGTCCATCCCAAGAGGATGACGGGATGAGCTCGAGAGCAAACCAAAAGAAAGACAAACATTTGTCACCAGGAATACGAAAGCAAACAGCAAGCCTCTGCTGAACAACTCCCGCACTCTTGATCACTGTAGTGTGTTGGATAGGAAAATACATGAAAACTAATGAATTTCTCACACTGCATAGAAGAAATGCTAATGTGCACATTAGAATCAAATGAATAAAGAATGTTTTTAATCAAATTAATGAAAGCAAATGGCCAGGTTTTGGGCACAAAACATATTTATGTGAAATGTGAATGTAAATGTGGAAATATACAAATTCTTATTTGTACTCTACCTGACAAAAGTCTTGTTGCCTATGCAAGTTTTAAGAACAACAAATAATAACTTGATTTCTAGTTGATCATTTGATATCAGAAGTGGCTTATATGAAAGGCAAATACCTCTAGATTACACTTATTTTACCAAAATAAAAATTATCATGCCTTGATTTTGAATGATTTAATTAGGACAGTAAGGTCTGACTTTGCTTTGATGAAAGTCTTGTCACTTAACAGAAATAATGAACAGTATAAATATAAAGTCATGGTGCAGTGGAAAAATAACTGATATTGTGTATGACTCCCATGAGCTTGGACGACTGCATCCACACATCTCTGCAATGACTCAAATAACTTATTAATAAAGTCATCTGAAATGGCAAAGAAAGCGTTCTTGCAGGACTCCCAGAGTTCATCAAGGTTATTTGGATTCATCTTCAATGCCTTCTCCTTTATCTTACCCCAGACATGCTCAATAATGTCCACTCTAGTGAAAAGGCTGGCCAATCCTTGAGCACCTTGACCTTCTTTGCTTTCAGGAACTTTGATGTGGAGGCTGAAGTATGAGAACGAGTGTGATCATGCTGAAGAATTTGCCCTCTCCTGTGGTTTGTAATGTAATGGGCAGCACAAATGTCTTGATACCTCAATCTGTTGATGTTTCCATCCACTCTGCAGATCTCTCATATGCCCCCATACTGAATGTAACCCCAAACCATGATTTTTCCTTTACCAAACTTGACTGATTTCTGTAAGAATCTTGGGTCCATGTTGGTTCCAATAGGTTTTCTGCTGTATTTGTGATGAAAAATCTACCTTCAAGTTATTAATTTATTAATTATAAGCTAGTCATGTTATTATTTGTTGCTCTTACAACTGATATCGATGACAAGAATTTTGTCATTGATCCTTAGTCTGTTCATATCGACACCAACACGAAACAATACCAAATATGTTCTGTGCCGGATCCGGTAAAACGCGAACGTTTCCCTTCCCCTTTCCCTTCAAAGGCTAGCAAAGAGCGGGTATGTGTGGGACTGCTCATAACTGAAGATGAGTGAACATTAATGAGTGAACCTGCAACCGGGGATTCGTCAGCCATTTGTTAAAGGAAGGATCAGAAAAGACTGTTGATGTAGTGGATTTTGACAGATCAGTACACAGTTCATGGAAGTTCAGTTTCTTCCTCCATTTCACAAGTATAAGCAAGCGTGATTAAAATGGTTGCCTCCTTGTTTTCTCAAGCGGCTTGTAGTGTATCTGTTAATTCTTTACACTGAAATACTTTATTCTAGCAAATTTATATTATAGCAATAGGAAAAATTGTACTAGGATGATAAAACAGATTGAGCACATTTTTTTTAAGTGGAGGGGCACTAAAGGAGAGACTGCGGCTGCATCCGTGGCTGCATTCTTAACGCCTGAACGGGTGCAGCCAATGGAATGTTTTTGGCTTAAGACTTCCAATCTCATTCACTTCAATTGATTTCAGATGTTTGTTTGATGCTTGTTCCGCTTCTGTTCTGTGATTGATGTTGCAAACTGATATTTTCTTATATATTATAGGTGGTTCTCCTTTTTATGTATAGTCATAAACACACTTAATTGTAGAGCAGGTAGTTTGACCATTTCTGCCATTTATTATTCGTGGTCATTTCTCCTATAGGCAACTAAATAAGAAGTTCCAAAAACAAATTGCAAAAAACATAGCAGAATAAGGTCAATATAGTATGAACAAAACAGTATGCAACCCAAGTCTAAGTTCATAGTATTTGAAAAACAGTAGGGGGAAAGTACCCAAATGTCCTACTACTTCTTGTGAGATTCTGAAGTGGACATCCCATAGACACTTTATTATCCCATGAAGCCATGTAAGAGGATTTATGGATGGGAGTGAAGAGACACAACGGATGTGGGTGGGTCATGTCATGTGATAATGACAACATGGCAGATGTAGAACGTCGGAATTCTCTTCATACTAAAATTTATACTATAGAATACACTTTTCTAATGGCCGTGAAGTAAATTCAAATGTAGTAGCAACTCGAGTAGAATGCGATTTCAGAAACAGCTTATGCGGCTGTATTTGTTTCCATGGTAACAGATTGGCAGGACTCTCCAGCATTTTTGCTAAATAATACTGTAAAAGTATATACAATCTTTAAAAAGAAAGAATGTCGATTTACAATTTAATTAACATCTTATATGTTTATTTTAGATTGTTTTAAATTTAAATTTAAAATGAATTTTACAAGTTTGGGGTTTACTTCCACTGGCAGCTGATCTGAATTTGCTCACATTTTAACTGGACGGCCCATGGCAATTTTAAGGTAAGATTATTTTTTTCAAATGATAATACAATTTTTATAATTACTAATACAGTTATTTTCAAATAAGAAGCTATGTACAATGCATACAGTGGTGTAAAATATGTATTTTACAAATGGGCGGAGATATTTTGAGTTTCAATATTATGGAAATCGCTTTGATTGACTATTGGGCTAGTTTTGTTGCATAAACCTGGCAACCCTGTTTTCTCACACGTTATTAATCATTTGATAATAAATATATTGTTTTAAACTTCTCTTTCTTTTTTGCTCACTAAAGTAAAATTTATCTGATCGCAAATACAACAAAACGGTAATATTGTAAAATATTTGTACTAAAGAGCCCCTATTACAGGTTTTTGAAAATTTTCAGCGCTAATTGAATGAAAACATCCGACTAAGGTTTAAATCTAAAAAGGGAACCTTGTTAAAAAATATAGATTCTTTTTTTTATAAAAGATCCAAATCGTTTAAATTTAAATGATTTAAAATAATTTAAATGATCATTGTTTAAATGATTCGTCGTTCGCTTGGATCTTTAGCCTGTTCGCATCGACATAGACATGAAACAATACCAAATATGTTCTGTGCCGCATCCGGTACATGAACGCGCCTTTCCCTTCAAATGCTAGCAGAGTGTGGGTGTGTGTGGGACTGATCATAACTGAAGTTGAGTGAACATTAATGAGTGAACCTGCAACCGGGCCATTTGTTAAAGGAAGGATCAGAAAAGACTATTCATGTATGGGACTTTGACAGAGCTTGTCAAGAACTTTATCAGTACACAGTTCAAGGATCATTCTTTTCCTCCATTCCAAAAGTAAACGTGATTAAAATGGTTGCCTCCTTGTCATCTCTAGGTTGCAAAATGTATTTTTATTGTGTTTTTGTCACTTGTAAATGCTCCACGCAGCTTGTAGTGTATCTGTTAATTCTTTATTTTCTCATATCCTGTCTAAAACCATGTTGAAAATGCGTTGTGTGCCGCTTTGTTTACCGATTTAAAAGCGCTTGTGAGCTCGCGATCCTCTGCCGTTTGTCATTGTTTTGGTCACCATCAGCTGTTTCTACACATGTGCGGCAGTCAAGTTTCAAAATAGTTTAGCTTTTGCCACTGTGTGGATTGATACTGAATGTGTCATTGTTACTTATGGTCAAAAGTAGAGCAATATGCTAGTGTTTAACTGCATTGCTCACACATATACTCTGCACTCTGACTACTTCAACAATGTTGATAAGAAGTGGTGGGTGTTTCTCTCACTGAACACAGTCGACCAATCGCAATTGACTGGGTCATCGGACAAATCAGCGCAGATTAACATCGCGCTAAGGAGGGGTTTTGGAACAAATGAATTGCTGAACGAATCATATGGGAGTCGTTGGGATAATTAGGTGAAAACAAATGCATATTATAAGACAATGAAACTGTTTTTTGACCTTGCATGCATATCATCCTGTTGTTGGAGACCCCCAAAACCAAAATATGACCTTTTATAATGCAAAACATGGCCTTTAAAAAAAAAATCTATTTTAAAATCTTGTAGCAGTCGATACTCAAGTTTGCAGTGTCATGTGATCCTTCAGAAATCATTCTACAGTCTTTGTATCCTAACCAGCCCAGAAATCTCATATTATCAGTATTGATGCGCTCACCATGCAGACGTCTCTATTAAACTAATAATGGCTGTATGGATTGTGAGATTGTTCTGCAAATCCCTTCATACAAAACCTGCAAATACTTGTCATTATGTGTTTTGTCCACCAAAATTCTTCACATCCACAGCATTCTCACACCTGCTGCACCCAGATGGAGGTTCAAGATGAGGACTGAATGATATAATAAAACTCACATCGACCTCTCCACACACACAAACCCACACACACACACACACACCACACCACACAGAGAATAGTATAATCCCACAAAGCACACTTACCCAATCAAAAGCAGCGCGGAACACACAATCACAAATCCTATTGTGTACTTCAGTGCATTTTTCACTTGCTGTAATGAGAGAATAAAAAAAAAAACAGGTTTATCAGACTGTATTCATCAAGTCATCAATCCGTGATAAATTATGCTTCATGTGGAGAGGGGCTTTGGGCTGGAGTATAATTACATATTTGAAGCACTTAACAGTCAGGAACACAGTGTACCAAGTTGATTCCCTGATGGAGGCATTGTGGCTCCGTTTCAAAGCCTACTGAGCTAATGCAGTGACCTAACAAAACCTTTAAAGTAGGGATGCATGGAAATGAAAATTCTGGGCCAAAAATGAAAACTGAATATTCTGGATGAACTTGGCTGGAAACCGAAACTGAAATTTGCTTTGTGATAATATGTATTATTTTCTTAAATAATAAAAAGTCATTTTGTACGACTTTTAAAATTGAACTCAATAATTAAACGTATTCTGTTTAAAAAAAACACACACAAACCAATAAAATAACCATATTTTTTCCAGAGTCATCATTTTATGAGCATTGCTATGATAGTACAGTAACACTACTACATAGAAATGCCCTGTCTGCGTGTTATTTGAGTGGACTTTGCATTTCTAGTGAGCATGTGTGGCTAATGCATAAATAAGCATACATGCACATGAGCAGAATATCCACAAAGCCGAATATTAAGTTATGTTGGTCCGTGCACAAACTAGCTTTTGTTGGTGCAGCAACAAACTGGCCTTGTGTGGTGCTATTGAAATGAATGAGTTTTATAGCGCAGCACTTCCCATGTCCAGTGTGAAAGCCGCTTTTCGGCCTTTTTTTTACAGTTCTTATCGGTTGAGAATTTGGTGCATCTCTACTTAAAAGTGACTGTTGTGTGTCGTTTTTCTTGTTCAGATGAAAATAAAACATGCCATTATCGGGCAAAAATTGTATTAGGGTTGGGCGATGTCAACCAATTCGGCATTGTACGATGTCTAATATGAAACATCCCAATAGACGATGGCATTGTCGTCATAGGCGGTGGTAAATTAATTATGAATTATTTGTAGCCTACCGTTTCAATTACCTGACCCGCATGGTCTTTGTTTTACCCATAACCAAATCATAAATGGATAAAGATTAGTTACACACAAATTAGCACCTGTCAATTTTCCGCGGGACTCGTGAATAGACAGAGTGATCTGTGTCGTTATAATGGCGTCGACAAACTTGGTTGGTAAAAAAAGATGCACAACTAACAGGAACCAACCAACAGTATCTGAGGTTTTCGCTAAAATTACTAAGTACAAGCGTGAAAGCAAAAGATTGAAGCAGTGTACTGACCCGCTGACTGCCTGGACCCGCTGTCATGAGCACATGACAGTCTGTGTGTGTGTGGCTGTGTGTGTGTGTGTCTGTGTGTGTGTGTGTGTGTGTGTCTGTGTGTGTGTGTGGTCACCTCATTTGCGTTGTTAGCGGTAGTGTGGAAGGAGGGCTGCTCAGAAATGCTAGGTAAAACGAGTGGATGTGGATCGTTTTCGTTCTAAAAAACGAAGACATAGGGCCTAGGTGTGTATTTTTTGCAAGTGGATTTGCAACAAGGCCGGGCGAAGGATCGCGATGCCGGCTCAGCATCGTGGTGTCTGTCGGCCATCGGCGATGGACGATGGCATCGTCTATCGGCCCAACCCTAAATTGTATGCATCCCTACTTAAAAGTGACTGATTTGTACCATTCTACATGGAATTTACAAAGAGCAGTCATCATATAAAGCCCAAGAGAGTCTCTAATAACAGTTGAGGCATAGCATACCATTTTTCTGCCATTTTTTCCCTTATTAGGACAATGAAAAAACATTATCAGCTAAAATTGTGGAGCCTATCCCTACATAAAATTGACTGATTTGGAACATTCTACATTTAAGACATAAAGAGCAGTCATAACATGAAGCCCATCCGGGACTATGATAACAGCAGAGTTTTTAGTTTGGCTTTAGCTGGTTAATACTCTAATGTATGTAATTATTAAAGTAAACTATGCAAAACTAAAAGTACAATATATGATGCACAAAAAGGTCGAGTAAACCAGTGAATGCTTAATATGTAATTGGGATGAACTGAAATAATAGAAATAATGGCTGATACAGAATACTCCATAACCGATATGCAGATTATATTATATTATATTATATTCCATTGGCCACTTTATTAGGTACACCTTACTAGTATCAGGTTTGATCCCCTTTTGGATTCAGAACTGCCTTAATTCTTCGTGGCATAGATTCAACAAGGTACTAGAAATATTCCTCAGAGATTTTGGCCCATGATAGCATAACACAGTTGCTACAGATTTGTCGGCTGCACATCCATGATTGAAATCTCTGATTCCACCACATCCCAAAGGTGCTCTATTGGATTGACTTCTGGTGACTGTGGAGGCCATTTGAGTACAGTGACCTCATTGTCATGTTCAAGAAACCAGTCTGAGATGATTCATGCTTTATGACAGGGTGTGTTATCCTGCTCGAAGTAGCCACCAGAAGATGGGTAGACTTTGGTCATAAAGGGATGGACATGGTCAGCAACAATACTCAGGTGGGCTGTGGCGTTGACACGATGCTTAATTGGTACTAATGGGCCCAAAGTCCCTAATGTACCTAACTGCTCTTTTGCATACCTCGGTTGTAACAAGTGGTTATTGGAGTTACTGTTGCCTTTCTATCAGCTCGAACCAGTCTGGTCATTCTCCTCTGACCTCAACAAGGTATTTGCGCCCACAAAACTGCCGCTCACTGGATATTTTCTCTTTTTCAGACCATTCTCCGTAAACCCTAGAGAGGGTGGTGCATGAAAATCCCAGTAGATCAGCAGTTTCTGAAATACTCAGACCAGCCCATCCGGCACCAACAACCATGCCACGTTCAAAGTCCCTTAAATCACCTTTCTTCCCCATTCTGATGCTCGGTTTGAACTGCAGCAGATCGTCTTGACCATGTCTACATGCCTAAATGTATTGAGTTGTTGCCATGTGATTGGCCGATTATAAATTTGTTAACAAGCAGTTGGAGATGTGTACCTAATAAAGTGGCCAATGAGAGTATATCATAACATGGTATAGCACAAACATAGCATTCTCTTGCTTCATCCATCATATTACATGGAGCTTCTAAACAAAAGTCTGTGACAATGCATTATAAGATTGCATTATCCATAAAGAATTTATGCAAAGCACCATAATCATCCGGCCTACCTTTCAGGACAACACCAAAGACAAAAACAGCTGCCTACGTAGGATGCTCAAAAGTTTTTGGAATGAAGCCACTTCAGACTGTTTCAAAGGAAGGAGGAGGAGTGTAAAGTTTCGAAAGAGATCCAAACTTCCAGAAGACGGAAGAAAAAGCTGATCAGCATGTACTGCTGCACATCACTGTGTGACGTCTTTAGAGAATAATATCTGACATTTGAAATGAGCTGCATTATAGCGCGTAGGGTGTGTTTTTGATCAGTTTATCACCTCGCTGCAGTCAAAACGACTTGCAGATGGAGTCTGGGTGAACTCGCCTGGGTTGTTATAAATGAACTGCCATAACTGTAATCAGGCAAATATCACTTAGCAATACCTCAAGGGCATTTTCTGTTGATATGATTAATGCTAACTTTTTCAACCGCAGACAGCGTGCCTTGCTTTACATACTAGTACAGCACACACTATTTATTGACTACAAATAGCTTAACATGACTCTAGTTTTTCATTCTGCGAGTGAATTATCTGTGTGAGGCTGATCTTTTTTAGAGCGCACGGGTGTAGGAGATGGAAAGGAAGAAGTGTCAGGTTTACCAAGCACTTGTTGTTGTTGTCTTCATCTTTCTCCTCGTAGTAGAAATAGACAAAGGGGATCCAGAGGAAGACGCAGAACAGAATGATGGAGTAGAGAGCTGTGGAAGAGAAAAGATGGAGTTAGACACATGGAGTTCATACCAATTAAACACAGTGGATTAAAAAGGAGGTGTTCAGGTGTCACAGGGTCACTGATGTGGCACTCAATTTTTTGTGTGTGTCCAGTTAAATGATTGTATTAAAAATGCAATTTGTACAAATGATGACCTATGCCTCTTTTATGATGGGTTTTTTTCATCATAATGTGGTGTCAAAAAGTCAAAGATGTCAAGGTTGCATGAGATTAAAAAGGTCTAATACGCTGAAATAGCTTTAAAACTTTTATTATTACAGTTTTTAAAAGAATAATAAATGACCAGTGCAATCAGTTTTATGTTTGTTCTCGAATTCATTTTCCATATTTTACATTTTCCTATACAACATTTTCTGCATTTTATCATTTTATGTATTTATGTTTTTGTAATTATCTTTTCACATCCAAAATCCTAACAACATAAAATAAGTATTTATAGGAAATGGTACAAATGTTTTTCTATTAAAATGTATTATTTCTAAATTTGTTTTGTTTGGTTTTTAAGAAACCAACATAACATCAGACATTTAATAATTACATTTTCTATTGAAGGCTTTTCCTTTTACAATATGCCAACGGTACAGAATCACTGAAATAAATAAATAAATAAATAAATAAATAAATAAATAAATGAATAAATAAATAATATAATAAATAAATAAATAAATAAATAAATAAATACTTCTTTGGGAATAAATGTGGTGTGTCAAAAAGTCAAAGATCAACATGAACAACTAATCAGTGCACAGAGATACAATAATATGCACTATATGAATGAGTTATAAAGTAAAGCATACATTTAAAGCATTCAGTCAGATAAGAAACATGTTAAATAAGTGAGTTTTGAGAGCAGTTTTAGTCTGAAGTGAGGAAATAACTCTGAGAACTTGTGGAAGTTAATTCCAGAACCTGGCAAAGCCTTTCCACCACTGGTTAGCCAGAATTTTGATCAAAGTCAAGATTGCATGAGATTAAAAAGGTATAAAAGGCTGAAATAGCTTTAAAACTTTTATTATTACATCACACATTTATTAGGAAAAACAAGGCATTCAACAGAAAATTTTATATTTACAATATGGAAAAGGTACAGAATCACTGATTAAATAAATAAATAAATACTCCTTTGTGAATAAATGAGGTGTGTCAAACAGTCAAAACTCTCAAGGTTGCATTAGATTAAAAAGGTCTAATTGATACGCTGAAATTAATCTCTATACAGATTTTTCTGTACTTCATCATTCATGTATTTATTTATAAACGTGTTTTTATAAAAGTTTTTTCTTCTGCTGTTTTTTTTAATCAATTAATAATTTTTTTCATATACAAAAATCATAAGTCCATAGAATAAGTAGTTATATGAAATAGTATAGATCTTTTTTCTATAAAAATTTGTTATTTCTAAAAAATCTTAAACATAAAAATCAGCTTAAAAGTATACATTTAATAACCTTAAATCAATAACCTTTTCTATTGAAGGCTTTATTTTTCCTTTTACAATATGGCAAAGAAGCACTGATAAAATAAATAATTAAATAAATAAATAAACAAATAAGCAAATAAAACTTGGTAGTTGTGTGGAAAAAAGAGAAAATTTATTTGTTATTTTTACCTTGTTATGAGTTATTTCTTGTTGTTATTTTGACATGCTACTTTGGGATATTAACTCATTATTTTGACCCAACTCCTTAAGTCGTTAACTCAATATTTCAACAATAACTTTCTATTTCAAGATAATAACTAGTAATCCTGACATAACTCATTATTTCAATATATTAAGTCATAATTGCAAGATATTAACTCAATATAATAACTCATTTTTTCTTTGAGACATTGAAACAAAAAAGTCATCAACTCATCAAGTGTAATTTAGATTATTCTGTATAAGCTCTATTAAAGGGTTTCATTAAATATCTGAATCAACGTTTTGTATAGTACACATTAGTACAAGCATTCATTAATTAAACATAAAGCACTAAACTCATAAACACCACCTTCTCTATGTTAACAAATGGGACTTTGGACAAAAAATGAAATACACTAGCAATAAAACTTCCCAAAAGATGGATTTGGTCAATTAAGGCACTTGTTATAATGCTGATATAAAAATCAGGCATTCGTTTTTGTGAGAAATATGTTTTTAGCCAGTAATTTGATTTTATAAAAACATGGCAGGTCATTATGATAAACAGTTGTGATTGACATAAGGATTGTTGTTTGATTCGAGAGCAGAATCAATGTTCGATTTCGATGTTATTTTACCATGCCTAAAAGGATCACAAATCAACAGTAAAATCAGTGTCACTTCCTAGACTCCTAGAAACTAATAAAACTCCCACATGATGAGGGGTGAGCCCAAAAGCGCAGACAAGCTGAAATAATCAAATTAAAGGAGCAAAGATCACTGATATTGCAGGAGTTTATGTAACAGACTGTGACAGGCAGAGAAAGAGATTTTGTTGATTCCTCTCTTTCCCTGTCATGCAATGAATTCAAATCGTCAGCTTGGCCTATTTTAGCTTTGAAGTGGATCACACACACTTTTGTGACCCTGCAAATTGTCATCTTCGCTTCTAATGTAGGTTACTCAGTTGATATACAAGCAATTTGAATAATACAATTGGTCTTTTGTTCGGAAAACGTGTTACCTGCAGATCTGTTTGTATACATGATTGGAGTAGATTAAAAAACGGTACCTGGACACACACACAAATCTGGAGTATAAAAGACGTAAACATATCTCACAACGTCTTTTCTCTAAATAGAAACAAGTTTAAGATATGAACTCGTTATTCTGACATACTTTAATAAGTCATTAACTTGATAGCTCAACAATTAACTTGCTATAATCAAGATATTAACTAATAATTTAGATAGTAATGTAATTAAGATAGTAATTTCAACACAACTCATTTTAACATCATTAAATCATTATTTGAAGATATTAACTCACTACTTTTATCACTGTATTATCATAAATACTATGTATTATCAGATCATCATTTCAAGACTCATTTCAATCTTATAAACTCATTATTTTGAGATATTAAGTGTTATTCTGACAAAAAATAGGAGATATCATCAATTCATCAAATATAATTGATATTTTTTTTCACATCAGTTCTTTTAATGGGTTTCATAAATTTTTAAATCAACTTTTTGTATAGTGCACATGACACAAGCCTAAATTAACTTAAGCACTCAACTTATACCCAGCTTCTTCATGTTAACAAATGGGACCAAATCAAAAAAATGAATTAAATTTGCAATTAAAATTTCCTGAAAGATGGTTTTGGTCAATTACGGCACTTGTTATCACACTGATATAGGTTCGGGTTTTCAATTTTTGTGACAAGTATTTTTTAGCCAGTAATTTGATGCTATAAAGAAGGCCATTAAGACTGATGTAAGTAGATTTGTTTATTTTTGGGAGCAGAATCAATGTTCAATTGCTAAATGGAATACGAATGAACAGTAAATTCAGTGGTCTTTACATTTTCTAGACTCCTAGAAACCAATAAACATCCACATGATCTTTAACATGTAAAGTTGATTAGTGTAAGACTATCTAAAACAATCATTTTTCATTTAATCATTTCGTCGATATATGGGAGTTAGTAAAGGTAATCAACTTTTCTGTGTAGTACACATTGACACAAGCATAAATTAACTAAAGATATAGCACTCAACTCATATCCAGCTTTCTCCATGTTAACAAATGGGACTTGATTCCAAATCAAAAATTAATTATACTTGCAATTAAGTATCCTGAAAGATGGTTTGGTCAGTTAAGGCAGTGGTTCTCAAACTTTTAAACCAGCGACCCCCAATGTAAGATCATCAAGAACTCGCGATCCCCCTACCAAAGCATATACAAACAATAAAATTCACAATATTTTAACTATACTTACTATACATTAACGGTGCTTGAAATTAACATTTTTCTGTCAGTGTTGTTTTTCATTCTCATCTTCAGAGGCTTTACATTTTCGCGGTTGTAGCTCCTTGTCATCTGAGACAGGAGGCGTTGACTGAGTGACTGACAGATGATTCAACCAATCATTCGTGTTCAGTTCTTTTAGCAGTGGGCCAATAAGAAGAGCGCGAAGGCGGGGGCAAGCCGTTTGAAGGCTTTGTTTACTGCGGCAAGTTGACACGACAAGTTTTAATAACTGTTCCTAAGCGCTGCGTTTCAAGTGCAAAGATTGCATTCTGCCTGAATGTGTCCTAAATACTTTATGAATCAGTAATATATTTTTAAAAATCTGAAAATATTAGCTTTTCATTTGTAATACTGAAAATATTTATTATAATCACTGAAAATTACACAATTTTTAAATCACTCTCGCGACCCTTTGAAATTATTCTGCGACCCCTCCAGGGGTTGCGACCCCCAGTTTGAGAACTACTGAGTTAACGGCCCTAGTAATCACACTGATATTGGTTCAGGTGTTCATTTTTTTGACGAGTATGTTTTAGCCAGTAATTTGATGCTATAAAAAGGGCCATTAAGACTGATGTAAGTAGATTGTGTTTATTTTTGGGAGCAGAATCAATGTTCGATTGCTAAATGGAACACAAATCAACAGTAAATCAGTGTCTTTACACTTTGTAGACTACTAAAAAGCAATAAAACCTCCACATGATCTTTAACATGTAAAGTTTGATTAGTGTACGACTATTTGAAACAATAGTTTTCATTTAATTGTTTCAATAATTTAATCGATATATGGGAGTAAGTTAAGGTAATCAACTTTCTGTGTAGTGCACATTAACACAAGCATAAATGAACTAAAGATATAGCACTCAACTCATAAACCCCACATTCTCCATGTTAACGAATGGGACTCGAGTACAAATCAAAAAATGAAATTACACTTGCAATAAAATTTCTTTGAAGGTCTAAAGTGATACAGACTATCTCCAACACTGAAATCAGAATGGCCAACAACGACCTTCTATGAGCGCCAAAAAATGATCCATCATTCTGTCCATGGTCACGCAGGACAAAAAGCTCATTCCCTCCCGAACATGCTCCGCACACATCAGTCAAACATGCACATGTGAGTGTTTGCATGATAAATGCCTCGATTTCAAAAGATAAACATGTGAGAAAGATGGCCGAGAGCTTTTCTGTCGAGCAAAAACACACATTTATTTTTTTAACAGCAGGAGATGAGAGAAAAAAACACAGAGCAGCCACAACATTTCAAAATAAAAACATAATGGGATGAAAATGGTTATTGTTATTGTTTCATGAGCCCCGCGGCTGATTTTGCCAGCTGTTCTTGTGCTTTTTCAAACCTTAATTTTTGGATTGCTGCACTTTTTCGGGATTACTGTGAGGGATTCGGTCCATGACTTGGAACAGAGCTGCTCATATACTGATAAACTCTCACGCTAGCACTACAATTTACCTGCGCATTCCAAGCATTTGATTCATTGTCAACTATAGTTATACTTCTTAACAGTGATTAAAGCATTTCTCATTGTTTGGAGCATCTGTGTAAAGATTTCAAAGGGTTCAAACTCTTTCGTTCCATGATAGAAACACCAGACTTTGTATTCTCACGGTAAAACGCATGCATCACACTCTGGAGCAATCCAAGGCACCCGGAATCAATCTGTTGCAATTAGAAATACAATAACAATTTAAATTGTATCTGTCAGGAGTGTCTGTTTGGCTAATTAGCGGTGTGGCTAAGGAAAGCATCTTTGTATGGAACCCATTCGCAGGGATTCAGTTCTGAACAATCATTCATGTCACCTTCTACTGTGAAATAATACTTTGACCTTGTCATGGTGTGATACTAATAGAAATACTATGTTTTTAATCAATGGATTTTTTTCTAACATTAATAAGCAACAGCAAAAAAAAATACATTAACAGATAACAAAGCAGATCAATGAAATGAACATTACTATCACTTATCATATTCAGTTTAAGATTTTGGCTTTAGTTTTAAAACCAATCCAACATCATGGATTAGCACCCTATACCTTTCAGAATTAATTCTCCCCTTCGTTCCTGCTCACACTTTGAGATGTAGGTCTGAAAATTAGCTTGCAGTACCCAAATTCGGGCTAACCAGTGGTGGAAAGCCTTTGCCAGGTTCTGGAATTAACTTCCACAAGGTCTCAGAGTTATTTTCTCACTTCAGACTTTTAAAACTGCTCTCAAAACTCACTTATTTAACCTGTTTCTTAACTGACTGAGTACTTGAAATGTATGCTTTACTTTATGACTCATTCATATAGTGCATATTATTGTATCTCTGTGCACTGATTAGTTGTTCATGTTGTTCACTTGCATTTTTCTCTTTCTTATTGTTTATGTTGTAAGCTATTTGTATACTCTTGTATTTTTCATGTTTTCTTGTTTCTATTTACATTATGTAAAGTGGCCTTGGTTGTTTGAAAGGTGCTATATATATAAACCATATTATTATTATTATTATTATTATTATTATTATTATTATTATTACAACAGTTTAACAAATAAAACGACAAATGGAATGACAGAACAACAGATTGATAGAACAACAGAACATATATAGACAGAGAGAAGTCAACAAGACAATATTATATGATAGAATGAAGGATGGATGGATGAATGGATGGATGGACGGACGGACGGACTGAAAAATAGATCTATAGAATGAACAGACAAATGGATTGATGGAAAATACAACTATTAAACGAACGGATGAATGAAAATTAGAACTACAGAATGAATGGAAGGATGGAAACTATAACTATAGAGTGGACGGATGGACGGATGGATGGTAATAAGAATTATAGAACGAATGAACGGATGGAAAGTAGAATTATGGAACAAATGGACGGACAGAAAGTAGAATTATAGAACAAACGGACGGACGGAAAGCAGAATTATAGAACAAACGGACGGACGGAAAGTAGAATTACAGAACAAATGGACTGACAGAAAGTAGAATTACAGAACAAATGGACTGACAGAAAGTAGAACTATCGGACGGACAGACAGACAGACGGATGGATGGATGGAAAATAGAACTATAGAATGAACGGATTGACAGATTGATGGAAAATACAACTATTGCAAGAAAAGATGGACGAAAATATAGAAATATAGAACGGACGGATGGACGGAATGACAGATGGAAACCAGAACTATAGAACAGATGGATGGATGGTAAATACAATCATAGAATGAATGAAAAGATGGAAAAGAGAACTATATAACGAACAGACAAGTAGAACTGAGGAATGGATGGATGGATGGATGGATGGATGGATGGATGGATGGATGGATGGATGGATGGATGGACTATAGAATGAATGGATGAAGGAAAACAAACAAACAATTGAAGAAACCAACTAACAAACAAACTAACAAACAATTGAACAAATAACAAACTAACGAACAATTGAACAAACAAACTAACGAACAATTGAACAAACAAACTAATGAACAATTGAACAAACAAACTAACAAACAATTGAACAAACAGACTAATAAACAATTGAACAAACAAACTAACGAACAATTGAACAAACAGACTAATGAACAATGAACAAACAAACAACGAACAATTGCACAAACAGACTAACAAACAATTGAACAGACTAACAAACAATTGACAAACAGACTAACAAACAATTGAACAGACTAATAAACAATTGAACAAACAAACTAGCAAACAAATGAACAAACAGACTAACGAACAATTGAACAAACAAACTAAAGAACAATTGAACAAACAGTCTAACAAACAATTGAACAAACAGACTAACAAACAAACAGACTAATAAACAATTGAACAAACTCACGAAGACAGACCGACAGACAGCAGACCAGACAGACAGACAGACAGACAGACAGATAGAAGACAGATAGACAGATAGATAGATAGATAGATAGATAGATAGATAGATAGATAGATAGATAGATAGATAGATAGATAGATAGATAGATAGATAGATAGATAGATAGATAGATAGATAGATAGATAGATAGATAGATAGATAGATAGATAGAGCAAATGTGGGAGATGAATATCCTAACTATATTTACATTTTATTTTAATTCTTGTGAGATTCAATAAAAGGTCCTTCTGTACTGGGGAGGACGTTATGATTTGATATTTCCACTATCGTGCCCTAAGGTAAAAAATTAAAGCACCCACTGAATATGCGTTTTCTATATTCCTCCACTTTTCTCCAGCACTCATGGTAAATGCCTGCACATCACCTTTGTTTGGCAGATTGTGAGCAAGCGAAGCACCTCTAATATGCGATACGATAACACCGCCAGCCATTATGAATTCATGGGAAGGAGGTGAGGAGCAGACACTTACGCGGGCTACAAAGCTATTTTAAGCTGGAGGGGGGGTTATCTACAGCTAATGGATGTCTCTGGAAGACAGGTCCCCGTAACCCGAAATAACTCCCAACCGAGACACGCTTGGCTGAATGCTTTCTTGAGGTGATAACGTGATTCATTAGCATGATTCAGAATGTGAATCACAACACACACACACACAAAAACGTAATCAGTCAATTATGACTTTGGTGGTCACTTTAGCATATACAGTTGCAAGCAAGGTTATTAGTATATTTAATTTTTTGTTATCCAATATTTTTCCAACACATTTTATAAACATCATAGTTTTAATAACTAATTTCTGATAATAGTTACTTTTGTATTTTCTATGATGACAATACATAATATTTAACTAGTTTCTTTGCAAGATACTAGCAATCCAAGCTCATTCTGAAAACGTACCATTATATACATTTCTGGAGAGCGCCAAATACGTCTCAGGAGGTACGTTTTTTTGCAGTTTTTGCTTTTTTTTGTTTTAAAGACGAAATGCAACTGTACATACTTCTGGCTACATAATTCGCGATCTCCAGACATTGATATAGGGGGGACGTTTTCAGAATGAGCCTATGTCATACTATCAACACTACCGTTTTTTTTTTTGGGAAGTCTCCCGTATTTCACACCCATCTCCCGCCACCCCTCCCCATTTTGCCATTTTGTACATCAAAGTTCCAGCAAGCAATTGAAGGTCAAGGTGCTCCAGGTTTGGCCACCTAGTCACCATACATGGACATTATTGAGCATGTCTGGGGTAAGATGAAGGAGGAGGCATTGAAAATGAATCCAAAAATTTTGATGAATCTGGGAGTCCTGCAAGAACACTTTCTTTGCCATTCCAGATGACTTTATTAATAAGTTATTTGAGTCATTGCAGAGATGTCTGGATGCAGTCCTCCAAGCTCATGTGAGTCATACACAATATTAATTATTTTTCCACTGCACTATGACTTTATATTCTATACTGTACATTATTGCTGATAAGTAACCAAAGTTGACTCTTTTTTTCTTCCGCCACCCTCCCATTTTGTTGTTTCTCCCGGAAAACTCCCGTAATTTCATCCTTCCCCCCTCATCTTTTTGGTACAGTCTCAAACAACACTCTCCCGGTCATCATCTTTTCTATAGTATCCAATCGCTGCGGTCACCAGAAACCCAGTCCATGGTAGCTTACAGTTATTCGGTTCTCAAATACCCCCTACACCCCCAACCCTCTGCACATATATGGGAAATATATGGAAAAAAATTATAAAAAAATTTCACAGGAGGGCTAACAATTTGTCTTCAACTGTAGAATATCTCACACAATAGGTCTGTCTTTTACAAATTTAAATCCCTCAAATACTTCCAAAGAGTTCTAATTAAGACAAATAAAAGCAAGCAAAAGGAAAAGAAATACAATTCGCCTCACAAACCACATTTAGCATCCCTGTTAATTCCGGTCGCCTATAGTGCACTAAAGTACTGAAAGCACACTGGTTAAATACACAACATGCTGTGGAAAACGAGGGCCAGTAAATGTGAAAGTTGAAATGTCAACGTTTCAATGACAGCAATTACAGCTCCTGGTGAGAATATGACTGCTTTGGTGTGTTCTATTGTTTTAGAAAGGCTGCATGAAACACTCATCTTGGATTACGCCTCACCACTTTTTGTTGAAGTGTAAATGCTTTCGACTAACCACTGGCAACTTCTCGGAGATAGTTTTTCAGCGTGCAAACTGTCTAACAGCTAAAGCACAGCACATGGCCGCATGCTAATTAAAGCGCAAGCTCAAAATATCGATAGTAAAGAACATGGTAAGCTTCACACATGCTTGTAGCACACGGGGCTGATGAGTTCTGTGATGTGCAAAAACATGAAGATGATCAATCAATTAGCTGTATAACATGGAATGGTACAGATTTCTTGGTTTTGAAGATCAATTGGTGTGGTTTGTTTACTATTAATTTAGACCTTTAGACAGCTGATGGCTCTCTAGGTTAGTGCTTTCTCAACCATGTTCCTGGAGGACCCCAAGCTCTGCATACTTTGCATGTCTCTTTAACCAAACACACCTGATTCAGATCTTCAACTCATTAGCAGAGACTGAAAGCCCTGTAATGGGTGTGACAGACAAAGGAGACATCCAAAACATGCAGTGCTGGTGGTCCTCCAGGAACAAGGGTTGAGAAACACTGCTCTAGGTAAAAGGTCGAATGATGTATCGGTTTTGCTGATTAATTGGCACCAATAGTGATTCCCAGAACTATCACAGTTATCTGTAAAAATACAATAATGTGCCAAAAATACACACAAGTCGATGCACATGTTTAATGTAATAGAAGGGTACTGTTGTGTATTGTGTATACAGTAAGTTACGCTAGATTTAAATCCTCATCTCTACAGTTTGTGTTTGTGATTACCACAACAACACTGACAAACACACCTCTGAATATGAATGATGTCCACAATCTCATAAATATTCAGAGTGTAACTTACTGTTATTGTGTACTATAAGTTTATACCTGTATTCAAAAACGTACTGGAAAGAAAAAAAAAAGAAAATATAAGTAGATAATAAATAAAAGTTGCCTATTGCTGACAACCTAAATGAAATGTTGACAATAGTATAATTATATACATATATAGAATATCACACTCGTAGCAGTGCGATATGGCTGTTTATTGGCACTGGTGGGAGGCGTAAGTTGGCTCGAGGCCACAGCTCGAGTGTCTTAAAGTCCCACCAGAGACAATATACAGCCATATTGCACTGCTACGAGTGTGATATAGTGTTTATACAACAGTTCAACGGCATAATTATGGTATATAAAAAATATTTTAAAAATATGTATCACACAGATATCATAATGTCAAATTGAAGACTTTTTAAGACCTTTTAAGACCATTAGGCACATTAGGGGTCAAAAGAAACCCACTGTAAAGTCAGACAGATAAACAGAGAAGTAGTACGTTTCCAGAACTACGTCACATCATTAATATCATTGAAGATTTTTTAAACTAATGTTTTTTTATTATTTTTTATAATTTATTATAATGATTCTAAAGATTTTTATAACCATTCAAGATGTGCATCAACTTTGATGCACCACCTGCTTTTGTTCATATCTTGGACAGTTCTACATATTAACGTTAAATATTAGAGACAACAGAACATGGGTTGCTCTACAATTATATTTTTTTTATTATGGCAAGAATAGAAGACAAAAAAAGTACACTACTAAAAATACTGATGTTTTATTTGTTTTGCCCACTCAAGAATTGACACATTACTGTCTGGCTAGTTTCTGTCCTCTACTTATAAGCTAAAAAGGCAATAATGGTCCAACATTCCTGAATATTATCACCATTAAAGCTACCATATAAGTCAGTATATTGTATACTGGTAGGTTCAAATATTCCTTTCCAGTTATCAAAGACATCATTTGTTACTTAATTTTAGTTTGTAACTTGTAAATTGTTTTAAATTCAAATTGTAATATATACATTAGTGTAAAACCTATGAATGGTGGAAAAACATATTCTGTAATATTTAAAACTACCCAGGTCTCCACTTTTGCTGTTCACCCGAGTCTCAAAAAATTTTGTGAGCTCCGCCAGCCGAAATAATGACGTCACATTCGCCACGCACACTGAGTTCAATAACGAAAGCTGATTGGCTATTGCATGTTGGACTCATTTGTAGTTGTAATACCGCAAATTACATTTGGAATAGTGAAACTTCAACACCACGAAAACCAAGCAACAACAATAAAAAAATTATATTTAAATGAGCATTAGATGTAGTTGTTACATGACCATTGGAAAAATCAGACACCTGTGAAAAAATATTTAAGACCTAGAACAGCAAATTTAAGACATATAAGGCCTAAAACTGCGATTTTTTAAATTTTAGACTTTTTAAGACCCCGCGGAAACCCTGAATCATAGTGACAGCAATGTTTTTGTCAGCTTGTCATCCTCTGAGAAAACGGTTTGATGGTCGCCTAGCAACCTATGAACAAAAAATTGTCAAGTGTTGACCGATCCGTGGTGATAAAAAGGTTGGGACCACTGATCTAAGGTGGAAGAATTCATCTCACTTTGCTTTAAATTATGCTATTATTGCAGATCCAATATAGATAACATGTATTGTAAAACAAAGCAGAAATGCATTCATTTCAACAGTTTGGCTTTATCGCTAATAACAATGCACTTACAGGCATCAAACTAAAACCAAAACCTCTCTCCTCCATCCCCAGTCTGAGAGCTCATGGCACCCAAGGCAGTGGGTAATATTAATCATAACAACATGAATATTAACACAGCGAGGGAATAGGCCGTGCTGCATTACTGCAGATCATCCATTTCAATCTAAGCAGATCTAATGGGAAAGCACCTGACTGGGGAGAAAAGTTTAGCATATTAATCCCCCCTGACAAAGAGAAGAGGGACTTAAATAATTAAACGACCAACCTCTAAGTTCTGGCTCCTTTTTTAGCGCTCAGGCGTTTCCCCCTCAGGTGTGAGAGACGACGGACAGTGGATGAATTCAACGTGAGACACCCCAGTTCGACTCAGAAAAACACACTTGAGACTTTAGACTCATCTCCTGGGTATGGTTGTTTTGATGGTTATTAGTTTAATAGGGTTCAGAATTGTTACATGTTCCTTAAAGCTAAAATGACACGGGTGCTATTTGAAAACTTAATGTACAAGTGTGTCTTCTGGGGAGAGATGGTTCATTTAATTTCTCTCTCCTTCACAACTCTAATCTACTGTAAACAACTTAATGGCCACTAACAGAGTAATAACACCAAGACACCTTTAATTTGACATGTTCTTAAAGGTAGCGTTCACACAAGTCATTATTAGTTCACTGTTACACTGTAAAAAAACTGTAAAAATGCTACAGTACAAATCCATAACCTGGTTAACGGTATGTTTCCTTAATATATACGGCGAATAACCGTAAATTGACTTTCCCAGAATTCCCTGTATGGCACATCACTTTTTATGCATTTTGTTGACCTTACTATGGATCTTTTTAGTCGTTTACCCCATCAGTTATGTACATTAGAGATTTATGTTACATCTAATGTTGATAAACATGTTTATTTCATGATTTTAATTTTATGCGTGTTACCATACTGGTGTTTAGTAGCTGTGTGAATGACACTGAGCACCTTCTATATATTGATACACTTTTCTGCTTGTGGGAAAAGTTATTTGGTGATGAGCATTGGTTCATTATGTAACTTTCTCATCACCCCCTGCATATGGGTGTGTTAACGTGTCTAACTGTGTAACAAAAGATGTGTAGATGTTGGTAATTCAAAATATAGACATATGACCTCTATAAATTATTAAATACAGTAGTTTACTGTAAAAATGAAAAATTACTTTTACGGTTTGTACCGTAATTTTAATGGTAAAGCACTGGCAACCACAGCTGCTGTTTTTTTACCGTACATTTGACAGATTTATTTATACAGTCATTGAAAATGTTAACCTTTTTCTGTTTTAATAACGTCATATTCCATAGAAGCTCGTTTCTGCCACGGAATAACAAATAAAAGGTAGTTGTGAAATTCATTAGATTTCTGACTTTCTTTTTAACTTTGAATTGTAAGTTTACATCCCATAATTCCTTTTTTTTTGTGGCTTTTTTGTTAGTTTCATAGAATTGTGTGGTAAAAAAAAAAATCATTTATGAATAATAATTCCTTACATTTATTTAGCACTTTTCCGGACACTCAAAGCGATTTACACATTTTTTGGGGGGGGGGTCTCCTCATCCACCCACCAGTGTGCAGCATCCGCCTGGACGACGTGACGGCAGCCATATTGCGCCATACAGCACCAAACCACACCAGCTGAATTGGTAGAGAGGAGAACAGAGGATGAAGCTAATTATATGTGGGGATAGTTAGGAGGTCATGAATGGACCAGAGGCCAGTGGGCAAATTTGGGCCAGGTACCGGGGTTAAACCCCTAGTCTTTTTCGAAGGACATCCTGGAATTTTAATGATTTTTAACATCTCATCTGAGCAGTACAGGGTCCCCATCAATATACTGGGGTATTAGGACCCACACAGACCACAGGTTGAGCGCCCCTGCTGGTCTCACTAACACCACTTCCGGCAGCAATCTAGCTTTCCAATGTGGTCTCCCATACAGCTACTGACCAGGCACAGCCCTGCTTAGCTTCAGTGAGCCACCATGTGAGAGTTTCAATGAGCTAGCTGCAGACACTGGAGGGTTTTTTACATTCTGAATGTTTTTACCTAACAAGTTTTTGTGTCACAATGATGAGGTAGAATTCAAAATTGTGAGCAAAAAAGTCTTCAGACTTTTTTTATATTTCAGACTTTTTTTTCTTGCTATCTTGCAATTATTCTTGATAACTACATAAAATGTGGGTTCATATAATACAATTCAATAAAATCTAATTGAATTAATGAATTGTGAGATAAAAACTTCACAATGACACGGTGGTTCAGGGGTTAGCACCGTCGCCTCACAGCAAGAAGGTCGCTGATATTCGAGTCCCGGCTGGGCCAGTTGGCATTTCTATGTGGAGTTTGCATTTTCTTCACCCGTGATCGTGTGATTTCCTTTAGGTGCTCCGGTATCCCCACAGCCAAAGTGTGGTATAGGTGAATTGAATTAACTAATTGATGTAGTGTATGTGTGTGTGTATGTAATGAGTGTGTATGGATGTTTCCCAGTACTGGGTTGCAGCTGAAGGGTATCCGCAGTGAAAAACATATGCTGAAATAAGTTGACGGTTCATTTTTGCTGTAGTAACCCCGATGAATAAAGGGACTAAGCCGAAGGAAAATGAATGAATGAATGAATGAACTCACAATAGACTTTTTTTTTTATTCAGTGCCATAAATGGGCTCCTATATATTCACTTGGTGATTTAAAACAGTAGCCAGTCCTTAGCAGGAACCACATAAGAGTCAATTCCATTATTCCTCGTTTTTCACCTAAATTTACCTGTCAATGGAATCATATTGGACCACTGGTCCTCTGTTGTTACTTTTGGTCTCAAATGCTTCCTTTTTACTGATATCTATCAGCAAATTAAGATTTGCCAAGACTTGAATATTTACTCACTATCGCTATGCTTAGAGGTGATAATCATAACTACAATACAAACCGGACTGTAGTTGCAGTCATACAGACCCTATTCAAGCCTCTATTGTAAGCTGCTGTGCAAGAAGTAATTGCAGTTGTCAATCCCAAACACTGACAGTGTGAAAAGGCTACAGCCGCACTTACGTAGATGCACTTTTATTTTTGGGTGAACTATTCCTTTGTAGTGCCTTTTATTGATTCCTTGGTTGTTTTTATTGTTTCGCTATAAATATATGCCACCTTCATCAGCCTAATTTTTACACTGTCACTATGTGTTGCTATTTATAAACAAGCCAACGTTTAGATATTTTAATAGGATTGAGTTCAAATCTCATCATTAGCAAAAAATTTGAGTTTCTTTGGTAATGCTCATTTTAATGAACTGGTTTTAGACACCGTATTAAGTAATTAGTTTTAATGCATCACTCATAAGTTGGCCAAAACCATAATTAACCAAAATAACATAATATATTCGAAAACGTGATTTATGGGACGGCATTTTCAGCATTCATTATTTTTGTCTTTGGAGTAAAATGATCCTTTAGAAATGAATATAATCTGATTTGGGGCTATAACGTATTTTTCTTATTAAAATTCATGTTTTGTAGAAACTTTTTTTCCCAGATTTACTCAATGTTTTTTTCGAATTTGAACTGCCCATTTAATGAAGAATTAACCATAATATTTTGTCACCTCAATTCTCAACTCAAATTTATTTCAAAACATCAAAGTGCTGCATATACATATAAAGGGGCTACAGGGAATTATTAAAAACACAAACTAACCCATAATTGTCTAAACCAAAACCAAACAATACACAAAGGATGAAAAGACAAGACGCACATGACGCAAGGCCAAAAATGAATTTAAATGTCTTTTTTTAGCTATGCTGGCCATCCTGAAATTTTCTATACATCAATTCCACAACACTAAAGACAGAACTGACATAAAGGGTCAAACGTTGAGGGTAGCACCACCAGAAATGCACACAAAACCAACAAAAGTCATGTCAACCTGAACAGGACACTAAAGGTAAGGTCCTGACAGACACTCGTCTTTTGCTGTCCCAATACAATAAGTGGTCCTGTCACAAGGGCATCGTCCTCCAAACCTTTACATTTCCCGGAATCCACAAACACATTACACTGATGTGAAAATGAGGTCAGGAAAGGCCTAGGGAGGAAAAAAGACTGATAAAGAGCTAAGATATGAGAACATCTCAGTCTCACTGTACTTTACGTGTGTCGACATGTTCTAGTAACCTTTCATTCCGGCAAATCTGTCACAACCCACATGGCCCCATATACAATATAGGGTCAATAATGGTCATGTCATAAGTCATCATGTATCACATCACTGTACAATATACTGTGTGACATAGTAACCTGTAAGTGTGAAACTTACAGTGTATATATATAATATATATATATATATATATATATATTATATATATATATATATATATATTATATATATATATATATATATATATTATATATATATATATATATACATTTTAATTTAGATTAAATCAAAATTTACAATGTTTATTTGGCTAGCGCACTTGTTAGTGATAAGGTGGACAATTCGTTCATGCCAGGTTAATTCACTGAAATCAAACCATTTGCTTTCCCACTCCGGAATGGCAGTCCTTTCTCAAATGATGTCAGTTTGATGAAATATGCCTTAGCCACGCCCCATTTAACTGCACCTAACTGCTGCAAGGTAGAGATGAGAGGAGAGCACAAAAAAACCCCGCGCTACTCATATACTGTTTCAGTTGGAAATGCATCATATTGAAATAAAAAGTCAAAACTACTTCCGGTTCACACTGACTTTTAACCACTACTGATCAAATCTTTTAAAAGGAGCCCTTATATGCTTTTTAACACAAATTGCTATATTTTAGATTCTGATTTAATTTAATTAATTACCTTGATAGTCTTATTACTCTAATATTATTGAAGTCACAGAATGTCACTTTTATCATCATTAACCTGTTTAACCTTATTACTTAAGGTGCCTAATAATATTGACCCTAAAATGGCTTTAAAAATTTAAACTGCTTTTATTTTAGCCAAACTAAAAACAAATCTGACTTCTTTAGAAGAAAAATAATAGGAATTACTGTGAAAAATACTATTCCTTATTATTATTATTATATTATTATTATTATTGTTATTGTTGTTGTTGTTGTTGTTGTTGTTGTTGTTGTTAATGCTAAGTACTATTTTAATACTATGAATATTATTATGATTGTCATTGCTGTTTATACACATTCCTTTTTCATTTCTGTTTTATTGCCAATTGTGTTCTGTTTGCCATATGTTGTATGTTCTGTGTTGTGTTAACTGCATGTTGTATGTTTTGCACTCTTAATAAAATTAATACATAAATAAATACAATTTTAAAAAGAATCTGACTGTTTGTGCAGTTACACATCTTACCAGGTAAGCCAGAAAACAGTATATTAACTGTTTAAAAGCTTTAAAACGCACAGATATTTTGTTTGTTGTTGGTGGAGTAACAAAGGCAAGAGCTGTAAAGGCTCCACCCTCTTTGGAAAAAGCCAGTGTCTCATCTGCTTTTAAAGTGACACATGTTGTAACAAAAAGGCATTTCTGCTTCCACACAAAAGGCATTTATTTCTATAAAACAAATATGGCTAAATCACATTTATCCCAAACTCTTGAATGATTAAAACACACACTTGCTACACTATTATGAAAAGTTGTCTAAGTAGTTTACAGATTGTCCATGTTGATTTCTGTGACTACCAAATCATGTAAACTCCACCAAACTCCTCTGGCTGGAGTTTATTTTATAAATCAGAATTAATAGCCCTGCTGAAATATTAGCCCCCCCTGTATATTTTCCCCAATTTCTGTTTTGACGAAAATCATTTTTTTTCAATACATTTCTAAACATAATAATACTCATGTCTAATAACAAATTTTTATCTTTGTCATGATAACAGTGTATAATAATTTACTAGATATTTTTCAAGATACTAGGTATTCAGCTTAAAGTGACATTTAAAGGCTTAACTAGGTTAACTAGGCAAGTGGGTAATTAGGAAAATCATTGTATACAGTAGCAGTGTTTATGTTGACAACTGAAAAATATATTGCTTAAGGGGCTTAATAATATTGACCTTATATAAAATATATATATTACATATTTATTATTTAATAAATATTTAAATAGCCAAATAAAACAAATCTGACTTTCTACAGAAGAAAAAATATGATAGGAATTACTGCGAAAAATTCTTTGCTGGCAAATATTGAAAAAGAGAAATTATTCACAGGGTGATAATTTAGACTTCAACTGTATAAAGAATGCTTTAAAGATAGTTTGTTTTGATTGTTTGTTAACAATAATATGTCAACCAGACATTTATTCACACAGTGTAAAAAGACTATACAGACAACTTCACCGCTCAAACAATAATAAATAAATCAATTTTAAAATACACAATTTAAACTGAATTATTAATAAGAAGAGATAAGAATAAAAATATGCACTTCGCATTACTGCCCCACCACTTTAAAACCCACCAGCAAGTGCAATACTGTACACAAATTGCCTTTACAACATGAAGGACAAGCCAAAAAAAAAAACTCTCAAAAGCAACCTAAAATATTCTTTGGATAGTCTTTTAGCATTCTGAAAGTTTAAACCAAGATGCTCATTTACAGGAAATCTTTTATCCAGGCTGATAGCCAATTGCAGAACACTAAACAAGGTCAAGCAGGTTTCTTCAAAAATTTCCTCTATTCATTTGGAGATACGCGCTTAAACTCCAAAACGTGGCCAACTGTCACAGGCGGTTTATATGAAGGAGGCGTCTACTTATTCAGCGGCGAACCTGGAACTGATTGTCACCAGATTGAAAATTAGCAGTCTGCGAAGCCTCTTGGCCTGTGTGGGGCCTGTTGGATTACAAATCAGCACAGGCAATAATTTTCAATTGTATTGGGCTGTTAGAAGCACTGACCTCTCGGGGCCAAACATACTCTGACAGGAGCATCGCAGGAATACTGATGGTAATACAGTGCTGCATCCAGAGAGACTGGCATTCAGTGATCTTCACAGGAAGAGATGGTGACAGAGACCATATTACCATCAAACCAGCGCAAACAGAATGCAAAAACAATACTCTGCTTTTTCATATCGAACAGAGAGATGTGACCTTTAACAAGAAGGATAATAATAGCTTTTACAAATTACTTGGACTCACAGAAAGACATGATACCAGATCTTATAAGAAGACGTGTATAACATACATTGCAAAATAATATTTGTTAATTAAATGTTTCCGTATTTAGTGATTCAGTATTTAGTGGTTCTGAATTGAATAATGAGACCATGATATCTGCTCTGTCGACTTTCGATGTTGAAAATTCAACTCTACAGTTGAACAAAGTTACTTTTATGGACATTTTAGTGGTTTGAAATAATATAATGTATAAGAAATTATATATAGAAAAATATGTCTGCAAAATAACAGAAAAAGTGCTACCAGTTTATTCCCAGGTTTTTGTACAAACACCAACACAGAAAATATATCACATTAAACTATCTAAAATGTCAATTTTTTTTTTCACTTTTTTCGAAGGTTAAAGGTTTTTGGAAGAAAAATCAATGTCCCAAAATGAAAAAAAAAAATTTATAAAAACATGAATCACATAATATGGAAAGCTGCTAATTTACAGACATTTTTCCATGTAGTTGTGCAGCCTTTAGAAATGATTTGCGAATGCCTTTTAATCGCCAACTGATTTTTCGAATTTGAACAGATTTTTCATTATCATGGCTGATCTGCAATTGAAGTAGAGTTGCACTTCTAGGTGAAATGAAAGAGAATTTGAACAAATAAGACAAAAAAGTATATTGGTGAGCCAAAAATACATTATATACATACACTCATCGACCACTTTATTAGGTACACCTTACTAGGACTGGGTTGGACACACTTTTGCCTTTAGAACTGCCTTAATCCTTTGTGGAATAGATTCAACAAAGTGGTAGAAATATTCCTTAGAGATTTTGGTCTATATTGACATGATAGCATCACGGAGTTGCTGCAGATTTTTCGGCTGCACATCCATGATGCCAATCTCCCATTCCACCACATCCCAAAGGTGCTATATTGGATTGAGATCTGGTGACGGTTGAGGCCATTTGAGTACAGGGAACTCATTGTCATGTTGAAACCAGTTTGAGATGATTCACGCTTTATGACATGGCCTGCTATCCTGCTGGAGGTAGCCATCAGAAGATGGTAGACTGTGGTCATAAAGAGATGGACATGGTCAGCAACAATACTCGGGCAAGCTCTGGCATTGACACGATGCTCAATTGGAACTAATGGGCCCAAAGTGTGCCAAGAAAATATCACCCACACCATTAAACCACCACCATCAGCCTGAATTGTTGATACAAGGCAGGATGGATCCATGCTTTCATGTTGTTGACTCCAAATTCTGACCCTTCCATCAGAATGTCGCAGCAGAAATCAAGACTCATCAGACCAGGCAACGTTTTTTCAATCTTCTATTGTCCAATTTTGGTGGGCCTGTTAGAATTGTATTCTCAGTTTCCTGTACTTAGCTGACAGGAGTGGCACCCGGTGTGGTCTTCTGCTGCTGTAGCCCATTCACCTCAAGGTTCGATGTGTTGTGCCTTTAGATATGCTCTTCTGCATACCTCGGTTTTATGAGTTACTGCTGCCTTTGTATCAGCTTGAACCAGTCTAGCCATTCTCCTCTGACCTCTGGCATCAACAAGGCATTTGCGCCCACAGAACTGCCACTCACTGGATTACTATTATTTTTTTCGGTTGTGTGTGAAAAAATCTCAGTAGATGAGTTTCTGAAATACTCAGACCAATCCGTCTGGCAACAACAACCAATACGATGTTTTTTTCAAGTGAAACAATAAAAATTTCCTTCCAGTGCTAATAAACTTAAGTTTCGAGGACAAAGATATATATTATAATCCAACTAAATTGATTCTATTTCATGGCATCAATTACGAAAAACCATTATTGCTTTAAATACTTGTCAAATTTTAAGAAAAGCAACTAAGTAACAGATAGAACTGTCAGCATTTAAATTATATCTGTACTTTGCAGCAGGGAATGGTCAACATCTGATTAAAAATATAGCAATGTACCCTAAGTGTGGTGCTTGGACTCAATGGGATTCCTCCGCATTTCTTTTCAGAAGGGAAAACAGCACAAATGGCTTGAAGTGGTGGTGTAAGACAAGTCACAAATTGTGAATTAATGTAAAAACAGGACAAAAGGGAGGTAAGATCATCTTCATACAACACATTACGGAATAAGGCGCAGACCCTGAAGACTGGCACTCGAAACAGTTTCCTGAATTGATTTCACAGTTTATTCCCTTCACAACCCATGCTTTTAAATATGCTTTCAAATGCCGCATTATGGAGCATTTGCTGAATGTTGCCTTTAAATGGTGAAAGCCAACAAAGACACTCACATGTGTTTCGATTCAAGATGACTTGCACATCAGCCCTGCTTGAACATTAGGAATGTTCAGGATGCTGTCACAATGGGATTCTCAGACCTGTTTTTGAATGCTAAATATAGTCGCATTCACCAAGAAAGGGTGCCATTCATAATTGAAATGAAGAAGCTTTTTGAAATTCCAAGAATTTGAGCCAAGGTATGGCAGACAGCATGAAAAATGGCAATTTAAACTTGAATGTAGGAAAGTAGAATTAGAATGAATTGGACACACACAGAGAGCCTGATAGAAGAATGTATGAGACCAGATTGATGGATGGATGGACAAAATAAAGAAAGATGGATGTATGAAATGAAATAAAAGAAAAAGAAGGAAAATTTATAGGTAAATGCTGCTTTTTTAAGCTTTACAGACAAATTAACACTAATACACACTAATTCATTTGTTCATGTTATCCAGCTACATGTAGATCCATTGGGGATGGGATAGATGGATGGAAGAAACAACAGTCAGAAATTGGATGGATGGATGGAACAACAGGCAGAAGATTGATGGATAAATGGGACAAACAACCGTCAGAAATTGGATGGTCGAATGGATGGAAGGATGGACAGATGGATGGATGGATTGAATGAACAGTCGGACGGAAAGGTGGACGGATGGACGGACGGACGGACGGATGGATGGACGTATCAAACAACAGTCAGAAATTGGATGGATGGATGGAACGAACTACAGTCAGAAATTGGATGAATGGGTGGAACGAACAACAGTCAGAAACTGGATGGCTGGATGGCTGGCTGGCTGGCTGGCTGGCTGGATTGATGGATGGATGGATGGATGAAACAACAGTCAGAAATTGGAAGGATGAATGGATGGATGGATGAATGAAACAATAGTCAGAAGATGGATAAATGGAACAAAAAACAATCAGAAATTGGATGGATAGATGGATAAAACAATAGTCAGAAAATGGATGGATGGATGGATGGATGGATGGATGGATGGATCAAACTACAATCAGAAATTAGATGGACAGACAGATCAAACAATAGTCAGAAGATGGATAGATGGGTGGATGGATGGAACAACAATGCAACAACAGAAGGTAGGTGGATGGATGGATGGATGATGGATTGATGAACACAATGATCAATGGAACAATGAAATGGCAGAAGCATGGATAGATGGATGAATGGATGCATGCAGATACAGAACGACGATAAATTTATAAATAAATAGATGACAGGTTGTCTCAATGGACAACAGAAAGTACAGCTTCTAAAAAACAAGATACTGAATAAATATAACAACACATTATTTCACATTATCTTGAGTCCAGTTCCATCTCTTCAACAGCAGAGCTTTATCTCTGCCAGTCTAATTGCATGATGGCATATGATTTGCTGTCCTCCTGATGTGAAACTCATTCACAGTGCAGGAAATTACCTCACTTTTATCCTTTTTCCAACTCATTTTAAAATCCAGAAGCTCCGCACAAGGACATACCTGACTGACTTTGGCCTTTATTTATTGGAGAGGACGTGTAAAGAGCTTTAGGAGAGCGAGCGCAGAAGCGAACGCCTCGTCTAATTTTCCAGAGATGTAGATTTAAATGTGCGCAGAGGTGGACACCTCAGCGACTCCTCGACAGTTGGATCTGATTATCTTTCAGGCTGGAAAGCATTTCTGCTATACTTATATGAAAGTTCAAAACCTCTGAGTTAAAATTCAGCAAGGCTTTCTGCTTTTAAACAGTCTTGACATTTCAAACAAACTTGTGGATCGGCAAAAGACTCCAAACCGGATGATAGGAAGCCTTCGAGCTGGAGACGCCGGATGTATCCAGGGACTTTTAGGGATGCTTTTCCATTTAACCTTGTACTTTGCAGCCAAACCTCAAGGTAGAAGCTGTCCACTCTAAAGAACACTACATTAAATAGAAATGCTGCCCAAGGACTTGGCCCCGGGCCATCTGAACAAATATATATTTTCTCTTTAATTACTTAACCTAAGAGGTTAATCTCCAGGGATGTCTTGGATGGGGGCTTCAGCTGCAATCCATCTGAGTTTACCATCCCACTCCCGATCATCAAAATCCCTGCCACAAGGCAGAGGCACCATGATGTGCCTCTCAGAAATTGGGCCGAGCATTAATGGCAGGCAAAGCGGGGCGACATTTGAAGCCTTCCTGTATACGCTTTGGCCTGAGCTCTCATCTCAGCAGGTTCAAGGACCTTGCGCCATGCACAGCTGCCCACTTCAATAAATGCACAATCTGTCAGTGTTTGCTGCTGTTGGGCGCCACCAGCGACTTGCACTTTCCATTAGCAATCATGCTGAAACATGCACGAGGAACAGAGAGCGAGCCAAAAGACACATTTATGCTCACACTGGGTCTCGTTCCCTAATCATCGTGCAGTTTTCTTTAGTAACGTGCATAATAGCTACACTGCAAATGTACACTAGATGGGGTGTCTAAACAAAAATATGATTATAAATATATGACCCAATTCAGCAACAGGACTTCTTATGTATCCCATAATATGTACTGCATTATTTTATTGTATTTATTTTATTTTTATTTATTTATGTATTTATTACAGGTAAAGTCAGTATTTTAACCCCCCTGAATTATTAGCCACCTGTTTATTTTTTACCCAATTTCTGTTTAACAGAGAGATTTTTTTTAAACACATTTCTAAACATTTTAGTTTTATTACAAGTTTTATTAACTCATTTTTATTAACTCATTTCTAATAACTGATTTATTTTATTTTTGCACTGATGACAGTAAATAATATTTGACTAGATATTTTTCTAGACTAGAGTTTCCCAACCCTGTTCCTGGAGGCACACCAACAGTACATATTTTGGATGTCTCCCTTTTCTGACCCATTAACTTCAGGTGTTGGAGTCTCTTCTGATGTTATGATAAGATGATTCAGGTGTGTTTGATTAGGGAGGGGTTGAAAATGTGTACTGTTGGTGTGCCTTCAGGAACAGGGTTGGGAAACACTGCTGTAGGCAACCGAAAAAAATTAGCTTAGAGGGGCCAAAGGTTTTGACCTTAAAATGGTGTTGAAAAAAATTCAAAACTGCTTTTATTCTAGCCAAAATAAAACAAATAAGACTTTCTCCAGAAAAAAAATAGTATCAGACATATTGTGAAAATGTCCTTGCTCTGTTAAACATCATTTGGGAAATTTATAAAAATAAAAAAAATCAAAGGGGTTTAATAATTCTGATTTCAGCTGTATGTAATATTATACTATTTAATTTGTTTTTAACTTTACTTGGAATGATTTTGTAAATTCGCCAGGTCATAATGTTATGCAAATGTAAATCAAATAAATATAAAAACAAATGCAAATGCTAATATGAATATTAATGCAAATATAAACATGAAGTCTTATATGTTATTATAGAAAATAATATTATGTATTAAACACTATTTTCTTTATCTGGATTAGGATTTTTGTTTTATACAAGTCTCTTATGCATCTATTCCATACCCATCTGACATTATATCCTACATCAACACAAGACTGAATGGTGATTTCGGCATTTAAAAAATTGCTTGAGGGTTTTATTTACAAACGTGCATGCTCAGGGTTAGCAAATGAGACTCACTGTGATCATCAAGAGGACCTGTAATCCTCAAACCCTCTTTAAACTCTCAAACACACTGATGAGCAAATGCAAAAAAGCCAGTGTTAGAGCATAATGAAATCCAATGATTTATTCAGCGAACTCAGGGTGTTTTAGCCTGTTGCTCCGGGGACCTGAGCAACTCTATGGCTTTGAAGTGCAACTCCGATAGAAAGAGAGAAAGAGAGAGTTTTGAGTTTATTGCCTGATCAGCTTCTCTGCCTATTTTAATGGCAAAAATAACACTTTCCTATGATAAAAAGGTTTACAACAATAAAAAAAGATCTACAGCAGAATTACTTTTTATTAAAATTATATATTATTTTAGGGATTCACGTTTAAAAATAATTATTAATAATAAGTCTCTCCAGATAAAAATCATTGTCTGACATATTAAAAACAGGTCATTGTAAAGTATATGTTCAACACTTAGGCTGCTATTGCAGCATTGGCATTTTGTAGCAACTTCTCATTTAAATAGTTTACCATGCGTGAGTCTAGAGTGTTGAATATGGCATCGTTTATAAATAATCTCATCATGGTTTGATTCAAAAGAATAGTTTGATTTTCTTTCTTCTAGGGGCTGGTTTTCGGAAAGTTTATAATTTGAGCAATGATCCTATAGCTTGCCATTTGTTCAGAATATAGTTTTTTTTATATAGCTCATTTATAAATGTGGTATACGCAAATAAAAAAGGGGTGGTAATTTGCATATGCCACACTTCCCATGCAAAAGTTTGCTCACTCACTCTCATTTAGCTTACTCTCTGATTTATCACATTATTATGTGGCCACAGCAGAATGAACTGCCAATTACTCTGACCAACCCAGACTCATTCTGATTATGTACCCCTATATACATTTCTGGAGAGCGCCAAATATGTCCCAGGAGCTACGTTTTTTGCAGTTTTTGTTTTCACGAATCCGTCAGAGGCTGATGTGTATATTTTTTGAGAACTCAAATTTCCCTCGTGAGTGCCATTTGTGCCCGCTCTTCTCGAGTAAATCCACCAGAGGCCGCTGTCTGCTGAAAAACTGACTGACTGACTGATCCACCCACGCACCCCTTTCCCTAAACCCAACTGATAGTGTTTTTAAAAACACAGATTGACCAGCGCCCACCAACTTCCCTAAACCCAACCGACCGTGTTTTCAAAAGCCATCCAGAAAAAGAAAAGCCATAGCGGCAGCCTGATGTTTACAACATTCTCACCCTGTTATTTACTTGTTTGTTTTTTGGCTTTTGTTTTTGTCTTACCTACTTTCTGGAACCATTCTTTGCCGCACTTGGACCCCGTCATCACGGTCAACTGCGAGCCACGGGACAAACTGGTAACAGCAGAAAAAACGCCCCATAGCATTTGTTTTAAAGACGAAATGCAGTCATACGTTCCTCTGCCTACAAAATTTGCGATCACCAGAAATGTATATAGCGCTATATTTCTGAATGAATCTGTGTTAAGTCGACATATGTTTTTTGTTCCGCGGATGGCCTTCCAGCCCCAACCCAGCACGCAAAGTACACTTATTAATGAACCCCAAAGTGCTGGGAAACACCCATACACTATGGTCAATTTAGTTCATCCAATTTCCCTACATACGCATGTCTTTGGACTGTAGGGGAAACCGGACCACATGGAGGAAACCAATGCAAACATGGGAATAACGCCAAAGAAAAATCGCAACCTGCCCCAGCGGAGACTCGAACCAGCAACCTTCTTTCTGTGAGGTAACAGTGCAAACCACTGAGCCACTGTGCCATCCCAAGCAAATGTTGTGATCTATAAAAAACTAACTTGGCCAAAGAAAGTGTGGATCTGTAAGTAAACTGTAAGCAAGCTCATATATAACTTAAATATTGACTTAACAAAACCACTTTAAATCATAAATCAATAGAAATTTATTCTGCTGTACGTTCACTTTCAGGAAGGTTTCTATGCAATTTTTATAAATCAGACCCCAGAGCCTTCGTATAAATAATACGATGGAAGAGAGACTCCAAGAAGATTACGTTTCATAAAAGAGCCATTTTGAACATTTATAGCTGTCGGCAAACACAAACAGGCAAGTGTGGACCTTCTCTTCGGTTAATGAAGTTTACTGTCAGATTTGCTGAACCCGAAATGTGTCAGGGTTTGAAAGGCGTCACATGATTACAGCTAAAGCGCTGCCTTACACAAAGCGCAAACCCATTTTCAGCTTAACACATGACACAGCACTGCAGAGTTTGATTAAAACTGAGCGGCTGTAACAAGCAGAAAGCTCTTGAAGTGGCTGTTAAGCATGTCAGTGGATGTTGAGAGGGCTTCACAGTGGGATACGAATTACGCTGGAATATTTGTGCACCTGACATCGAGCGCAACAAGCACATTTTGACGAGGGAAGCACCACAGTAAAATAATTACAACCGAATGTGTAAAGGTCCCAACGGCTTCAGAATTGAAAAAAGAAGAAGACATCTCTTCCTCCTTCGGGACAAGTTTGTGGTGATCGCCACACACTGCGGAGAGATAAAGTTAGCGCTGTAATTATTCCGTTTGCACAGACATGGGCGGACAGGGATCTCAGATTCTGCTTTGTAAAGAAGCCTTTGAGGCTTTGACCTGCCAGTCTCCTCAAATGTATTGGATTGGGCTTTCCTCTGATAGATGGAGCTTGATCTCCACCTACAGGCTGCTGGAAAGTATTTTCTGCACATGATGCGGAGATGGGAAGGTGGAAAGGAGGGGGGGCTGCAATCAATGCGACTAATTCAAGAACTGCAGCAGAGCGAAAATGCCACCAAGAGGAGGAAAAAAAGCAGCAGGATAATTCTGTTTGAAAGCACTGTGGCTTCGTCCGTGGAGAAAACAATATCTACATACCTTAATCGCAGTATAACGACCTGTGTGCGAAAGAGCTTGCAGGACGCAGCTATTGATTGAGGGCAATCTATTAATTACTGTTAGATTTCGCTGCAGCAGGTGATTTTAATGCAAATACCCAGCACTCTCTGATGTTTGAGTGTTAATAGCGGGTGGTTGAAAATCTGTGAAAAACAAAGACACTTTCCCTGGATGAGCTCTTGAGAGGTGTTGACACCACACTTTTTTTGCAAAAGATTCAGATTTGTTTCTACTCCTCCTGCTGCTTGGCTTGCGTTTCGCCAGATGAGACAGTTGTTCTTCTCCGAGTCCATCCCAAGAGGATGACGGGATGAGCTCGAGAGCAAACCAAAAGAAAGACAAACATTTGTCACCAGGAATACGAAAGCAAACAGCAAGCCTCTGCTGAACAAACTCCCGCACTCTTGATCACTGTAGTGTGTTGGATAGGAAAATACATGAAAACTAATGAATTTCTCACACTGCATAGAAGAAATGCTAATGTGCACATTAGAATCAAATGAATAAAGAATGTTTTTAATCAAATTAATGAAAGCAAATGGCCAGGTTTTGGGCACAAAACATATTTATGTGAAATGTGAATGTAAATGTGGAAATATACAAATTCTTATTTGTACTCTACCTGACAAAAGTCTTGTTGCCTATGCAAGTTTTAAGAACAACAAATAATAACTTGATTTCTAGTTGATCATTTGATATCAGAAGTGGCTTATATGAAAGGCAAATACCTCTAGATTACACTTATTTTACCAAAATAAAAAATTATCATGCCTTGATTTTGAATGATTTAATTAGGACAGTAAGGTCTGACTTTGCTTTGATGAAAGTCTTGTCACTTAACAGAAATAATGAACAGTATAAAATATAAAGTCATGGTGCAGTGGAAAAATAACTGATATTGTGTATGACTCCCATGAGCTTGGACGACTGCATCCACACATCTCTGCAATGACTCAAATAACTTATTAATAAAGTCATCTGAAATGGCAAAGAAAGCGTTCTTGCAGGACTCCCAGAGTTCATCAAGGTTATTTGGATTCATCTTCAATGCCTTCTCCTTTATCTTACCCCAGACATGCTCAATAATGTCCACTCTAGTGAAAAGGCTGGCCAATCCTTGAGCACCTTGACCTTCTTTGCTTTCAGGAACTTTGATGTGGAGGCTGAAGTATGAGAACGAGTGTGATCATGCTGAAGAATTTGCCCTCTCCTGTGGTTTGTAATGTAATGGGCAGCACAAATGTCTTGATACCTCAATCTGTTGATGTTTCCATCCACTCTGCAGATCTCTCATATGCCCCCATACTGAATGTAACCCCAAACCATGATTTTTCCTTTACCAAACTTGACTGATTTCTGTAAGAATCTTGGGTCCATGTTGGTTCCAATAGGTTTTCTGCTGTATTTGTGATGAAAAATCTACCTTCAAGTTATTAATTTATTAATTATAAGCTAGTCATGTTATTATTTGTTGCTCTTACAACTGATATCGATGACAAGAATTTTGTCAGGCAGTGTATTAATTCAAAATTTTAAATACCAAAATATACAGTTGAGCCTGATGAAAGCCAGAGTTGCTTGTTTTAATACTTTCTAAACAGAAATAACAATGTGCAGATATTTTTGTGTGGTTTTGATCAAATGTTTTTGATATTGCACCTGTTTAAAGAGATGAAAATTACCTAATTATTTACGCTCTCTCGTGTGGTTTTAAAAATGTGGTTTTGTTGAACACAAAACAAAAAACTATTCTGAAAAAATGCTGGTTGCTTGGACCCATCAACATTCATGGTAGGAAAAAAATACTATGGAAGTCAATGGGTCTTAGCAAGCATTTACTTTTTTTTTTAAATATCTTAGAGTAGTTTGTGTTCAACAGAAGAAAGAAACTTCGGTTTTGAACAAGTGAAGGATGAGTAAATGATGACAGAATTGAAATTTCTGTCCCTTTGAGACCTTTTGGATGTGCATACTTTGACCTTGTTTAATAGAAATTATATAAAATTAATGATCATGATAATTTTTTTATTTATATATTTTCAATGTCTACTAGGAACAAATGTAAATACCTGCTACTGTGTATGAACAAATGTCTTATATTGTAGAAATCTTCAAGCTTTCTTCAGCCATTCCAACTAGTCCCATTCTGGTCAAAACTTTCCAATAAATGAATTCCTATTATTTATCTCAAGAAGCACAAAGCAATAGAGAAACGACTCAGATGAATACAACACACACACAAATACAACAATACACGCAATCCCTGTAAAGCTGATATATTTGCACGCTAAAACCATTTTTCTAGCATGCTGGATCGTCCTGCAGCTGAGGCTGTGTTAGTCATAATCACACACGTCATCATCAGACGCTCATATTTCACCATCCTCAATCCTCTGAAGTAACTCAATCAGGTTTTTCAAACATATATTAAAAGTCACATTTACAGCGCCTGTTTCTTGAATGGCTCAGATTTATAAAACATACAATTACACAACAATTGCAGAATTTGCCTCCACTCCAAGGTTATTATAGTTTAGTGTTTTTAAATGACTTTTTATTTTGATTCAATTTTAAATTTGCTGTAAATTTCAGCTTAGTTTAGTTTTAGTTAATTTCATTAATGTTTTGTTAGTTTTAATTTAGTTTTTATTTAATGAACACATTTCTATTTATTTTTTATACATTTAATGAGTAAACAGAACTTGATTTGCCAGTACTGGGTTGCAGCTGGAAGGGCATCCGCTGCGTAAAACATATGCTGGAATAGTTGGCGGTTCATTCTGCTGTGGCGACCTCTGAAATAGATACTAAGCCGAAGGAAAATGAGTGAATCAAACAGAAATTGACCAAAGCCAAGTTTAATGTTTGCACAACTTACATTAACATGTACTTGTGCACTTACACACAGCATAGTTTAGTTTCTCAGATGACGTTTGACAGTTGCCAAATTAGTGAATTAAATGGCCAATCTACCAAATAGTACAGTAGCTGTCATGAGTATAACCGCTTTAACCATTGGACGGTGGCATAATTACACGTAGAATTTTCCTTGCACAATCCAGAATAAATCAAGTAATCCAATGTGACCAACATTTCACACTTATTTTTAATGGTTGAATAAGTGCATTTAAAGTCATCCGGGTATTTAAAGTGCACTTATTCTTTTAAGAATAAAAATAATATTTCAGGGTGAATGCACTACTTATACTATTTATACTACCAAATGATGCCTAGAATAGAACAGTGCTTAAGTAGGTGATTTGGGACCCACCGTAATTATTGTGCAAACCTCTTAGTAATAAAAAATAAACGGACTGTCTAAACAGACACCGAAAGCAAAACCACAAAAATGCAACTAAACAAATAAAAGTAAATACTTTTTTTTTTTAAAGATTTAAGACAAAAGTTCTTCATATTAAAGACCATGTACTGTATCAAAGTCCCTTTAAAGGCATAGATCTCAAACTCAACTCCTGGTGGGCTGCAGCTCTGCACAGTTTTGCTCTAACCCTGATCAAACACAGCTGATCCAACTAATGAAGGTGTTCATGACTCTTTTGAACACCTTGATTATTCGGATCAGCTGCGTTTGACAGGGTTGGAGCAAAACTGTGCAGAGCTGCAGCCCACCAGGAATTGAGTTTGAGACCTATGCTTTAAGGCAAGTCATTTTACCCTGCGGTCATCTTTAAGGGTTGGCCATTCTGTTTGAATGGTAAAACATCAAATTCTCCACAACTGATTAAATTTCATATTAAAAATTCCAAAAAAAAACTAAACAACAACTGTCTCTTTAGTTTTATTTCTAAACGTTTAAATCACACAAAATCTGCAGAAACACACATCTGGTCTGAACCCCTCCCTCAGAGAAACTTCAGTCTATAGTGATCAATGATTGGCTCCTGTACTAGAAGGCAGGGCTTCATTCGTCACATTGACAGTTACACTTTTCTCCATTTAAAACTATACCAGTAACACGTCTTGTGTATTCTAAAGTCTTTGACTGTATGTAGTTAAACATTCTTATAGAGATTACATTTTTGGCAAATGAAGATAACTTAGAACATGTTTTATGTTTATATAGAAAATATGTGTTTTTTTTTGTTTTATTTTTTGTTGTTGTATATACGGTAATCATGGGCTGTGTCCAAAATTGCATACTTCCAAACTATATAGTACGCTAAAACAGTATGTGAGCCGAGCAGTATGTCCCAATTTCTAGAATTCAAAAAACAGTATGCGAGGACGCTATGCTAGTCACCGTGAGAGAACTCATGAATGGGAGTGAAGCGACACAACTGACATGGGTAGATCATGTAATGACAAAACAGCGAATGTAGTATGTCCGAGTTCAATTCATACTACTCACATTCATACTGTATAGAACATACTTTTCTAACAGTCGAGTAGTACATTGAAATTCAAATGCAATACCTACTGAGTAGTAGGCAATTTTGAACGCAGCCATGCACTTAACTGATGTGTCTGGCTGTAAAAGCGCCATCTACAGGTATTTTCAGATCAGATTTTCTACAAAAACAATTATTATTTTAGTGAATTATTATTTTATTTCAGTTAGTGTGTCAGTAACTGTTAGTTTCAGTTTTTTACATTTGTTGTGATTGTTCATTTAGTTTAGTTAATGAAAAATATTTTGACCGATAGTTTTAGTCTTCGCATACTAAAAAACAACCTCAACTCAAACCCCTTCAAAGCTGAAATATGTGCATTCTATAACAATTTTTCTGTTGGATCGTCCTGCAGCTGAGGCTGTGTTAGTCATAATCACAGACGTCATCATCAGACACTCGTATCTCTCCCTTTCCTCAACCTTCAGAGGGAAACACAGTCACAGGTATCTGGTTTTCATCTCTCTCTCTTCCACCTCCACATATATGATGCCTGCACAGAGGACCACACGGCTCACCAGGACCACTTTTACAGTAGGCTTTTTCTCTTCTTTTCAAATTTCACTTTCTTTCAGAAGTACAAATAAAGCATTCTCGTGTCTCTTTGAGCGCAGTCTGCATGGTACAACCCTTGATCTTCCAGAAAACCCAGAAACGAAGCGATCAGGCTCTTTGTGGATGCCACAGCAAAGGGAGACAAGATGCATCATGGGAAACAAAGCATATATAGTGTGTCAAAGAACAGAAGACGATGTGGCATCAGAGTCGTGTGTTTAAAAAGCAAAGTCTGAACGGTAGTTCTGTGAAATTTGTCTTAATAAAACAGTTTATATACTTTCATTTAGAAATTCATCTATTGTCTACTGGTAAAGTTAAAGCTATCTGCTTAAACAGCTTTGCTATAGACCAATTACCATGTTTGTAAACATTCTGGATGTGCGACTACTTCCAGGGAAGCTGCAGAAAAAAAACGGGAGCGCTAGCATTTACAGCGAGGGAATGATATCCGATGCGGTACAGAGTTTGTTGTTGTCTTATATATAATATGTAATCAATATATCTTATTTCTATTACTTACATAATGCTTTCACCGTATGTGAAAATGATTCAGTAAAATTAACGTTAAAGTGAGCGGCGTTCATCTGACAGGTCCATTTGCGATAGCACCCTCCCAATGGATAGTGGATAGGACGAAATGGCCAAGCATCCAGCCCCAAATATACAATCTCATTGAAATCTTTGAATGCCAACAATGTTGTTCTGTGTGGTCATTTGCAGCTGCTAGAGTGCTGTCTAGAAAAAAGAAATATGATCATACTACTCCAGTTCTTTTATCATTGCACTGACTCCGAATTTAACATTGTATAAATAAAAAAATTATATTCATTACCTACAAAGCCCTGAATGGCTCAGCTCCCCAGTATTTGAGGGAGCTGCTGGTACTAAACTGAACTTGGACTGGACTGGACTGACACAGTTTCAATTTACTAGAACTTCTATGTTAAGCTGCTTTTTGACACAATCTACATTGTAAAAGCGCTATAGAAATAAACATGAATTGAACTGAATAATTGCACAAGAAATATCATCCAAGAAATATCATGCACAAGAAATATAATCCATAGTCTCTGTTTAAGATTAGATTATTTGAAAGGTTCAAGGCACCCTTGAGTATTTTTTTAAAAATGTTAACAGATTTGTGTGTGTTGAGCATCAGTTAAGACAATGTTAGCACCTGCCAGCTTTAATTGTGAGGAAAACAGGACAATTTTGAGCTTTTATGAGGTAATTTCATCTTCCTGGTTTAAAATAATTTTTGGGTGGGATCAAAACCGGTGACGTAGTGCAAAACTGCATGTGGTGTGATGACACATCAGTTACTCATTATTATTCATAGCATTCATTATTCATTTCTCATCCTATGAGAAGACCCTGCTTCCTAATTATTCATGAGAACACGGGCTTTCTGAAGGCAAGGCAGATCTGCCAAGCAGTGAGACCCAATGACTGGGTGAGATGGCGTCTGCGCACAATATATTTTTTTCCATGATTCACGAGGTTTCCCCGCGATGATGTCTGGGGACATTGGTTTGCAGCAGGCATTTTTGTCGGTAGAGCTGTACGAGAATTGCTGAATGGCGGACTTTGTCTTTCATCAGTTGAGTTCGTTACCATTCAGACACATCGCCTACAGGTGTATCCGTGCTGGCGTGTTCACTTATTTTTTAAATTCTCAGAATTACCGGCAATTAATTAATTAATTCGGTTGAAACAGACAAGGCAAGACACTGCTATTTACTGTGTCTGCATTCAGATCCGGGGATTGAGGAGGAGAGAAGTCCTCCTCATTTATAGTTTTCATATAAACACATTTATCTTTATGATGATATAATAAATTATGGTTATGTGTAAATAAAATTATGAATAACATATGTAACGAATGTAAATTACTGTTCATTTCTTTGCATTTTAACTTTGTAAACTATAAAATCATGGGTCTCCTCACGGTTTGTGTCTCATTTTGGAAACCAACTGACAACAGTTGTTTCCTCCCCTCTTTTTCCCTTGCTCTGTCAGCCACACCCACTCCTACCTCTCCCCACAGCGCTCCACACCCATCATGTAGCATTTTTTTTTAATTCTGAGGTAGACTTGAACCGAAAGAGGGGGGTTTCATGGCACTTAAAGCTGCTAAACTAAAAAGCTGTTAGTCTCAGGATACAGTTTTATTAATAAATGTTCTTATTCTACAGTATAGTACATTGTTCTGAAAGCAACAAAAATAGCTGTTTTTATGAACTTAATGACCTAAAGTTTCTCTGGGTCTGGGAAAAAAAAAACTTTTCAGTTCTGCTGACATAACTAAGGCTATGTGGATAAAGTAAAACTGTATTAAAGATGTAGTGACTTTCTTTCTTCTCTGCAAAATGAAGGAATATTTTGAAGAGTTTTTTCTTACTGTTTTTGTGCATTGAAAGTCAGGGGGATTAAAAACAAGTTTACTGACTTTCATTTTTCATAACATCATCTTGTGTGTTCTGCACAAGAAAGAAAGATTTGGAACAGCATGAGGGTGATTTAAAGAGCCCATATTATGGGTTTTTGAAAATGCCCTTCCATGTAGTGTGTAACACAGCTCTAAGTGAAGTGAAATATCCAGCTAAGGCTTAAATCTGTAAGTGTACAGTGTTTAAAACTATTGATTCATCTATAAAAGAGTCGACTCATAGTGCTTCAAACGAGTCGCCTTGATAACGAGTCATCAGGTGTTTCGCGATGACGGAGCCACGAAACACAAGCCTCGCCAGTAGTTACGCGCGCAAACCAGGGAGATTTGAAACCTGCGGCCCCGCCCACTAACACAGAAAAAACACTAGACACACACACACAGACGCCGCCGGTCCAATGAAGTCACGCTGTGCTCAGATGGATAATGTTGACAGTCTCTACCCAAAGATGAGTTGTTAACCTGGTACAGTACACGCGGTTACTCTTTATATTCTCTTATCACATGTAAGCCACGTTAAAAACGCGACGCGTGCCGCTTTGTTTACGGATTTAACGTTAAAGGCTTTTGTGAGCTCGCGTTCCACTGCCGTTTGTCGTTGCTATGGCGATCGATCGTAAGCTAGGAGACAGCAGACTCGTGTCACTTTCCCTAGTTCTTCTGAGGAGCGTTGTGTGTGTGTGTGTGTGTGAGAGAGAGAGAGAGAGAGAGAGAGAGAGAGACTCGCGTCGCTTTCCCTAGTTCTTCTGAGGAGCATTGTGTGTGTGTGTGAGAGAGAGAGAGAGAGAGAGACTCGCGTCGCTTTCCCTAGTTTTTCTGAGGAGCGTTTTGTGTGTGTGTGTGTGTGTGTGAGAGAGGGAGAGGGAGAGAGAGAGAGAGACTCGCGTCGCTTTTCCTAGTTCTTCTGAGGAGCGTTGTGTGTGTGTGTGTGTGTGTGAGAGAGAGAGAGAGAGAGAGAGAGACTCGCGTCGCTTTTCCTAGTTCTTCTGAGGAGGGTTGTGTGTGTGTGTGAAAAAAGCCTTACACTATGAAGCGCGTGTGCACTGTGACTACTTTTATACAGTTGATTACCAGCTGGGTCTACCACTCTGTCTCGTGCTGAAGCCTGTCACTGTCGACCAATCGCAGCAGGCTGTCATCGGTCCAATCAGCGCAGATTAGCTTCGCGCTGAGGAGGGGGTTGGGAACAAATGAATCGCTGAACGATTCATATGGGAGTCGTTGGGATAATTAGGTAAAAATAAATGCAGGTTATAAGACCATCAAAGTGTTTTATGACCTTGCATGCATATTAGACTGTTGTTGGAGACCCTTACAACCTAAATATGACCCTATTTCATCTATAATATGGGCTCTTTAATAAAAAAATGCCATATTTCCAAATGCTTCAAACATTTTTGTGTGCATGAAAAGAAAGTGTGATCAAAAACATCTTTACTCTTTTTGATTATATGGACTAAAGAAAAAAATCCTGCACAAGAAAGTAAGTCATACCAGTTTGGAAAAGCATGAGGGCAAGTAATCACTTTAAACAATTAGATTAGATTTTTTTTTTCTATAAAATATGCAAGAAGACCATGCCAAGAAATAGCTTTTTGCTAACATGTTTGCTAATAAGTGGTTGTTCTGTGGATGCTTACTGGTCTAAGTCAAAATCATAAAACCTTCAATTTAACATATTCTGGCACCTCAGGTTCCTCTTTCAGTGCAAGTCTAAAAGATTTTATCATCTGCCAAGCAAAAAAACTGCTAGCAAAGTAAAATCGCACTTCTCTCTGCAAAAAGCCAACTGATTTGAGATGTCAGTAGCACTTTATTTATTTTCCAGTATGTGTACCTAAAGTTTGTTTACAGTGTGCTTGCATAAGAAAATACTGGGTTACATAAGGTAAGGTTAACATAGGGTAATGTCAGGGTCAGGGACAGCACATACTTGTTACCCAGTTTATGAAATGTAATAGTATGTAATAGTATGTGCATGCTACAGTCAGGGGTGCTGCTAGCAATTGTAGGCCCTATGAAAAATATTTGAAGTTTCTAATACACTGTAGAAACTCTGGGTTCCACACAATTGATTTGTGTTGGGACAACATGAAGGAATTAAGAAACATTAGTTTTGACAAATTTAAGTGTCATGAACGTAAAACAATAAAGTTTCCCCGCAAACAAAACTCAAGAATTGTGTTGTTTAAGAGTAGTTTGAACAAACAGCAAACATATTTTTGAGTGTACTGTTATTACTGTTATTTTTAAAGCTTTAGTTGGTAAATTGCCACACTATATATCTAGTTTGTTGGTCATACAGAGTTAGGTCGATCTGCATTCTCCAAGTATGCTCCATATGCATGGAATGAGCTTCAAGATATACTACATATGAAATCTGAAATCATCTATCACTATATTTAAAAATATTGTAAAGTCTGCCAATTTGAAACAATGCACGTTTTATAATTGATTATGGTTTATATTATTTTTGTGCGTCTATGTGTTGTGATATATATTTTTATGTAACTCTGTCCTATGCTGTCTGTCTTGACCAGGACTCCCTGGTAGAAGAGATATTATCTCAATGGGACTTTCCTGGTTAAATAAAAAAAGAAATAATTAAATTACTAATAAAGAAGATCCCCAAAGTTCGCAGGCCCTTAAAATCATCCTCACTTAGCTCGCTTCCCAGCACCCCTGGTGAAAGTAAAATAGAAATGCAACCAAAATCACTTCAAATTCAAAAGCAGAACTTTGAATCAACTAGTGAGGACAGTCTTGTATCAAAGATTGCAAAACTACGTCAAAAAAATCCTCTTTGACCGGTTTATTGCCCTTTACTTAAAGTATGCTATTCATGTACTATCTTCTCAAAAAAAAAGTGTTAATGTTCTGTAGCCCACTTAAATCTATCTATCACTTTCCAGTTTGACCAATTGCAAGCATGTGGGCCACAGCTGATGCACTTGGTAACACTAGGAGCACAGAAACAACATGCTTTAACTTTAACAACTACCATCAAATCTAATCAGCCAATCACATGGCAGCATTCAATGCATATAGACAAGCAGGCGTGGTCAAGAAGATGCTGAAGCATGAGAACGGCGAAGAAAGGAGATTTAAGTGACTTTGAATGTGCCATGGTTGCTGGTGCCAACCGATCTGATAAATCAGAAACTGCTGATCTACTGGGTTTTTCATGCACAACCATCTCTAGGGCTTATACAGGGAATGGTCTGAAAAAGAGAAAATATCCATTGAGAGGCAGTTTTGTAAGTAAAAAACCCTTGTTGATGCTTAAGGTCAGAGGAGAGTGACTGGACTGGTTTGAGCTAATAGAAAGACAACAGTAACTCAAATAACCACACATCGCATCTGAGGTATGGAGAAAACAATCTCTGACCACAAAACACCTTGAACCTACTGCAGCAGCTAAGAAAAGATAAATTACTAGACAATTCACGCAGGCTCACTACCACTAGACAACAGAAGTTTGATAAAAGCTTTCCAGGTCTGGTAAGTCGCAATTTCTGCTATGACATTCTGATAGTAGGGTCAAAATACTGTGTAAACAACACAAAAATGGATCCATCTTGCCTTGTATTAATGTTACAGGATGGTGATTTTTTTATGGCACTCTTTGAGTCCTTTAATACCTATTTAGTATCTTTGAAATTCAAAAGCCTACCTATGTATTGTTGCTGACCATGTCCACGATTTATGAACAAAGAATACACAAACATCGAAGAAGACACATATGATCTGTGGCAAGAAAATAAATAAATATTCTGCCTTGAATCATTTCTGAGCTTAGTTTTTGACTGCTGATGACACGGCTTTGGCTTTGGTCTTGACTAAGTTTGGTTGAATGACTTTTGTCCTGGGAGCACAGTACCAATATGGCGGCAGTATTGATGCATGCTCAGGGCCCGTATGTGATATCTAGTGTACTTATCTATGGTAGACAATCATAAAACAAAATAGGTTGGATTCTGTGGATGTGTCTCAAATCACACACTTCTATTCTATATAGCATGCTAAAACCAGTATGTAAGCTGAGTAGTATGTCCCAATACATGGTATTCGAAAAACAGTATGTGAGAAGTACCAGGTAGGCCTACTACTTCTGGTGAGATTCTGAAGTGTGTATCCGATGCAAACAATGCTACCACATGTTGCGCCACGAGAGAATTTATAAATGGGAGTGAAGTGACGCAACTGAGGTCACGTGATCATGACAAAATGAATGGAGTTCCATTCATACTACTCACATTCATATTGTATTGAACATACTTTTCTAGCGGTCGAGTAGTAAATTCAAATTCAAATGCAGCACCTACTGAGTAGTAGGTGATTTCGGACGCAGCCTGTGTCATCTACAAGACATTAAATAAATGAAAACTCCAGGAGGTTTGCACAGCCCACTTGGAGCTCAAGTCCCACCTAGTTGGAGCTGACAGAACATTTGGAGCTTGCTCCGACCTTTGTTTAAACCCCTCTCAATGTTTCCATGACCTCATTTTACAGGTTTGTTTACCTGTAAATGCACCGTGAATGCTTCATATTATCTACGAAAACAACATTTAGCTAATCTCCCTGCTTACAATCTTGCACAAATCACTCCACGGTTCTCCTCCAAAGAGAAGTTTCCTTTTCAAACTCTATCTTAGTGACTCATTGAATCAATTCTGAGCCCAGAATCGTATTTTGTTTTGTTCTTGGAGAACAGAGGCCGACAGCTGGACAGAGGAATTGCGGCACATCTACCTGCACTGTCATCGTTAATCTTCGGATGCTTTTCTGACAATGCAAGTGAGGGTTTTTGATTGGCTGGTTTGTATTGGCTGACAGCTTGTCTCTAGCGCACTTGGCACCACTCAACAGACGTCGTGCCGCTCTACTACTGACGGCCTGTTCCGCGCAGCATCTGTTCGCAAACTCTAATGATAATCAAGCAACTGTGCCATAACTCAATTTTATGTTACCTTGTCCCCGCTTCCAGCATTCCTAAAAGATATTATTTAAAGTGGAAGCAACGGAGGACTCAATTAAAGTCTGTATGCGTGTCACCGAGATATATTTAACACTATGAAGTCATAAAATGAGGATGCAGTTCCAAAAAAAAAAGAAAAAAAAGATGTGTTCAACCGCACTCATGAGTCCTTCCGACCTTGTTCACGGAAAAGGTCACTGACTAATGCATTTTTTTACCCTCGCAGACAAGAGATTTATTCAGCTGAAAACTGCACTCACTTTAGCTTAATTTGACCAAGACTGTTCCACACAAATAAAACCATCCAGCGACTTAACTGCCAGCTTTTGTAGGCCGATGTCAGATCATGTGTGTGCCGTAATTTATAACTCAAGTCAATGGACATTAACAGCGCGCTGAGGAATGAACTGTGCCCGGCTCCCACAATGAAACGCAAACAATAAGGGCAGCAGATGATGAAGGAATATGAACAGCGCTTTTTTTCTAAAAATGCAAGGTAAGGAAATTGAATTTACTACCCTAAGATAAGTGCAACTTTGTACTTACTGTAGTAGCCATACAAAACTGTGTCTTCGATCTGCACCCTGGTTTCATTATTTGCTGCCCATTCCTAGAATAAAAAAAAACAATCACAATAATGTCAGAGAAAAAAATATTAAATTCAGTGGCATACATTAAACAACATTAAGACATCAGAGAGTATTGTGTGATTGAGAATATAGAGCTTTAGGTTTTGGAAAAGAGCATTATAAATACAATGTATTATTATTATTATTATTATTATTATTATTATTATTATTAGGCTGTCAACTGACTCAAATTTGTTTTTCTAGATTTAAATTACTTGCATTTTTTAGTAATGTTATGAGTTTTGTGTGCTTAATTTTTTTTTTTAAAACAATAATGCCAAAAATTAGCATAAAACAACAAATATATAAGTATATCAATTCAGATATTTCGTATAATTACTACATTTTCTAGTAAAGAAGGTTTTATTTGTCCAAAAATTGAACATGCTCAAGAAGCAATTAATTATTACATACATATATATTTTTGAGAAATGTATATGTTATGTATGAAATATGATTTCACTAATTTGGTATGTTTTTGTGTTTTGATACATTCATTCATTTTTCTTTGGCTTAGTCTCTTTATTCATCAGGGTTCCTCACAGCGGAATGAACCACCAATTTATCCAGCATATGTTTTACACAGCGGAAACCATTCCAGCTGCAACCCAGTACCCAGTGACCTTCTTGCTGTGAGGCAACCACTGAGCCTTTTTTGATACATATTTAGTTCAAAATTGAAGTGTTTTTTAAACAAAAATAAAAAAAAATTGTTTTTTTTCTTTTATGTAAAAAATTAAGAGTTTTGTTTCTATTGTCTATGTATTAAGATTTATGTGGATGCTTAGTATTGAGTCAAGCAGGGCTTAATTTGTAATTTGTGGAAGAACAAGTCGGATCCGGCACCACCTAAAAATGTACTGATCCCCCTCCTCGCACGCTCTCTATGTTCTTCCGCCAACTTATCCAGCATTTGTTTTACGCAGCGGATGCCCTTCCAGCTGCAGCCCATCAAGGGGAAATATCCATACACACTCATTCACACTCTACACCATGGATAATTTAGTCTACCCAATTCACCTATACCACGTCCTTAGACTTGTGAGTGAAACCGGAGCACCCAGAGAAAACCCACTCGAATACGGGGAGAACATGCAAACTGCACACAGAAAAACCAACTGACCCAGCCGAGGCTCGAACCAGCAACTTTCTTGCTGTAAGGTGAACGGGCTACTGCGCCACCGTACAGACCCGACAAAGCAATTAGAAAAGTCATTAAATACAATTTTAATTATGAGATTAGTAATTAATTACATTTTAAAACACAACACTAATCACAACAAATAAAAATATTTATCATTCTGACCAAAAATTCTCTAAATGAAAACAGTTTTGTTGTAGAAATGTTTATTAATGGAAGAATAACATTTATCAATAAAACAAATATGAATTTATTGATAAAACATTTTTTACTACTTAAACAAATACCTAACAGACATTATAACATTCAGTAAATCCAGAAAAACTGAAAAATAGTGATCACTTATTTTTTCCCATAGCTGTATTTTTGTTTCATTTTCAATAGCTGTATTTTTTCTGTATATTTTCCATAGCTGTATATATGACAACACTACAAGGCACACAAACAGCACAATATGTGAATCTAGATATATGACATCAGACATGAATCTCAAAGGATAAAAACATGACCAACAAATATATTGTTATACACCACGAGGTAAGGCTCGATTTTTATGACAGGACATCAAATGGTGCCATGGGACAGTGGTGATACAAAAGAAGTGGCTCTCCGAGTGCAGAGTGTTTTTTTATTCCCAATGTGTCAGAGATTCCATCAAAAACGTGACCTGACACTTTGATGACTCACAGGTTTTCCGAGTAGATCCAAACGCCAGAGAGAATTGCTGTCTGCCTTTGCCGCAGTAATTCACTCTCTCTCTTTCTGACTCCTCGTTTTCTATGAACTCCATCCTGCATTCATAACTCAACATTCCATCAAGCCAAAAGAGCAAATCTATAATCGCTACAAGAGCACTAAAAAACATAATTCTGCTGTTGGATCAAAATGATATGTCATACTTGGAGTCGGCTGTTATGTATCAAGACAGGTCAAGAAATTATGAGAGATTTCATAAATATATGTTGACCTATGAATTTCAATGATGTTTCAAATTACTTGTCATCATTGGACAAGCACTTTAGAAAAATAACCCTTACAGAGAGAAATGTATACAGCTGACAGTAATAAGAACATTTTTTGGGACAATTTCAGTGTAGTGAGTGAGGCTAGGCCAAGAACTGTGAGAGTGGAACGAGGCCGGTGGCACGAGTGTTAATGATGGTCTCCTGTGCACACAACGATCTCAACTCTCACAGAGGAGCTCTGGAAAGGAGGAGAGATGACCAGACCTGGACATTTTATGTTTTTGTCACCTGAATTGTATATCTACGCCCACTAACATGTAGTTCAGGACATCCCCATCACCACACCCGAACCATGCAGCTCTTATCCAATTTCCTGTTTTGAATCAGGAATGCACCAAGGTTTAAAACTCACTGTTCAAGAGAAGCAAAAGAGAAACTGGCGAACGTTTAAAACACTTTGATAAATAGAATAAAATAAAATAAACAACGGACACAGACAAAATAAACACAAACAACTACTGCCAAAACTGAAAGCAAAACCAAACATAAAAACAAAACACAAAAGACTCAAGGCCTGGTCATCTCGTATTCCACTGTTGTCTCTTCTCTTTTTATGTTTGGCACCAACAGCCTTGTTTCACTCTCGGCCCCGCCCCACTCGCTACATACCCCCTCACACCTCACAGGCCTGGACACTTTATGTTTGGTTTTGCTTTCGGTTTTAGTGGTAGTTATTCTTGAGGGGCTGCTGCCACTTGTTTAGTTTATTTTATTTTATTAAAGTGTATTGAACGTTTGTCGGTTTCCCGCCTCCTCCTTCCTTTGAACAGAAAGTTTTGAACCTTGTTACATTGGTGCCAAAACACAGGAGGAAGGAGGAACACGCTGGCAGAAACAGTGTGTGTGTGTATGTATATACAGTCAAGGCCAAAATTATTCACACCCCTGGGGTATATTTATAGTGCTCAGCATATATAAGCATATATAATATTTTCTATAGGATGCTTTACAATATTATATTTGTGCATATACATTAATTTACACCCCTGGTGTATATTTATAGTGCTCAGCATATACGAGCATATATAATATTTTCTATAGGATGCGTTACAATATTATATTTGTGCATAAACATTAATTTACACCCCTGGGGTATATTTATAGTGCTCAGTATATATGAGCATATGTAATATTTTCTATAGGATGCTTTACAATATTATATTTGTGCATATACATTAGATTAGTCAGCACAAACTGCTATATTTTTTATGTTTCTCTCAATTTTTGCCGGTTATTAAAATTTTATTTTATATTTTACCCCAACATATTAATTTGTGTGTATTAATTTTTGGTAAGTGATCTTAGGTTTTTTGTTAAATTCTGTTAGATGAGATTAGTATATACAGTACAGTGCTCAGCATAAGTGAGTACACTCCTTTTGAAAATGAATATTTTTAACCATTTCTCAGTGAATATAGGATATATATTTTAGTACATTTGAATAAAACATATTTATTAAACAGATATATTTATTCAAATAATATTTTAGCCACCAAACATCTTTAGAAATAGGAAGCTAATACATTTCAATTCATGAGAGATATTGCAAAAAAAAAAAAAAAATTGTATAGATATTTTGTTTCTCTTGATTTTTGCTTTTCAAAAAATGTTATTTAAAATTTTACAGATAAATTTAAACTACTAATTTTTGGACTGTTATCGCAAGTTATTTTGTTAAATTAGCTTCAGATTTTACTAATGCACAAATGCAATGCACACATATAATATTGTAAAACATCCTACAGAAAATATTAATTAAAATGAGAGTATGGTATAGTATAGTATAGTATAGTATAGTATAGTATAGTATAGTATAGTATAGTATAGTATATACAGTTTGTAGCTTGATTACATGAATTTAACAAAAACCCTTTATAAATTACATGAATGTATAAAAAAAAAGATTGAAAAGTGGGTGTTTTTCTTATAAATAAATGCCACTGTTTTAAATGCAGTCATGGCTTTGACTATGTAAAAAAAACCACACTGCCTATTTAAAAACTGCCTTTCACTTGAAAATAAGACTACACAGTAAACAAAACAGAGATCTTTTAAATGTCCAAATGCTTCCTGAGGCCTCAGTAGGTGTCACAAATCTGCCTCCTGGTTTAAGCAGATCAGCTTTGTGGGTTTCTAAAAAAACACCCACAGAATACCAAAGATCTGCAGAATAAAACAAGTCTGATTTAACATCAATTTATCTAGCAAACTCTAGCAAGCCCTACAAGTTCAGCGTTGGAGAGTGCATCCTCATTAGCCAAACCCAGGCCTGTCAATCACCGCTGTAATCTCTTTAGCGGAGAGAAACAGAAATAAACCTACAGAGTCCTACGTGCACAGGCTGCATTAAGAAGATGTTTAGTCAGGAAGGTTCTTCTGCCCATTAAGCCAGCTTACTCGACTGGAGGAAGAGATACATTTGATCGTCACATCAGAAAAACGGATTACCGGAAGGCCGGAGCCAAGGAGATCGCTGCCATAATCTTGCGTGTTTATCCAAGACTTGATGGCTCCTTCCATCTCAACCTCCTACAACAAAAAGCACCTGTCTGCCTGATTTATTATGCAACGGGAATCACAGCACACTTCAGGACGATTATCAAACGACATTTTCCCACCCATTTGGATGAGCGTATTTCATCACAATCTGTCGTAATCTCACTAGAACAGTTGGAATACATATTATTCTGTGCTCTGTAACAACGGCAAATGTGATTTTCACAACTTGACATGCACTGCTGGGAATCACTGTTATCCCAGAATGAACTAATGTGGACAGGCTAAAACGAAGTTTGTTTCAACTTTTTGAGGGGGATGCTAAAGTTTTCCAATGGAAACTTTTTGGAAAAGTTTGCTCCAGCTGGTAAAGACCTACAATTTACACATGGATAGATATACTGTGTATACATGTGTTTGTTTCGAGTTTGCTTTGGCATTTCCAGAAAAGTTTGAATTCGAGTTTTAATTTTCATTAGACCTGTAATGCTCTCCAGAATCTGACAGATTGATTAGCTGTAGGCTATAAAACAGTCATCTGAAATGTTGTCATATAGTTTTATGCCTGGATTTCATAAATATCCTTGCATTTACTAACACAGACTATATTTGAAGTATTTGGGAGTTTTTTTGCGTTTTCCTCCTGTAGAAAAACATCATAAGAACAATGCTTAGCTTCGTTAGCGCTCTTCAGAAACCTATGGGTGACATCACGGATACTACATCCATATCTTTTACAGGCTATGGTTTCAAAAAATGTTTACGTTATTGCGGTAATCATGCAACACTGTAACAAAATGCGGGGTTGCACACAATCTCTTAATCTTGTCTCAATGTAAATTGATTAAGTTAACTTAATAGTTTTTGAATTTTTAGGTTGATTGAACATAAAAAAATCAAGTTGTCCCTAAAGTTGTCCTGTTTTAGGACTTCTGATACAGATGCATATGGGAGACATGAATAGGAATAACAAACGGCAATAAAGGGTCAAACAATTAGCTCTAAAAACAAGATTGTTTATGACTGTACATAATAATATAAGTTTGCAACATCAACCCGCGTAACAATTAGTTTTTTTTACAGCATAAAATTAAGTCTTGAGCCAATAAGGCTCCAATAGCTACATCTGCTCCTACCTGAAAGAACAAAGTCAATACGACGTTTAACTTAATATTTTAGTCGACTAGTAGAATGACTAGAAAAGTTGATTTGATGCACAAAAATATGTAAGATATCAAGTGTTTTTTTTACAGTGTACAGCGCTGGTCTATTTGCTATATTACAATGCAATATGGATCAAGGTCATCTCTGAATTTGGAAGAATCTATGAGTTTTCAAGAAAGTGTGTTACAGAAAGATCAGGGATTTAATTAACCCAATAAAGTGGTTGAGAATCTCTTTAGGTTAACCTCCTCCGCCTTGACAGATGATCTCAGATATGATCAAGCAAGTCTGTCTACTTGAGAGCACTTGAAACCCCTCAACTTCCAATTAACGAAATGAAACCAGTAATGAATCTTGTCTAATTCCGATAAAGTCATATCTGGTCTTGACCTCTACAAGCCCTTTTTTAACAATCCTAGGGCTGATCATTATCTCAAATGAAAACCGGGTCAGCCCAGTCTGTACATCTCAATTAAATCTGGACAACACTCATTCAAGTAGCATTTTTACACACATGTGGGGTGACAATACTGTTCACGTTTAATATGGGATATTTCTGACGTATTTACTTTTACATCAACCATTTAGAGGGACAATCAGCTCACTGTTGACAGACAAAATATGTTTTACTATTAAACAATGGAAACAGAATTAAGCTCCACTCAAATCAACTGTCCCTGGGTGTCTACAGAGTTTAACAAGTTCAATGTTAGACTTTAATATCTTTTTATACCAACTTGTATGAAATCTAATACCACCAAACCTGCAATAAAAAACAGCAATTTTACATATAAAATACATGCTTACTCTTTTATCCAATTATAAAACACCTACAGAGTAGCAATATATAGATGCCATGATACATCCAAGTTAGTTTAGCAGTTTTTTTTATTATTTGTAATTATACATTTTTTAATTATATATATATTTATTTTTTTTACATCAGGGCTCAACGCTGTTCAGTCAGGCCAGTAGTCAAATATTTTTACTTGTCCTACCAATTTTTTTTTTTCTATCAAAAAATGTTTGCTAAAAATAAAAAAATGTTACTAAATATTTAGTAAAAATATATATATAATTAAATATATTATTATGTATTTATTTTTTATTGTAATCAGGATAGTTTTTTATGTCAGGCATGGTATATTTTGCACATATTTTAATTTCTACCTCACAAATCGACTAGCAGCTGGCACTCGTGCTCTATTAGTGAGGTTTTTGAACATAGAAATTCCATTATATTCAAAACCATCATGTTTTCGTCACTCTGGTGTGAGCTAAGTGAAATGTTCTTTGATCTGTAAATAATAAATGTTCAATGAATAGTTGAAACTTTTTTGCACGGGACTAAAGTATTTAAAGTATATATTTAAATATTTAATTTACAAAGCCTCAAATGGTTCCAAACCTTTATAAGATTCATTGTTCTGTGGAGCGCAAAAGAAGTTATTTTGAAGTATGTTAGAAACCTGTAACCATTGACTTCAGTAGTAGGAAAAAGCAAACACTATGGAACTCAATGGTTACAGGTTTCCAACATTGTGTTCAAAAATCAAAGAAGCTTGTTACAAGTGAAGGGAGATGACAAAATTTGCAGTTTTCTCTCTCAATTTTCAGACTCTTAGACCTATCAAATCTGTATTCAATGATTTTTAAGGGCCTTTATAAAGACAACTTTATTGAAAGAGCCCCTATTATGGGTTTTTGAAAATGACTTTCCATGCAGTGTGTAACACAGCTCTAAGTGAAAAATATCCAGCTAAGGCTTAAATCTGAAATTGCGCCATGTTTAAAACTATTGATTCATCTATAAAAGAGTCGACTCAGAGTGGTTTAAATGAATCGTCAGGGTAACGAATCTTTAGCCGTGTCTGCGTGACATTGATACGGAACTGAAGTCCCGCCCATTTGTTGTGCGCGCAGACCCGGGAAAATTAAAACCCCCGGGCCCGCCCACAAACACTGTAGAAAGAAAAAGACAAACACTGTAGCAGATCCCGGTTGAATCATGAATCAAGTTTTCTTTATAAAGGGCCTTAAAAATCATTGAATACAGATTTGATATGTCTAAGAGTCTGAAAATTGAGAGAGAAAGAGAGAGAGAGAGAGAGAGAGAGAGAGAGAGAGAGAGAGAGAGAGAGAGAGAGAACTGAAAATTCTGTCATCTCCCTTCACTTGAAGTGTGAGGAAAAGTTTGTGTTATTTTCCCTACCCAAAGATGAGGCTGTGAAGAGTCAGTGGTTGAAGTTTATTTTTGCAAAAATACCTCAGCATTATGGCCCCAGCCTTATGCTGTGTTCCTGTCATTTATCTGATGGTGGTTTCAGCAATCTACATGCTTTACAATGGGGGATTCGTCGGCCATTTGGTAAAGGAAGGATCAGAAAAGACTACTGATGTATGGGACTTTGTCAGAGCTTGACAGAAACTTTACTAGTACACTGTTAATGGATCGGTTTCTTCCTCCATTTCACAAGTATAAGTTAGTGTGATTAAAATGCTTGCAAAATGTGTATTTAATTGTGTTTTGATACTTGTAACTGCTCCATGCAGCTTGTAGTGTATCTGGTTAACTCTTTATTTTCTCAAATCGCATGTAAAGCCACGTTGAAAACGCGATGCGTGCCGCTTTCTTTACAGATTTAAACGTGTTTGTAACCTCACGATCCTTCGCCATTTGTCGTTGTTATGGCCACTGTCAGCTACTCTTACACATGTGCGGTGGTAGAGTTTCAAAATAGTTCAGCTTTTGCCACTGTGTGGATTAATACTGAATGTGTATCGTGGTTAAGAAAGAGCAATATGCTGGTGTTAAACTGCATTGATTTAATGCACTCCTGCATTGGGCTCACACATGCACTTTGCACTCTAACTACTTCAAAATTGTTGATAAGCCTGAGTGGGCATTTCTGACCAATCAGCATCACGCTAAGGAAGGGTTTGGGAACAAATGAATTGCTGAACGAGTCACATGGGAGTCACTGGGATAATTAGGTAAAAATAAATGCTGATTAAAAGAAATTTAAAGTGTTTTTTGACCTTCATATCATGATATGGATATCAGCCTGTTTCAGCCAAAAGAAAAGCTACGCAGAGGTGTTTCTCTCGAAAAAAGACATGTATACGAATTGTAAGCTAAGTCTTATGAACCTATAGTGTTTTAAAACAACCAATCAATGCATATTTTCAGCTTGCTACTGTTTCTAATATGTTGCACTTATACAGTTGAAGTCAGAATTATTACCCCCCCTGTTTTTTTCGCCAATTTCTGTTTAACGGAGAGAAGATTTTTTCAACACATTTCTAGGCATAATATTTTTAATAACTCAATTCTAATAACTGATTTATTTTATCTTTATCATGATGACAGTAAACAATATTTGACTAGATATTTTTCAAGACACTTCTATACAGCTTAAAGTGACATTTAAATGCTTAACTAGGTTAATTAGGTTAACTAGGCAGGTTAGGGTAATTAGGCAAGTAACTGTATAATGATGGTTTGTTCTGTAGACTTTCAAAAAAAGCTTAAAGGGGCTAATAGTTTTGACCTTAAAATGGTTCATAAAAAATTGCTTTTATTCTAGCCGAAATAAAACAAATGAGACTTTCTGCAGAAAAAAAATATATAATCAGACATACTATGAAAATTTCCTTGCTCTGTTAAACATAATTTGGGAAATATTTAAAAAAGAAAAAAAAAAATTCATGGGGGGTTAATAATTCTGATTTCAACTGTGTTTATATATATATATATATATATATATATATAGTACATGTAGAAACCCAAAACAGATTTGAGAGCTACAGAAACGTGTACTTTTCTTTAGTGAATAATAGTTTGACTTTTTTCCAGTTGTAATCAAAAGCTGTGGCATGGCTTCAAAAGATTTTCAAAAGTTGTGTGTTTGACTTTTATGGTAGTTTGTTTATTTATTTATTTATTTATTTATTGAATTTTAGAACTTGGCAGGTTTGGGTTATAATATGCTTTCATTGTATGCAAAAGAGGAACTAAGTTTCGCGGAAGTTCTAAGTGAAGCGCTCATTAAAAATCTCATGTCAGAGGAGGTAATTCTATGCTTAATTATTCATTATCCGTGAGGAAGAATGGTGAGACCATGATTTCATTAATTATGCCATTCAGTTGCCATAGAAACTGCTGTCTCGTTAGTCCACTGGATTCTCAGTGTAAAAGAAAGATGTGCTCAATTCAGTCAGTGAAGTCAAACCTGAAGTATTGATCTCTCTGTCTTCTCTTGTATTGCATTTGAATGTATCATGGGATGCTTTAGGAAAGAGTGCAGTAAAAGGCTAAATATATTCTCAAGATGCGAGAGTAAATTAACAGTAAAGATATCTATGCTTGAATGAACAAGAAATGAGAAAATGAAAGAGCCAGCAGGGAGTCAAAATTGGCATGGTTTACTTTCTTAACTCTCAATTTTAATGCAATTAAAAATTTTCACATTCATGCATTTGGACCTCAAGATGTACTAAAAGTCTTTTGTTTTAATATTGTTCAGAAATGGTATTTGGAATGATTGGAATTTAATTAGTTATTAAATTAGTTATTTAAAAGATATATACTTATAAAAGACATTTAGTTATAACAAAAAAACTACATACATTTTATTTGGGAAACAAAGTAATTAAATTAAATTTACTTGAATGGATGTTCACTTTCAAAAAAGATCACTGTTTCATTCCGCAACAGTTTATCAATAGAAATGCATAATTACTAATCATCAAAACTAAGCTCTAGTGTGTGAGAAAGGTTAAAAATATTTTAACAAAAAGTCCAAAATGACAACCTTGGTGAAGTTTTGTTCTCTTTCTAAAAAATATTTTTATATACATTATTAATCTTCAAAATGACTTAATATCTCATGTAAAAAAAATAGCTAATACACGCTTCAAGGTCTTGTATTCATTTTATTTATTCATTTATTGATATATATTTATAAAGTTTCATAGATGAAGATGTATTTATTATTTGTATTATTTTCAGGGTATTTTATTATTATTTTTAAGTATTTATTATGTTATTTTTATTTTTTATTATTAATAGGAATAGTAGAGCAATTCCATGCAAATGTCAACCTTGCCATGAAAATAATAAAGTTACTCACCAAAATAGCGAAACAAGTTTTTGTGTACACTCTCAGAAAAAAAAAGGTACACGGTATAATGTTCCTTAAGGAACAATTTTGTACCTTTGTAAAAGCTGTACCTTATATGGTACAGAAAAAATCTCTTATGTACCTTTTATGGTACAATTGAAATGAAGGTACACAATTGTTCTCATAAAAAAGGTACATAAGTGTTGGACAACTCATTTATTACAATATCTATGAAAATAAATATGACTGGAAAGGCAAAGTGATTTTATAAATAATTTCCATATTAAACATGAATCATCATGAATAAAGCATATGTTTAAAGAAACTCATAAACAATAATTATTAAGTTCTATAACACAAAACAACTGGTAAAACTAAACTTTAGGTATTGTAAACTAAACATTTAAGGCATTTTTAATAAACATTTGGTAAGCATTTTCTGATAAATACATTTTCATTATTGATATTCGCACCTTTTGGCGCTTGCTTTTTTCCACGCACATGAGCTGGCAAAAGTCCTGCATATGCAAAGTGTTCATGCAGACATTTTAGTATTGTAAAGCTTTCAAGCTTTGTGCATATATTGTTACAATACTTTTGCCTGATTCTATTTCTATTTTAAAATTAAGTAAATTAAATGAACTTTTAAGTGATTACCAAGGTTTCGTGTGAAAATTGGAGAAAAAAATGTTTTATGTTGTACGTATTTCTGTAACATTTTTGTAAAAAGTGTTGTGAAATGTTTAGTAAAATAGATCATTTGATTTATGTTAAAGTATTTTTTTATTCTTTATTGTAAATGGAAAAGGTGCATTTACACAAAAAGACACTTTTTTAAAACATTGTTAAAAATGTATTTGATGTTTTATATTTACTGAAAATAAATTGACGCGTTATAGATATAGAGTAGCAAAATGCCTTTAAATAGTTCTTGAAAGGAACACAATTTAGACTGTTAAGGTAAAAAGTGTCTTGTCACTGTGGTGGTACCTTCATAGATCAGATTTGTACCTTTGATGAAGGTACAAAATTGTATCTGCAGGTTTTAAAAACCAATGGTACATTTTGCTTTCCCATGGTACAAATCATGTCCTTAAAGGTACAAACTGCAATGGCACAAATTTGGTTCTTTGTCTTAAGGTACAATTCTGTACCATGAAAATGTGCTGTCCCAGTGACAAGGGTTTGTACCTTCTTTGGTACAACATTTTTTCTGAGAGTGTACACTTGTTTTTTTACAGTACCTTAAAAATACTCTAAATGTCTCTATCAATGTTTTCAAACAATTATATTTGATTTACCAAAGTCACACAAGTGCCATTTTCACATCTGTCATAACCATAAAGAAGAGATGTCACATCCAAAATGAAGCTTTTTCCTCATAAATGCAAAAATGTCAAATAAAATAAAATCAATCATTTTTGAGGCAACTCTTATCCTCTTGATTAGCAGTTTTTACTTTGGGTTTTGCAGTTTAATTAACAGAATTTCCACAAAGTAAGTTGCATACTGTACACTTGCATACCATTTTGGTCATATCCATAATGCATGTTTATTTTCCCCATTTAAAAAAAAAAAAAAATGTTTACAGAATGACATTTTTCTGCTCCCATAACTCTGTGTTTAGTTGTTTTGGAAACTATTAGCAGATGTTTCGATATAAGTTTAGAACACTTTATATTTTAAGTTTTTACTGCAAATGTCACATCCATAACGCTGGAAATTGCTCAGTAATAGTAGTAGTATTCTAGTCTGACCACACTGTGTTGTTTACAACAGGAGAAAAAAAATAAGCCAATTAATAAGCAAAGAAACATTCTATATCCTTATAACATGCACTGAATTAATCATGCACACTATAGGACCCAAGACATTTATAAGGAAAGTATTTTGTATTTAATTTTTGCTTTAAACGATGCAAAACCATTTTACCTGTCACACCTGGAAGAGTTAAAACGCTGAACCAATCACAGATTATGATGGAGCAACCTTTTTTAAAAAGAACATGGTTACCTTGTAAGTGCCATTGGGGTGCTTCATGAAGGACACTAGGAAGATATCCACCGGAAGAAGAGCTGATGTGATGAGTGCAATAGCCAGAGCACATATCGCCGTGATAGTGGAGATAACCTCGCTCTCCTGTCGACTCTGATACTTCCGAATATAAACCCAGCAGAAGGCCAAGATGACCTGAAGATACAAGGAGACAACATGAAGCTTCAATCAAATGTGCGTTTCATTTTATGTTAAATTCAATACTATTAGTCTCATGGCTTCTGGTTAAATTTGCTTAAAGTAGACAATTTATAAATTATGTCTAAAAATTAGAGCTGGGCAAAGATTAATCACATAAATGTTTTTTTCTGATGCAAGATATGTGTATGTTTATGTATGTTTATTAGGTATATATTATACAGTATGTATGTATATTAGGTATATGTAATACAAACAAATACATAAAATCAAAACTATAAAATACTTTTTTTGCTTAGATATTTAAATGTATTTATAATTTGTATTTACATATATTTTATATCTAAATATAATTTTCTCAAATATATGCATGCATGTGTGTATTTATATATATTTAAAAATCTGTATATTTACAAACACACATATATTATGTCCAAACAAACTTTTATTTTGGATGTGATTACTCCCGATTCATTTTTGCCCAGCACTGCTAAAAATATTTTTCATGTCTATGTACAAATATTAAAAATTAAATAAATAAATAAATAAATAAAAGAGTAATTTTAATATTATCATTATATTTAATTTTAATTTAATACTGGAAGATAAAATACCAATAAGTTATATAGAGAGAAACCTTCAATAATATACACAAAAACAATTTAAGTTACATTTCTTTTACATTTATAAACATAATAAATATGGATGTAATTTGTAGGGATACACAATCCGTACGGATCACAACCCACAGTTTGGAACTTATGTGACCCGTTGATTAATAACTTTTTTTTTTTTACTTGTACGTTAATTCAACATTTATAACAATTGCAGAGAGATCGCCTCCTGTGTCATTCAAATCCCGTGTATGAAAGCACTTTGGCTTCCCTGTAAAATATAACGATGATGGAAAAAGTTGTGGTATGGGACCTACCTAAATGCTTTCTTAGGTTCTTAATTAAAGATGTTTTCTGTCACTGTTTGTTTAGCCTGCACTAATGCATTCAGTGTAGAGCTGCACAACTAAACATTAAATGATCATGATCTCAAATTCTCAATTCAATCCCATGCAACGGTGATAAATGATAATGATTTGCATATGTTTATTAATGCTTTAAGCGCTGCATTTAAATCTGCATTTGATCGAGAGAGATTCAGTTTTTACCCTTTTTTTGTTACAAACAATTAAATAACACAGAAGTACTGGGATAACAGTTTATAACACTGATGTTTATGGTAAAGATTAAAATTGCCGTTTACTGGAACTTGACGCTGGTGAATGTTGTAGCAATTACATTGTGTAACCAATGGATGGCGACAAACAACCATCAAAATGATGTCACTGAATAGGTTTTCAAAAATGATACACCTATAATCAAACATGAATTTTTATGTGTGAAGTTCTAAGTTCTGTTTGTTAAAACCAAAAGCTTTTACAGTAATATTTTTGTAGAAATGGAAAGCAATAGACATTTGACTCCTCCCTTTTTTGCTGATCTGAAAAATGTCCAATCCTTTACTCAAAAACCGTAGTGTGATCTGAACCATGAGATTTGTGATCCATTACTTCACCTGTAATTTGTATCTATACTGTTTGAAAAAAAAAAAAAGTCATATTATAACCCAGGTCATATTTCTTCAAGGTAAATGACCTATGATGCTCGTAGTCTTATGGAAAACAAATTTATTTTTAAAAAAAAAGGGCTTAGTGTGTCACACCAGACTGAAAATACTTCTTTCTTTTTCATAAATAAAAAAAATATATTTTTTAAATAATCTGAAAGATTCCATTCATATGGATTAGGACTGCACAAATATAATGTTTCAGCATCAATATCACAATGTAAACATTCGCAATAGTCAACGTGAGCATACGCAATGTTGAGTCTGGATTATAATTTATAATTTCGCATATACTTTTTGAGGCCTGTGACTGTGTGAGGGTTATAAAAGCAATCAGGCCTAAACAGTTTTTAACTTTGTCAAATTAATAACGATAAATTCTATTGAATCCTTTATAAAGTGACTATGCAGTATTATTTTACATGTGATTATTCAATTACAGTATACCTGAATACTCCTCGAAAAACAATAAAATGTTTATATAATTTGTATCGTTTTTCACGAATTTATCTATGCTTGTAAATTGTTTCTTATATGTTATGTATATGCACTGCCCTATCTGAATTATCCAGAATAAAAAAAAATATTACAGTGTTAGATTTTTTATCTCTTTAGGCATGTTTTGTGTTTTGGGTAAATTAACTTCAATAAAAGGACAGAAATCACTCAGATTTTAATCAAAATATATTTATATTTTCTTATATATAGCACGAGTACATCAGTAGGATTTTTTTAATGTTTTAAACTGAGCTTCTCCTGCTCACCAAGGCTGTATTTATTTCATCGAAAATACAATACAAATTGTAAAATTGTGAAATGTGATTGCACTATAAAATAACTGTTCAAAAGTAGTTTATGATTTAATTTAATCGATTATTCCAGTGATTTTAAGAATGAATTTCAGCTTCATTACTTCAGTCTTCAGAGTCGCACGGTCCTTTAGAAATCCTTCTATTATTAATTATTATTATTATTATTATTGTTGTTGTTACTATTATTAATGGTAACAGTAATAAAAGCAATAATGACTGGAGTAATCATTTCATTTGAAACTATATACAATAAGAAAGCAATTATTTAAAATTTTTACAAATATTTAACTATTTATTTTACATTTAATAAATGCTGTCCTGATGAAAAGAATTTAAAAAAACATGAAAAAACTGACCCTAAACGTTTGACCAGAAGTGTATGTTATGAAAATATTCAAGAGGCCTGATGTTTGTGATTATTTTTTTTAATTATAGATAAAAAAATGTAACATTGTTTATTGTCTCTAAAAGCAATGTGCATTATATAACAGCCTGCCTTCTCTTAGCTTACTTTAAAAGCCATACAAGTTTACAATGCTATTTAAAAACCCTAAAATGTGATTCTATACTCTTAGAAAAAAAAGAAAAGACTTGCCTATAGATTTAGAAGTCTCTGAAAAGCATTGCATCTCATTAAAAGAAACACTAATAGAGTCTAACTTTCAGAAGGAACTTGTTTCTGAGTGAAAGGTCATATTCTAAACACATCCTCTATAAGCTCTCAGGATGCCGCTAAAATGAGCTTGTGATTACGGGATGCTGTTTTCAGACCAGGATCAATTAAGAGCCCTATGCGTATTAGATTCTGCCTGAATTGTTGGTCCGATAATGACCCAACGCTCTGCATTTAAATCAGGATGCAAGGAACAAATTATAGAATGGGAAATACTGCTCTCTTTACACTTGTTAAACTCCAGCAGGTTGCATTTTAATTAGAAAATTACAGCTCAGGTGCGACTTCAATTAAACACCGAAAACCAATGCAGAATAAAAACAATTGTGAGACGTGTCATTTGTGAGCCACTATATGGAAAGTTGTTTTAATGTTTTAAATGATGACAATTATTAAAAATATAATATGATATAATTCTTTGTTAGCCACTAATAATCACCAAACAAACTACCAAACAAAGAATTGTAGACTTCATCATAAAATTAGGCAACGATGGTTTCATTTTCGCACACTCAGACTTTCTTCCTAGTAATATAGATTTCAGAAAATACATTTTTGCAAATTCTACATAGGGAAATCGAAATCATATTAGCAGCCAATAACTATAAACCTTGTTTACAGTCAACATTGTTTACAGTCATTGAACAATACTAATGAATTCACAACAAATATTCAAAGTAGCATAGTAAACAATATAGGGACCATGTCACAAGTTGTCACTGAACGAATGTGTGAATATAAAACTATGTTTTATATTGTGTACTTTACCTCAGTGAATTAAAGTGTTTGTATATTTTGGAGGGAAGCAACATACATATTCAATATACACATTCATAGGGTGACAATAGAATAGGGGAATGTATTTTCAAATCTTTACAAATAATACCAAGAAGCAAAAAACTCTCACTAGATACTATCATAAAAGCAACATGTAACGTTAGTTATTAATATAAATTACGTAATACATACGTTTTACACCACTAGCAATCTCACGAGTAACATTACATTGAAATTAGAGGGTCTATTTATTTGTTTATAGGAGTTGCTTTTATTGAAATGTTTTTGTGTAACAGTTTTACTTTAAAGTTAATTATTTAACTGTAACGTTAAACAGGATTATGGCATGACGTGCTTAACCATAATAGATCTATATCGATCTACGGTGCCTGGCAGAATATATGCAAAAATTAACACGTCTAATGATGTAATACTAGTAAATACACGTTATGATGAATAATTTTTGCATCTTACCAGTAAAACGACTGTGAAAATCGACCATCCGAGCACAGATTCAGAAAGTAACGCTACAGGCATCGCCATGACTGCTTCACTTCCTGCAACACAGCTGACGCGCTCTCCATGTGACAGGCACGTCACAGGCACGCAGGTCTGGGTCAAACACCAAACAAACCTCAAGACTTTTTTCCAACAAGGTCAAAGAAGTGTCCTTTAAATTAGTTAACAATTTTTTCCCTATTAAACAATTTCTGAAAAAGTTTAATTTTAATATTGATGTAAAATGTTCATTTTGTCAATTTCATATTGAAACTGTTTTCATTTATTTTGGAATTGTAATTATGCTGTACAATTTTGGAAACATATTGGCTCATTTATTAATGATAATATACAACAAGATGTTTCTGTTACTTTTAAATAAATATTTTTTGGTTATTGTGAATCTGCCTCTACTAAAAGAAATGCTTGTTTTGTTATAAATTTTAATTATTTTCTTGATAAATTTCATATCCACAAATGTAAATGTACTAATACCAAACCATATTTTCCTTTTTTTTTCTTATTTTCTTTGTTTGTTTGGTTTTTTTGCAAGAAGTTAGTCATTATTAACATTTCATTTCATTATCTGAAAATAAGAAAGTTGAATAAAGAAGGTCGCTGGTTCGAGCCTCGGCTGGGTCAGTTGGCGTTTCTGTGTGGAGTTTGTAAGTTCTCCCTGTTTTCGCGTGGGTTTCCTCTGAGTGCCCTGGTTTCCCACCACAGTCCAACGACACGCGGTACAGGTGAATTGGGTAGGCTAAATTGTACATAGTGTATGAGTGTGAATGAATGTGTATGGATGTTTCCCGGTGATGGGTTGCAGCTGGATTCGCATCCGCTGTGTAAACCATATGCTGGATAAGTTGGCGGTTCATTCCGCTGTGGCAACCCCAGATTACAGTTTTTCTGAAACAGGAATTACTTTCTCAACACTATAAGGGTTGTTTTGTAAAACAGTCTTACAGTTCAGCACAACACTATAGCTTACTTACAAAAACTCATATATTTCCAAAAACACATGTGTCAAAACTAAATTTCCTTCTCATTTAATGTATGATATCATACGTTCATATAATTATTAATCACCTATTTCTAAATGGTCTGTCTCTAAAAGTGAGGGGGACTTATCCCCCCCGTCCCCCGTCCCCCCCCCCCCCCCCCCCCCCCCCCCCCCCCCCGGTTGCTTCGCCCCTGCCTTAGTTAGAGAAAGTCAAGATACATCAGGGAGAAATTTACCAATTCTACACAGATTTAGAAAAAAGGTCTAATGAAAATGTTTAGAAAAATGCATTTAGATCATATTAGAAACTGGCAACGCGGAGGCGCAGTAGGTAGTGCTGTTGCCTCACAGCAAGAAGGTCGCTGAACAGAAATGTTAATGTCAAAGCTAACATATTTATGTAAATTTTAGCTGTTTATGATCTACTTTTTATTTCACTTTATTTTCAGCAATATTGAAATATTGAACATTTAGATGTACAGTAAAAAGTAGTGAATAACAAAAATATATAAATATGTAGGGCAAAGCTAATCATGTATTTGACACTGTAGATGAGAATTACACTGTTTGAAAAATTATTTTATAAAATATTATATTTATTTAATTGTTTATTTATTTTACTAATATATGCAACCATTGATACCACTAATATAAAGAATTATTATTATTATTATTATAATACCCACGTGAACGCAGGGAGAACATGCATACTCCACACAAAAATGCCAACTGACCCGGCTGAGGTTCGAACCAGCGACCTTCTTGCTATGAGGCGACAGCACTACCTACTGCGCCACTGCGTCGCTCAATCATAATAAATAAATAAATAAATAAATAAATAAATAAATAAATAAATAAATAAATAAATAAATAAATAAATAAATAAATAAATAAATAAATAAATAAATAAATAAATAAATATGTAATAGTTCCATAAATAAATTTATTTGTTTATTTTTTTTTCGGCTTAGTCCCTTTATTAATCAGGGGTCGCCACAGCGGAATGAACTGCCAACTTATCCAGTATATGTTTTACGCAGCGGATGCCTTTCCAGCTGCAACCCAGCACTGGGAAACCCATACACTCACATACACTACGGCCAATTTAGCTTACCCAATTCACCTATAGCACATGTCTTTTGGACTGTGGGGGAAACAGGAGCACCAGGAGGAAACCCACGCCAACACAGGGAAAACGAGCAAACTCCACACAGAACTGCCAACTGACCTAGCAGAGGCGCGAACCAGCGACCTTCTCGCTGTGAGGCAACAATGCTAACCACTGCGCCACCGCACCGCCTAATATAATAAATATAACATATATAAATAATAAACAGAATTTCAACCACTCAGGCTGCAAGTTGTGCTTTGAACTGAAAGACATTTAAGAAATAAGAAAGCACAAGAACAATAGAGAATGTTTTCTTTTCTTTTCTTTTTGTTAAAAAATGACCATCTGTCTTGATTCTTGCCTCATGAGACAGAAAATAGCTTTCCAGATTTAAAGTTTAATCTTTTGAAATCCCTTAGCCCTTCTGCTGGGACACTGTGCGAATGTTTTGACTGGAACTATTCATCCACGGTCTTCTTATATTTAATCTCGCCCAAGTGTCTCTGTAATAATTCATGATACTTGCTAAATTTTAATTTCCCCTTTCTTTCTTTGAGATCCTCCATGCATTTAAGATTCGGGGTGATAACTAGTGAACTAAACTGTAATGCCTATAGCCTATATCCTCTTCAAGTATACTCGCCTGCCAACTTTTGACTGAGTGACACATTGAGAGCCATTAAGTCGTAATGTAATCAAGACTATTTCCGTCTCTTACACCTCAGACCAATTATCTAATATTACCGGCCTCTGTTTAATGCCAGCTTTTTGAACCTCTGAGTTCAATTAGTAGCACATAAATGATTGGCAGAGAGAGCTTTTTCAGAGGTCATTCGCAGGTCAACATTGATTGGAAGCAGGACTCCACTTCTGTATGCTATAAATGCACAACAAAGGAGAAATACATAATCATTGTCATACATCTGGATTTGAAACACATCACGCAAAAACAGTGTATGTGTAAACATGCACACGGTGATCTATGATAGCATGATTTTCCTATAATCAGTGTAGGGACAACACAGCTTTACAGTGAGTGAATAATGAATGTGTCCTTACTGTAGATTAAGAGAAGAATAATAAATCATGCTAGAGTTTATTCTAAATAAAGTACAGGCATCGTTTCTGCAGACATACACACAGTTAAGTTTCTTGTGTGGGCTTTCTATTCCACTGGCTTCAGTTCATCATTTAGTATTTTTAACCCTTTAATATGGATAGAATATGTGTCATGTAAATAGAAGAGATAAGTAAAAGAAGAAATACGTTTAAGGGATAGACGAATGATGTATGTGGTAATGGGGTGGGAAAATAATAAGCTTGTGCTCATCCCGCTCCATTTTTGACCATGTTGAAATGTATTTTTTGTTAAATATATTTTATGTATGATATTTCTGTTTGAAAATAAATGAATCAAATCAAATCAAATCAAATCAAATACATGTAAATGTAAATCAAATCAAATCAAGCTACCCCAACTCCTGATGTTGCTATCGTTAACACACTTAATCCATTTTTCTTTCAACACATTTGTGTATCATTTCTGTTGGGCTATGGTAAAAGTATACTGGAATTAATACATAAACTATAAAAAAAATCAGATAATATGAAGTGTTGGACCAAGTTATTTAAAACAATAATCAAAATAAATCATTTTTGAACACTAAATCATCTTTATTTTTTGAAGTATGCCGTAAAATATTTTAGATTCTTGTTTAACATGTTTTCTTGTTTTTCTTTTTACAATAAAGCCAATGTCAAGTGTAGGAGTGCAACAGGATTAAGTTTGTTTGATTTTCTTATAAACCAACAATGCTATGTGTGTGTGTAAACCATCATTTAAAACGATCATTCTTTAAATGACTTTAACAGTGATTATTTAAAACAGTAAAAATATGGTCAACTATTTGGTAAAGCAGGCAGTTTAAGGGTTAATGTATACAGCTATGGGGAAAATAGGATTTGTTATAAGGATTTATTATTTTATTGTGAGAAAATTTTAACATTTCAAATAAAAGATATTTTGTCAATAGTTTTTTTTTTCTTATTGAAAATAACAATTGGTCAATCAGTTTTGGGGTAATGCATTACAAGTAATGCAAGTTACGTAATAATATTACTTAAGTAACGAGTAAAGTAGCACATTACTTTATGAAATTAAGTAATAATATTTGAGTTACTTTTAAAAAAAAATGCAACTCAAGTTACATCTTAGATGAATTAATCCGTTTTTAAAAAATAGTTTGCTAAATTAAAATTTGTGTAATCATGTTGAATCACACTCAATAAGAGAATGAGCTCCCCACGTTCTAAGTTTTAAAAAAAAATTTTTACGTTTAATGAAGGTGTAGATTATACAGTGTGTCGTTAATTGCAGAGCTCCTCTATTTAAAAAAAGAAAGAAAAATACCCTCCAAGTTCTGAAAGAGATCAAGCCTCAGGCAGGTATGAAAATGTAACGAAAAAGTAATGTACACATTACCACCTACCTAAGCAACTCGTAAATTTTTTGAGGAGTAACTCAGTATTGTAATGGATTAACATATGTTTTATGCAGCGGATGCCCTTCCAGCAGCAATCCACTGTTGGGAAACACCCATACACTCTCACATTCACACACGCACTCATACACTACGGCCAATTTAATTCATCCAATTCACCTATACTGCATGTCTTTGGACTGTAGAAGAAACCGGAGCACCTGGAGAAAACCCACGCGAACACGGGGAGAACATGCAAACTCCATACAGAAACGCCAACTTGCGCTGTCAGGAATCGAATCAGCAAACTTCTTGCTGAGAGGCGACAGTGCTAACCACTGAGCTTCCCTGTACTATATTGTGTTGTCTAAAAATGAATATAAACATGTCTAAAAACATTGCTTCTTTATTTTTTGTTATTTTATGCAATATTTTTTTGAAAATTAATAAATTTTTATTGAGAATTGGAAGAAATGTCATCATAATCACTGAATAAAACAAAAAATTTACAAAAAAATTTAGTCAAATGTCTGCTTTCAAAAATGTCAGATTGTGCATGCTAACCTTGTGGGGACATTTGACATTTTCACACATACACACACACACACACACACACACTTTCGCATTCTAACATCGGATGAATAGCTTATAACCGGCAATCTTAGATTTTCCCTTTGGCTGTGAAATCAGAAACTGTCTAGCTCAGCCATTATATTCATTCAGATTCATCAAACATAATCTGCTTTCTGTCGCTATTTCTAATTAATTTTTTTATCTCTTTAAATGCCTTGGCTGTACATCAGGAGAATGAATCCGTTTCAATTTAATGAGGATAATTAGCAGTGTAAAAGGTGTAAATGAATAACCTTCTCAGTAATCCACACGAGGAGCCATGTAAACAAAAAAAGTGACTGCACCATAAATGGAAAGGTGGGCTTTTACTGAACTTCACAGGGGTGGTAAATGTATAACGCATGCAACATTTAGCCTATGTATGTTTTGTTGTGTAAAAACTTAATACGTTTTAACAATGTTTTATTTTAGTTTTTAGTCAGTAGTGACACCAAGCGAATTTTTAAACGATGTTTAAACAGGTTATCTAAAAAACACCTTTTTGTTTTTTTATTGGTTTGACAAAATAAATAGCCCCTCCCACAATTAAAGCCATTGGTTAAGGTAAAGTAGCATAGGCTACAAAAATATCGATCAGTATCACCAGGGTATGAATTACAGGGAGATTTGGGGGGATTGACCCCCCTAATTAAGGGGGTCAAAACAAAATGTATGAGGGTGGGGTGGGGTGTGTGTGTGTGTGTGTGTGGGGGGGGGGGGGGGGGGGGGGGGGGGTTCTTTAATACTGAGAAATATTTCACTCTGATCTGTATATTAAATAATATTGTTAATAATTAAAATATCAGATAATATAAATATACATTTGACCACCCTTATAACAGTTCAAACTATTGTTAATGCATAATTAACCAATAACCAATCAGTCTATTTGAGAAAAAAAGTATAAAAGCGGCAGATCTACAGCACCAATAGACATTGTATTCACAAGACTTAGTTTTCTTGTAAAATAGGTGTTTGTATCTACATTTAGCCTGAAAATAAAATGAAATTAGACAAATGGTTTGCAGTTTAACCTACAGTAACATCTAAAAAATAGCTAATCGGAGGATACTGTAGGTCTAACCAAAACAGTTGACCCCCCTGATCGTCATTGTATAATTTGCACACTGGGTAGCATTATGTAAACAACAGTGTATAGGCTACAAATTTAATATGTATTGCTTAACTAGTGTTATCGTTTAAGTTGGAAAAATTATTATGTGAGATTAAGCCGTTAAAAATGATTCAATGAATAGTTTGGATACGTCTAATAAATGGAATTAGGAACATTTACATTCAACATTTTATATCATCACATAACAGGTTACAACTTCAATCCCATTCTTTTGTGCGCTCATGAGAGTAAAGTGTCCATCAGATGCACTATTCAGAATCTTGGTGAAAACCTTAAGTCATCGAGTTCTTCTATTGTTGTCGAATACTTTAAATTTTGATATACTAACTGTCTCACCTACTGTTTTTCACATTTAAAACAAAAAAAAACAAAAAAAAAACAGAAACCTGTTATTTCAGATGTAGCATGTGATATGGCCTTAGGAAGGAAGCTCATATGCTAAATTCAGAAAAGTGTTCAGGTAATATGAAAAGGGCCAAAAATAAAAAAGTATAACATACCTGACGCAGAGATTCACAGCACAGCAGACTGTAAAATTGCTGTATATCCTAACAGAAAAACCACATGGTTAAACGTCACATCAGCTTCACATGTTAAAATCACATCTGGTACACAAAATAAAGATGCTGAAACTGTTTTGTGTGGGGAAAAAGAGTTATTACATGAAAATTCCACACAGAAATGTTCCATAAACCACACATTTTGAGCATTTTGTGTGGTTTTATTTGTGAAGCTCATACGATACTCGTGTTTTTTTTTCTGTAAGGGTATTTGAGCCTAAAGTACTGAAGGTATTTTGGGATGTAGCCTATATATACAAATATCAGACACTAGCCCCTTTCACACATCCAGTCTTTATAGTAAATTGCCATAAATTATGTTCAGAGATCATGTGTGAACAGCACCTTTTAGAAAAACATGGCAAATTCATTCTGGCGATTTACCAATATGAGAAGCTGTAACATTACCAGTAAATAGCAGTAATATGCTCTATGTGAAAGCAGGACTAAATGACAGGTATGAACATTTGAACATAATAATGTACTTTAAGAGGTTACAGAATTTACCAGGTGTGGTGTGATTGGTGCTTTACCAGTAAATAGAAGGAATGTCAGTAATTATGCAAACAGCGCATTTTTGTATTAAACGTTAAAGCTGTTTGGAATTGTTTTACAGCAATCTACTGATATTCCTGTATGTTTATGTAAGCTATGTGTCATCTCTCCATAAAAATTCCATAAAAAGTCTAAGCCTGGTAAATGTATAAATGTGTAGTGATCACCAGCGATGTAGTCCTTGTGGGTTGCTGGAGAACACTCCCTGTCATTCACCCGAACTACAAATACCATCATATCCTGCAGTCACACATCAGTTTCAAGTCAACACTGATTACACACACAGCTGTTTCCTCGTCTAGCCTTGTTGTATTTTGACCCTTTGTTTGTTGTATTGTGTTTTTGTTCTGTAATACAATGTATTAATTGTTTGCTATTCTTTATACATTCACCTTTTTCTTCGTTTACGCCTTAGATCATCTACATATTATTGTCTGCTTCTGTATTGAACCTTGGCGTCCGCTGTTGAATAGCGGGGGAGGGGGAGGGGTGGATAAATGTAAGAGGTCTTTATGTAACCTGTCATGACATAATTAAATTGCATGCTGTTAAAACTGATAATTCAAAAATATTTTGGGTTAGTATTAGTTGTAGAATTCTCAGTTGTATGTGTTTATATTATGGACTTCTCATAGTCTTTACATGAACACTTCGTACATTGTAACTACCCATTACATACATTTACTGTAAAATAAAGCACTTTTTTTTCCTTTTCCAAACAAACCCCTCACTAATTTTAATATAGAAAAAAATGTCACATAGTCGTCCTGTCACACAGCCAATAATGTCCCTTGCATTGCTTGTTCCTGTGAATGTTGTTTTTGCTGCTCAGATATCTGGACTTTATATAAACATGGCATCACTTTACACACTTTGGCACATTCAAACAGTTGCTATAGTGATTAAAGGCCACTGCAAAGTGATCATGCAGGAGAGCAAGTGGCCACAGGATAATCACCGATATCTGATCCTGACCATGAGACTCTGGACCTCATGCAAACTGTGCTGCAAGAAAATGACACACAACACTGACTGTTTATTGTAAACTCAAGATACTCATTTATGCCTTTGGCACACTTCAATTGCATCAAGAGTACGCCATAATCTGTGTGAATTACAACCCCATATCAGAAAAAGATGGGACAGTATGGAAAATGCAAATTAAAAAGAAGTTTTTACAATCTTATTTGCTCAAATAATAAAAGAAAATGGTCATGATGGTGTTATCGAGATTTTCAGTAAAGGAAAAAAAATTGTGTGAGACTGATAATGGCAGAGAAGGAGAGAATAACGTCAAATTTACTGTCCTGTCGCATAGACGCTGCATTAGAAATGCCTCGCACAAGTGGTAATTCGTTTTTTTGTAATTTGTAGCAAAGATGACATTATACACAAATAAATACATATAAATGTTCATTTAAAAAAAATCTAAATAATAAAAACTTTCAAGGATTTAACATCACAGACTTGTGAAAGGGTACATATAAACACAAAATATTCCATGTTTTGTCATGTCAACTTAATTTCATTTGTAAATAAACATCCTTTTCTGTCATTCAGACCTGCAACACATTTCCAAAATAGTTGGGCCTGCCTGCAGTCCTGGGGGTGGCTGTGTCGCGGATGAAATTGAAGACTGGGGGGGGGGGGGTGAGGGAGGTGTCGCGGACGCCGCCCTCTCTATTCTGCCGCCCTAGGTGTCCACCTAGGTCGCCTCTATGGACGAGCCAGCCAGCCCTGCTCACAACACAAAAATAGAAATGTTCCCAACCACTAGGTCGCAGTTGTTCCACAAACAGGCAATTATGTACGCATCTTAGAAGTATTCATTCATTTCGTAATCAGTTTTACTGCCACCTAGCGGTTGGGAGCATTTCCGTTGTGTTGTGAGCTTTGTTTACTTTCTGAAATGTCATTGCGTTAGGCTCTTATGGCCCGTTTTCACTGAGTGGTACAGTACGGTACGGCATGGGTTGGCACGGATCACCTTTACCAGACTTGCGTTTCCACTGCTAAAAGGGTACCAATGGTCCTCTTTTGGTAGGCGTGGTGTACGACAGAAAGCTTCAGTCAACGTGATTCTCCCAAATGTCAAGGTAAAGCTGTATGGGTCGTTCACATACCATATGAGAAGCACTTCTCACAAAACAGATACACAAATACTTGTGTATAAATGTTCATTACTAACCTTTCTATGAACATTAAATATAAGTGCAGATCAATGATTGATGAGTGTGAAATAGCCTACTGTAGCATCTGCATCTGGACAGGGTAGATTTTGCTCTTCTTCTTGGCTTTGTGCCTGTTCATCAAGACAGCGTCAAGGTTTGTTTTGAGCTTGGGTCAACTATGGCTCATAAACCGATAGCGTTCAGTTGCTCTGCCTTTTGGTACCCTTTGTTGTGCTAGGTACCCTTTGCAAAGTTTGAATATATTAAAATATTATATATATATATATATATATATATATATATATATATATATATATATATATATATATATATATATATATATATATATATATATATATATATATATAAAAAAGTTTATATATTGTGCAAAAGAACTATTTCAGGTTGAATATTGTTCAAAAGAGCAAGCAGCGCAACATGATTGTGGTACATTTGAACATTGTTTTCCTTATTGAGTCCTTGCAAAATGGAGTTTAAATAAAGTGTCAGGTGCATAAAGAGAGAAGAGTGTTTTTACAGGTGGTTTGTCAAGCCCACTCACCTGTGTGAAGCACAATTTCGAATGTACAGTGCTTCCAAGAGACAAGGAGTGATTAAGAGAGTGTCTATAATGTGCAACCTGGTGTGCAACCTGGTGCAAGGCTCAAAGAGATGAGAGGGTGTTTTTTCTACAGGTTTTTTGTCAAGCCCACTCACCTGTATGGGACACACTCAGGAATGCATGGGGAGGGGACGGGGTGAGGTGAATGAGATTTCCTTCTCAAAATAGCATAAACAGTGGCCTCTCATGGATTCGCAAAAACAAAAACTGCAAAAAAAAGCACCTCCTAGGATGTATTTCGCGGTCTCCAGAAATGTATATCGAGGTACGTGTTCAGAATGAGCCTGGGTTAGCTTTCTTGGAGAGAGATGTGGTGTTTGTAGTCCAGGTAAAATCTTCTGTCACCGGCAGGAATTTAGTGCTGCCGACTCTCTCATCAGTCGAGCTGTTGATGGTCAGTGGGGGTTGGTCAACGAAGTTTCTGCTGAAACTAATAAAGAAAAACTCCACGATGGTGTTATCAAGACTTTCAAAGAAAGAAGAAAAAAATTTGTGAATGATAATGGCAGCCAGAAGAAACTGTCCCAACTGAGCCACCATATTATTATACATTCATTTTCTTTTCGGCTTAGTCCCTTTATTAATCTGGGGTCGCCACAGCAGAATGAACCGCCAACTTATCCAGCATATGTTTTACACAGAGGATGCCCTTCCAGCTGCAACCCATCTCTGGGAAACCCATACACACTCAATCGGACATTCACTATGGACAATTTAGCCTACCCAATTCACCTTTTCCACATGTCTTTAGACTGTGGGGGAAACCAGAGCACTCGGAGGAAACCCACGCAAACGCAGGGAGAACAGCAAACTCCACACAGAAACGCCAACTGACCCAGCCAAGGCTCGAACCAGTGACCTTCTTGCTGTGAGGCGACAGCACTACCTACTGCGCCACTGCGTTGCCTCAATAATACAAATATGAATATAAATAAATGTCCCTAGTTTTTTAAAAATCAAAATATTAAAAACTTTCAAGGATTTATGTTTATGATGACCATTCAACACATCATAACAGTCTTGTGAAAAGGGTCCATTATAACCCATTGGAATGAAAAAAAATGTGGAATACACAAAGAAAGCTAAAGATAATAATGATCAATTCTATTAGGGGCTAAAAATAGTGTATTTTAAGCAGTGCTGTTACAAGACTGAGGTTTATGTTCAATAGCCATCGAAATTGCCATGCAGGCTTTTTTGTAATATTAATTTTAGGTATTTAATCTTGAGAAAGAATATCTGAAGGGTTCATTTCTCTTTGGATATTTTAAAACGCAGGCTCAGCACTGATTTACACTGATATACTCTCATTTCTTTTATAAGTGCGCTACAGACTGGATCGTCTAGTTTTAAGGAGACTGATAGGCACCAGGAGATGTCCATTAGCCAATGATACTGCAAGATACTGAATCTAATACCCTGATTTTATTTAATCTCTGGGTTTTATCAATCTCGTTTGTCCTTTCTGCATGAATTGAACATGAAGAGCCGAACATGCAGAGCAGAGTACAAAAGATTTGAACAGCATAAACTTAAGAGGTTTAAGTAATTATTGCCATCTATATTTTAATCATTTTATGAGTCACATTTTAAAAGTGGACAAGTTATTATGTTATACAGAACAATACAGTAGAAATTGTATTTTTTTTTCTGATCACAGATCGCTGTTTATTTAATCAAAAACTCAATTAAACCAGTAATACTTTGAAGCATTCTAAAATGCTCATTTGTTGCACAAAAAACATTTCTGATAATGCTACTTCATAAGTTTATAGGAGTCATGATATATATTGAATACTACTTTAAAATGTACAGTATCTAGTATTACAAAGACTTATTTGAATGGATAAATAGATCATAATGAATTTAAAATGAATTTAAACAATCGTATAATTATAATAATTTTCAAAAGATGAACACAAAAATTATTACACATAAGCCATGTACGTAAATAAACTACTCAAAATTTGACTGAAATAAGAAAAATTGAGTTAAATTGTTTGCATGTTCTCCCTGCGTTCACGTGAGTTTCCTCCGGGTGCTCCGGTTTCCCCCACAGTCCAAAGACATGCGGTACAGGTGAATTGGGTAGGCTAAATTGTTCGTAGTGTATGTGTGTGAATGCGTGTGTATGGATGTTTCCCAGAGATGGGTTGCAGCTGAAAGGGCTTTCGCTGCGTAAAACATGTGCTGGATAAGTTGGTGGTTCATTCCGCTGTGGCGACCCTGGATTAATAAAGGGACTAAGCCAAAAAGAAAATGAATGAATGAATGAATGAATGAATGAATGAATGAATGAATGAATGAATGACTATGGCGGTGGCTCATTGGTTAGCACTGTCACCTCACAACAAGAAGGTCACATGTTCTCCCCGTGTTGGCATTGGTTTCTTCTACTCCGGTTTCCCTCACAGTCCAAAGACATGCGCTCTAGGTGAATTGAATAAAACTAAATTGACCGTAGTGTATGAGTGTGTGAATGAGTGTTGTATGGGTGTACTGGGAGCACTATAACAATAAACGATCATAAGCATCTAGATATATATTCAGCATATAAAACTGATTTCTGAAGTTTCATGTGACTCTAAAAGCTACAGTAATGAATGTGAAACTTCAATTTTGAATCACAGTAATGAAATACATTTTGAACTATATTCATTTAGAAACAGTTATTTTAAATTGAGATAATATTTGATTTTAATTGAAAATGAAAACAGTGTCATCATTTAATCACATTTGTCTTATTCCAAACCAGTTTGAGTTTTTTTGTTGTGTCAAACACAAAAGAAGAGAGACTGAACAATGTCGGAAGCTCCTACCATGGATGTCAGTGGTTACAAGGTTTCCAACATTCTTCAAAATATCAACCTTTGTGTTCAACAGAACAAAAAGAAAGAAAAAAAAAGACTCAACTGGTTTGGAAACGTCACGGGTAAGCAAATGATGGCAGAATTTTTTGGGGTGAGGAGACAAACTTTCAACAGAAGAGCCAGAAGAAACATCTTCTGTAATTTCCAGAATGTCTCAAATAACAAGAACATATTTTATAATATGACATTTTGACTTGCAAATCAAACAATTTAAATATAAATATTCTAAAACAAACCAAAGATTCTTTTCTACTGAATCAAATCATCTTTTTTTCCATCAAGCTTCCACTACTGTGTGAGCTTTTTACAGTAAAATATCTATTAAATTCAGCTTCAATGAATGGCTTTGGCTTTTCAAACACTGACAGGCTGCATTTAGACAGGCTGCATTTAGCCATTCTTCTTTTGTATAATCAGACTGGCATATAAATGGCCTTGCGAGCTACAGCAAAGTGAATGTAGTTTTTAGGACATCTTTGCTCTCAGTTGCTTGCAAATATCCATTTATTTATTTTTTCCACGGGCAAACTGGAGCAACATGAGAGGCAGGAATACAACTATTGTTCCAGAAGCACTTTAGGGAAACAAAGCTTGTGTACATAATATTCAAACCATATGGCCATAAGAAAGACTAGTTAAACCAATGCTCTTGGTGATGCATTGAGCTAACAGAGATTTCAATGGAGAGAAACATGCTAACAACTGAGGGGAATGTAAATAAATGTCCTGTACTAAAGGCAGGTGTGCTGGTAAAACAGGTGTTCAGTCTGATCTATCTATCTATCTATCTATCTATCTATCTATCTATCTATCTATCTATCTATCTATCTATCTATCTATCTATCTATCTATCTATCTATCTATCTATCTATCTATCTATCTATCTATCTATCTATCTATCTATCTATCTATCTATCCAGTCCATATATCCATCCATCCATTCATCCATCCATCCATTCATCCATCCATCCATTCATCCATCCATCCATTAATCCAATCCAATCCATCTATCCAATCCAATTCATCAGTCTATCCATCCATTCCAATCCAATATTTTCTGTATTTTAATTGTTGGTGTATGTGCAATCCAATCCAATCTAAACATCCATCCATCCATCCATCCATCCATCCATCCATCCATCCATCCATCCATCCATCCATCCAATCCATCCATCCATCCATCCATCCATCCATCCATCCATCCATCCATCCATCCATCCATCCATCCAATCATCCATGCAATCCATCTGTCAGTCCATCTATGCATCCATCCATGCATCTGTCCATCCATCCATCCATCCATTTATTTTACATATTTGTATAATATGAAAAATATGGAGAAGTCCTTTAGTGCCTCAGTTATTTTCTGTATTTTAATTGTTGGTGTATGTACTTGATGGATGTTTTTGATCTTTGTCTGTACTGTTTGTTTTCCATATATAACCACCAAATATCAACAATTGAACTATAATAGCAACAGGATGTCAGCATGACGTCAGATTGATGTTGTACCCAAACATTGTGGAAAGTTGAATTTTGGTTTAAAATGAAAGTCTAAAAACCAAATCTAACCAAACCAAAACCAAACCAAACGTCTAATGATTTTACAGTTGGATGTTGTGTGGACGTTACCTCTATGGCATCTATCAGACGTTGAATTTTGGTTGCCATAATTGATGAATAAATGTCAGTATTTGACGTCAATATGACGTTGGTTTAAGATGTTGACTCAACGTTGGATTTTGGTCACTTTCCAACACAACCTAAAATCAGCAAAATATTAACATCATTTCACATCATTATTGGACGTCAAAATAACATCGTCCTTAAACACTGGCAACCTAAAACTAACCTAATATTAATGTCTTATGATGTTGTGTGTCTGCTGGTACGTCAGTCTAAGAAATATTTTATGCTGTTTATTTTTTACTTTTTCAATATATTTACAGTAATTTTTTTCAAAAAAATTAAACAAGAATATCTTCATTTGTTTTTATTTTTTGCTATGTTGATTTTACTTTTAATTCACTATTTAAAATGGTACTTTTTGACTTTAACTCAAATGTATTTTGGGCCATTTAAAAAAAATTATATTATTTGGTTAAGTATCTTTAGTTTCATTTTAGTGTCTTTCTGAGTACTTTTCACACCCCTGACAACGTGTGTTATTTCATAAGCAAACAGAAATGGAACAGAAGCAGGCTTTCTTTAATTGTCTGCTAAAAAAGAGGATCTTAAAAGCTATGTACTAAGAGATTGTTTGAAAGTGAATGAATTACTGTAAGACACATCATCAGTCTAGAGATGAACATGATGTCTGCTGATAAAACTTGTGTATAAAGATTTAAAGGGGTTACTGGGGGATTATGATAAATCATACATGATTACGCTTTTGAATATTTAACTGATTCTGTGTGTCTTTGCATGCGTAAACAAGTGAGTGTTGTTTGTGACTTCTCAGCCCTCTATAGGCCCTCAAATAGGTGAACGCGGAGAAAAAAAGAACTGGGTGAAATTCCATTGTATTTATGGTTTGCTTATTGTGGCCTGAGATTACATCTTCTGCACTCAAAAATAAATGTGTGAAAAATAGGGCACAGTGTACTGTCTTGGAAGGAATTTTAAGATTTTTAGGTATAGTTTTAATATTTTTACAGGTATATGTACATTTACATTATTTATTTTATTTTATTTTAGTGATTTGACTATCAGTTGTAAATGATGTTCATTTATAAATAATGACTCAAATAATTTAAATTTGGAAACTGCTTTTAGCTGTTTTAGCTGCTTTATATGTTGTGTTAGCATCTTACATTTAATTTAAAAACATTAACAATATATATGTCTTTAATGTCATGTAATGCATCCGTGCTAAATACATGGGAAATGGATTTACAGAACTCAACATTTGAAGTGGATCAAAAAGATTTTTAAAATCGTCCCAATACAAGAATAGGTGTTGTTCAATAGCTTTAGGACAACTTTGATAAAAGTACTTGATCCAATTCAGATGTTGACTGCTGTAAATGTAGTATATGTTGGCTTTAAATAAATATGTTTTAGCAGAAGCTGTTTTCAACATAAATAATGATAAGAATAGTTACTGAGATCCAAATCAGATTTCTGAAGCATGATGTGATACTGAAAAATGTAGTAATTATGCTGAAAATTCAGCTTGAAATTACAGGAAATTGTAAATATACTAATATTGAAAACATTTCAAGGGTGATATGGTGGCTCAGTGGTTAGCACTGTTGCCTCACATAAAGAAGGTCACTGGTTCGCGTCCCGGCTGGGTCAGTTGGCATCTCTGTGTGGATTTTGCATGTTCTCCCTGTGTTTGTGTGGGTTTACTCCAGGTGCTCCAGTTTCTCCCACAGTTCAAAGACATGCGCTATAGGTGAAATGAATAAACCAAACTGGCCGTAGTCTATGTGCGCCCATATTATTATTATTATCATTATTATTATTACTTTTACAAGTAATAATATTATCTGAGTACAAGACACTGAATATGTATGTTTCACATTTTTACTGCAATTGCTCTTCACAATTCTAATTTATTCACAGCATTGTGCAAAAGAATAAACACACCCTTATTTACAACAAACATAAACTCCCTTTGGATAGGGCTGTGCACAACTGTAAACAATATTTCAGTACATTTTGGAACTGAACCTACAACATACACAGGGCTGTAAATCATCCATAAAATTGTTCAATTTAAAGGACATTTTCAGGAAAAAAGATTTAAAGATTTTTAATAAAATTTGCTTGACAGATTTTGACAACAAGTTCAACATTTTTGTATGTAAAGACTCAAGTAATGAAATGAGGACTATTAGTTTTATATGGAATGACTATTCTGCATTCACAAGTTTAGTTCATTTTGACTGACATGACAAAAGCAAATCATAATGTTATAAAACACCAGAGAATTGTATGAAAGCAATTGATGCATGTCCAAAAGCATTTAAAATTTTTTGAAGGAATGAGAAACTGCTACTGTGATGTGCACGAATGACTAATTGTTTTGAGAAATGCATTAACTGTTGTGCAAATGTAAATAGTGTTGTGAGAAATGCACCACAGCGACTGTGAAATCTGTAAAACAGAGCATGTTTGTAATAAAGACAGTAAAATCGACATGTAATTCTTAACCGCTGAAATCACCATAGCCCCATTGTGTCAGTAAATGTGTGTGTGTGTGTGTGTGTACTGCAAATGGCATTTGTGTGAGACTCATCATTTCGGAAAGGCTTGAATAAACTCCAACACAAATACATGGGATAAACTTACTTGCTATTTTTGACTAATGAGCAGTATTTCAGCTTCATCTGTGTCTGTCTCTATCATTGACTGCTGTTTATCTCACGTAATGCATGATGGGATGCAGACACACACGTGGGAACTATGGGTGGGGAGAAGAAGCTCATTTGCATTTAAAGTCATAGGCTTCAAAAACAGCTACAATGTATTCAGACACCAAAATGGGCAGATTCGGGAGGCTATAATAAATAATCTGATGGGTATTTTGAGCTGAAACTTTACAGAAACATTTTGAGACACCAAGGGCTTATCTTGCATTTTGTAAAAGAACACTTGTTCTCTGCTCCAACAACTTTAATATTAAAAATCCAACTCTGCAGTTTAACAAAGTGACTATTATTGAAATATTTCATATATTTTAAAACAATATGTTATCTGGGATGCTCTTGTAACGTACACAATACAACCAAGTATTAAGCTGAAGGTACCTTTTTACACCAGTTATTTTCTGTGTGGATTTGTTACAGCACAGGTTTGATTGCTGTTTAATCAGTGCATCCCGTCCCATTTGCAGGCTGAAGGTGCTTGTTTCTCATTCTTCAGCAGAACACAGAGGACATTATGATGTTATCGCGAGTCTGAATCGAATCACAGCTGAGAGCCTTCATTGATTCCCTGTCTGAGAAACAGCTGTTCTGAGAGCAGCTGGTTTGGGGCTGCATGGTGATGTGGAGACAAACGCAATCCTAAAAATGCGTCTGATTATTCATCTGTGTTGAGGGCCTTGTGTAAACACAGAAGTGCTGGTCAGAAGGGTCAGATGGTCAGGTGAGACGTCACAGTGTGCTGCAAATCTCACTTCAAATGAATAGCGCTTTCAAAAGTACAAGGTAAAAACTGACTGGATCAATATGTCAGGCCAGCATATGATTTTATGCTATTTAAACCAATTAAAAGAGGTTTAAACAAGATTCAGTCTGATTTTTTATTTTTTTTAAGTCTAATGTAATTTAAGTTTAATGTAATATGAATTAATATTACTTGTGAAGTTCATTTGATTCAACTTAAAAATTGAAATGGTTGTTCACCCAGAAATGAAAAATCTGTCATTTATTCATCCTCCACTAGTTCCAAACCTGCTGTAACTTTTTTCTTCTGTTAAACAAAAAGAAAGATATTCTGAATAATGTTAAAAACCAACCAACCAAACAAACAAACAAACAAACAAACAAACAAACAAACAAACTTCTATAGTATTATAGCATAGTATAGTATTTTATAGTACTTTTCTACCATGAATGTCAATTGCTGCTTTTTCTGACGTTCTTCAGGACATCTTGTTTTGTGTTTAGCAGAAGAAAGATATTAAAATATTATTAGAAATACTTCAGTATGAGTAAATGCTGAGGAAGTGCTATTTTATGGATGAACTATCCCTTTAAGCAAGTAGATTTATATGAAAGCATATGAAAGGTTGCAGAAATATATAGACTGTGCTGGCAATCACTTTAAGTGAATGGTACATTCCAAAGTAGGTTCATGTGAAAGAATCCTGTAGAATTATGTTGTTGAAATATATGCAGACAGTGTTGGAATTAATTTCTTAAAACAAATCCTTCAAGACTTCCAACTGAACAAGTTACTTTCCAAAATTAGTGATCTAAGATGAACAACAGAGGAAAATATTTTTTCTTACAAAAGCTGAAAATATCTGTCAAAATTCAATTTCATTTAAAAATTTAATTTGTTTTAATATTAATTATGTAAAAGAATGTGCTACATCGATAATCTAATCTAATCTAATCTAATCTAATCTAATATAATATAATATAATATAATATAATATAATATAATATAATATAATATAATATAATATAATATAATATAATATAATATAATATAATATAATAGAGCATGGCGACATAAATTGGCATGTGTGTGCATGTGCGAGTGTATGGGTGTTTCCAAGTACTGGGTTGTAGCTGGAAGGGCATCCGCTGTGTAGAACATGTGCTGGATAAGTTGGTAGTTCATTCCTCTGTTTCGATTCTTGATGAATAAAGGGACTAAATCGAAGGACAATGAATGAATGAACAATAATGAATCTGCTGCGTAAAACATATATTGGAATAGTTGGCAGTTCATTCCGCTGTGGCGACCTCTGAAATAGAGACTAAGCCAAAGAAAAATGAATATAATATAATATAATATAATATAATATAATATAATATAATATAATATAATATAATTACTTATTTCCCAGAGATGGGTTGCAGCTGAAAGGGCATCCGCTGCGTAAAAATAAAGTGCTGGATAAGTTGGCAGTTCATTCCGCTGTGGTGACCCCCAATTAATAAAGGGACTAGGCCGAAAAGAAAATGAATGAATGAATGAATAAAAATATTACTTATAGTGTCTTTACAGAAGAAAGTACTATGGGTTACTTTCAGGGGTAGGTTTATGCATAGTTAATAGACAGTTTATGTAATGACTGTTTTAAGTTAATAATATGCATATAATATGTGATAATATTTTACATATGTGAAAAAGATTATCACATAAAATATACATATTTAAAATGAACTTTTTATTTGAAGTTTATCTCAATATGATTACTTCTAATTAGTAACAAACCAATAAATAAATAAACAAACAAACAAACAAACAAACAAACAAATAAATAAATAAATAAATAAATAAATAAATAAATAAATAAATAAATAAATAAATAAATGAGCAGATCATTTTCCGTTTTCATTGTATAGACTTAAATATATGTGTAACTGATTACAAATTGCACACTTTCCACAATTTTGCCTTACATTTTTGGCGTCAAATTTGACAAGGTTATTTGTGTTGTTGTATGTAGGCTTATATAACCATTTAAATGTTAAAAAAACGTAACATTTTATAAGTAGGGTACATAAAATGTTTCTTAAACTTTAAAGTTTCCAAGTTACAACGTTATTAAAGAAACAACAAAGCATTTGAAAATAAAAGGCAATTTGTTCAAATATGTATACATGTTTTCCCCAATGTCTCCAACTCGTGAAACAACATAACAACAAGAACAATTATAAGTATAAGAAAAGTTAGTATTCATTATATTCTATTGGATACAATTGATTTAAATACGAAACAACAAAATACAGAATAAAATAAACACTTTCTTAATTTTTACATAAAGTTCACCTCAAAATGTTCCTCTCTATTATTGAACCTAAACAAGACAAAAGCTAGCAAAAGTTGTTTTTCTGTGTACGTGTGTGTCAGTGTGTGTGTGTGTGTGTGTGTGTGTGTGTGTGTTGTGCTGTTCTCCAGCGGGAGCCTCGAGTGTCCTGTCCGTCCTGATGTGCTGCTCTAATGAGCGGTGGGAGGGTCAGGCGGTGCGACAAATAAGGACACGGTTCCTGCACGAGCCTTCATTCTCACTTTTATTTGCAAGTGCGCTTTGGACCCACAGCTGCCTAAAATGCGCTAATTAGCCAAACAGGATTTTGCTTGTGCTCTGTGTGTTTACGCTGGAATAATAAACTTTCTCCGCAAAATGTAAGTAGCCGGCGTTCATCCGTCTTTGGTTGCTGTGACTTTGTAGGTGTTGCGTGTGAGTGTGTGTGTGTGTTTTGCAGAGTGTCATTTTGAAATGATCATGTTTGATGTCATCTGAGTTTTACACGCCATGTGAGTGTGTGTTCTGTTCGCGTTAGTGTACTTGAAGAGAGAGAGAGGGGGGAGAGAGAGAGAGAGAGCAAGAGAGAGAGAGAGAGACTGAATGTTCAGCATTGCTAATTTATCATCATTCGGTTCCTCAGAGAAACTGCAGTAAACTGTCGCTTTTGACCATTCACTTGGCACATTTAGTGAATACAAGCAGATGTGGACGTTTTGTTTTACTGGTCAGTTTGGCTGAAGTTTTAAGAAACTATTTTGATCGTATTTTGTTATTAAAGTGCATTGAAGTGCATGTAGCAATTCTAGATGGATTAACATGCTAATGTCAAAGACAGGCTTTAGCTTCACATTGATAAACTGTTTGTTTTTCTGATTTAGATTAACCTACTATGTTTTTAAGTAGCTAAGTAATACAACAAGAAGGTTAACTTTTTTCATGATTAAGATTTTGGGAATTAACTAAATATCATAAAGTGATATTACACTTATCAAGTGTTTTTATGTCGTTATTTTGCTGTACTTTTAGCTAACATTTGTGTATTGTACTTCCAAATTGGTATTACCCCTTTAGAAAGTGTTTTATGTCGTTATTTTGCAGTACTTTTAGCTAATATTTGTGTATTGTACGTTTTAAAAAAATGTCATTATTCTTGGCATGTGTTTTTACGTCATTATTTTGCTGTACTTTTAGCTAATATTTGTGTATTGTATTTTTTAGTGCACTAAAATGAATACAAGTACATCTTAAACATGTTAAATACACTGAAATGTTGATAGTATGTTGAATCAAATACACTTAATCTGTGAAAGTACTTAGTACAATTCATATGCATTCAATTTAGATAGTCTTTCTGACAATATTAATCTATATATGGATAAAATCTAGTATTTGTGGTATTCAATCAAATTAAGTGTACTCTTTGAAAGTGACAATACTTAATACTGTACATACAAGTAAAATGTAAGCACATATAATTGAATATCCTTCTTTTATATATAAAGTCTCATAATTGTGACCTCTAGTTTGAAAACAAGCTAACATTTATGTTATTAAATAAAAAGCACTTAATCGTTTAATTTAGAAATTCTCAAAACTTTTCGTTAAACAATACAAGTACAACTGAAGCACAGACAATAAATCTACTTTTTATATGATGTTAATCTAACGTTGTTGATCTATTGTGGAAAGAAAACAACATGGTATAACTGTAAATCAAATACACTTAATCTTTGATTGAGATACAATACTCAATGCTGTTATTAAAAATACAAGTATAACTGAAGCACATCAAATATATTGTCCTACTTTAATTTATCTGAAAATTTGGATCTTCATGATCTTTAAGTAAGATATTGTTCATGTGCATGAAACATACAAAAAGAACAAATAGAATTGCATGGATCATTTATCATCACTATAAGTTTTAATCCAATTAGGTTTGCACAATATATTGTTTGAACATCGATATCGCAATGTATGAATCCGCAGTGGTCACATTGCTGGATTAGATAATTTATTAAAGATATTAATAAATATTATTATTTTTAAATGAGTTCTACAAAGATGACCATGTTATTTTATGTTGATTGTTCAATTTCTGTACCTGAATACTGCTCTCCAGGAAAGCATAAAGCGCTATTCATTTCATTTTTATCTTTGCTCTTTTGTATTTAACCCTTTAACTGCCTACTCAACCAAATGGTTGAGCATATTTTGACTTTTAAATGATGACTGTTCAAGTAATTTAAAGCATGACTGTTTTAAAAAATGGTTTACATACACAGCATTGTTGGTTTACAAAACAAAATCAAACAAACATAATCCTGTTGCACTACTACACTTGACATTGGTTTTAATGTAAAAAATGAGAATCTGAAATATTTTATGGCATGCTTAAAATAAAGATGATATAGTGTTCAAAAATGTTTCATTTTGATTATGTTTTTGAATAAATTGGTCTTACGCTTCATATTTTCAGATTTTTCATAGTATATGTATTAATTCCGGTACTTTTATCATACACCGACATATCAACCATTTTGTAAAGGTTGATATTGTAGAAATTATGGGATGTTGAAGAAAATGTTAACTAGCGCACATAAGAAATGCAATCCAAAATTTTTTTTTTCTTGGTGGGACATTTAAAGGGTTAATTATAATTTATGAAAATGCATTGCATAGATTGGGATGATCAAGTCTTTTTCTATCTAAATCTTTCCAAAAAGAGCTATTAAAATCATCTTGTGAAATGATATTCATAAAACAATATATATGGAAAAACAAAATATTGCAATGTCAGATTTTTCCAGTATCGTCCAGCCCTAAATCCAATGTTGCACAAAAGTGTCATTTTTGTTTGATATGAGATTTTTAACTGAATTTGCTTAATTTTTAAAGATTTCAATTTGGTTAAGAAGTGCAATGAATTCATTTCTGCAGATTGGAACTTTTAAATCGATTCATAAATCATTTGAATAGTTTTTTTTTTCAGTCGCAGCTTCACATCATGGCTACTGTATATTACAATATGTACAAAGTTAGGATTTAAGCTTTAATTGGAAATCAATAAAAAATATTGTTAATGGTTTATTTGATCATTTTAAACCATCACTTTAAATTGCGCATTTCAAATGATTTACTTTGTTTATATGCAGAGATGCACCACTGATTATAGCCGGCAAAACTGTGTGTGTTTCAAAAAAGTCGTGGCCCAAGTGTTTAATAATTTAACGCAATTTGTTTGCCCTGTTACTTAAGAGCTCAATAACAACAGTCAGCGGTGGGTAACGGATCGTATTAGTTTACAGGAATCTGGCACAGGGTCCCCAGAAGCACCTCATGCTGGAAACTTACTCTGGCCTGCAGTTTATTCTGAGGAGTGAAATGTCACACTTGACATTTTGCGTTAAGACGTTTCACCACATAATTGAAGCTCTAGATGAATTTAACGCAACCCAGTTAGTCTTAGTTTGATATTGATTCTCTTACTATAATGCTGATTTACTGTAAATCAATAAAGCATAATGAAAAGTAGCCGAATTGCAAAGGCATGCCAAAAAAATACCGTCATACAGACAGTAACAAGTGGTGTTGCGTTACCCATCAAAGAGTTGTAAAAGTGACGTTGTTTTCTATTTCTAGGTTTTCAAGGGGCCCTTTCTCATGTGCCAAAGACGACATGATTCACTATCTCAGATGGACTGTTTTCCTGTGGATCGTAAATTCCATTCCTTTTGCTTCAGGAATGGCAGTGAATGAGAGAATAGGTATGTATGCTGTCACCAAGAGCCCTGCGCGGAGATGTTTGCTTGTTCTTGTCCGTTTACAAAAAAGGTTTGATTAGAAGTGATTACATCTGTTTGGTTTTTCAAGCCGGGTTCGTCTCCGCACGAGAGGTCAACGTTGTCTGCACCACGGAGTGCCGCTGTCATCAAGTTTAATTAGCGCACTGTTTTAGCTCTCTTGTTTGGAATCCTTGCATGCAAATGAATTGTTTGTGATGAAAGACGCCAAGCCCTCCTTTAAGACGCGGAGACTCTTGCATGGCTGTTTGAAATTCTTTGTTTTGTGAGGACATGGCGCCAAGCCCTTGACCCGGGTGGCATTATAGTCAGATGGCACCAGGACGCATCCACTGTGGTGTTATGTGTTCTGTAGAATTGCTTTATTGCCCCCATTTAGATTCAGTTGATAAGATTAAGGAATATTATTGGACTATGAAATTCAGAATTGTGAGAGGAGTTAAGCTCAATTATGAGGAAATAAAAAGGCCAGAATTGGCAGGTGTAAGTTCAAGTCGAGTTTTTATGGGAAATAATTTGGATTTTTGAGATCTATAATTTAAGTATCGCATAATGTAAACTTTATTTTTATTTATGATATTTGAAAATTTTTTTTTACAGAACAAATTCTTCCCCAATAATTCAACCCCTTACAGATGAGGGAATAAAAAATAATGAAATAAAAACAAAATAAGAAAAAATAATTAATTTGGGGATACAGGGCAGACATTTGTTCATTGTGCTACATTGCATTTGCCTCAAATTACATTGTTGACAAGTTAATTAACCTCTAAATGTACATATCTAAATATCATGTAATTCCTTTCCACCTCTTCAGAATGTAGACCACCTCTTCATTTGTAGACACGTAGTAATTTTTTCCATTACATAGACCTGTTTAAGTGCATCACGGTGGCGCAGTGGGTAGCACGATCGGCTCACAGCAAGAAGGTCACTGCTTCGAGCTGCTTCGGTCAGTTGGCATTTCTGTGTGGAGTTTGCATGTTCTCCCCGTGTTCCTGTGGGTCTCCACTGAGTGCTCCAGTTTCCCCCACAGCGCTATAGGTGAATTGGGTAAGCTAAATTGTTCGTAGTGTGTGTGTGTAAATGAGCGTATGGATGTTTTCTAGTGATAGGTTGCAGCTGGAAGGGCATCCGCTGCATAAAACATATGCTGGATAAGTTGGCTGTTCATTCTGCTGTGGTGACCCCTGATTAAAAAAGGGACTAAACCGAAAAGAAAATGAATAAATGAGACCTGTTCAAGTCTCTGAATCCACTGAACCACCTTTGGAAGACCTTCCATCCAATGTACTGTTATCACTTTTTTGCAACCAGTAATAATATTCTTAGTACAAATCTTGTTTCTTCATTATATTGTAAACAGAATTTTGCAGGGGGAAAACTAATGGGAAAACCAGTAACACTTTACAATAAGGTTCAATTAGTTAATCTTAGTTAATGCATTTACTAACATGAACTAAGAGTGATCAATATTTAACCATACTCAATATTTACTTATTCAATATTTAAAATAGAAAGTTGCGATTTAATAACGTTAATGTCCTATGAGTTAACATGAACAAACCATTAATGACTTTATTATTCATTATCTAACAATAATCATTATCTAACAATAACAAAGATGAATAAATACTGTAATAAATGCTTTGTTCATTGCTTGTTTGTGTTAGTAAATGCATTAGCATTAACCAACGTTATAGTAAAGTGTTAGCAGGAAAACTTTTCCATATTTGACTACATTATTGTCATGTACAAGTTGTTAGCTTTGAATTTCAAGTCAAGAAAGTCAGATTCGTGAAACACACTCAATTCTGAGGAGAAAATACTGTAGGTCAGAATTGAAAGATTGATTCAGTAATGTGAGGTGTATGCTCAGAATCACAAACTCAAAATTCTAAGCTTGTCTCTGGTAATTCTGACCTTTCACCCCCTCAGGAATATGAAAAGTTAGATTTGTAAGATAAGATTTGTAAAACGTTTGATTTATTGTATTAAATTGTATTACATTATTATCCAGATGGAAATGGCTTTTCATAATTGTGTAACAAAATGGATTTTAAGCACCACTGTCATCACATTCAAGTAGAGCTCTGTTTTAGCTGTTTTCCTGTTTGGAAGTCAGAATTGTGTAATGTCATCTTAGAATTCTTTTACAAAGCACAAGAGAAACTTTTTAGGTTTTGACTGCATCATTGTCATGAATAATGCGGGTAAATATAAGTCCAAATTGTGAAACACACCCACTTCCATGGAGAAAAACTCTTAAAAAAAAGAAAAACTTTAAGATTGTCTCTGGCAATTCTAACATTCTTACTCTCAAGTTTGTCAAAAGAAAGATCAGATTTGTGAGATATAAACTCAAAATCGCAAGATATGTTGCAGGGACCTTTATTAATGGTTGCACAATTCTGGGAATTTCCATGGAAATTAACAGTAATATATTGCAGTTAACAGGAATTAAATGGAACAAACTGGGAATTTACAAACATGATTAGCCTATGAAAGTGTTTGCATTTTTCTAAGCTTATTCTTCAGAATAAGACCACATACACTCACGTATGGACACATTTCACCTTTGAAAGACTTAAAGTTCCACTTCCAATTAAATCAAAGTGAAAAAAGAAATGTTAGCATGCACGTCAGCTGATGGCCAAACAAAATGCTGATACTTATGTTTGTATATGACACAGTTTATACAAAAAATTGTGAATAATTATATTTATTATTGCAATTTTCCCCAGATTTCCAAAAAATTCTGGTAATATCCCATCAATTTCGAAGTACTCGTGAAATCTTTTTAGATAGTTTCCAAAAATGTATCGTAAACTTTCCGCCCCTTTGCAACCTTACCTTTATTATGTAATTACCATTTATTTATTGTATTTAATTGCATTGCTATTGTACCCAGATTGAAATGGGTTTCCAAAATTGTGTAACAAAATGGATTTTAAATGAAAATATTGACCAAGGAGCACCACTGTCATCATATGATTCTTCTTTCTTTGTAATGCTTGTATGCAAATGAATTGTTTGTGGGGAGAGACATCACAACCTCCTTTAAGAATTAGAGACTCTTGCATGGCTGTTTGAAATTCCTTCATGCGAGGACATGGCGTCAAGCCCTTGACCCGGGTGGCATTAGTCAGAAGGCACCAGGACACATCCGCTGTGGTGTTATGTGTCCCATTTATTGGCCCCATTCAGATTAACTTGAAGCGATTAAGGAATAATATTGCACAGTGTAAATGCCCACGAATGAGCGCGCCCTGAACAAGAGGACAGGCAAGCAATATTTTTGCCAGCTGAGTGAATTGCTATCTCCCGTGATCCACTATGCGGGCGTGACATCCAGGAAGAGATTTGGAGAGGATTTACAGCATGTGTCCCTTCTCCTTAAGAGTCGGCAGTTTGCCAGCAGATGTGCTGATTTTTGGAGTTTTCCGTTAATGTCAGTGTGCGGCTGTGGATGTAGATAGGTTTGTGTGTTTTGGCATTTGCGTCCTGTGAGCTTTCTTTTTATGTGATATAATTGTTGTTGATTAAGCAGAATTTGTCCTCTTGCCGTAGGCTGCAAATGCATAAGATGTGGAGACCATTACTAGTTGTCTCACAGTGATCTTTGTAACTAGTAGAGTTTTTATGGGTCTGATTTTATGTGTATTTTTTTTTATTCATGTCTCACAATTCTGAGAAAAAAAAAATCTACCTATCTATTTGAAATATGCTGTACCTGTCATGGATTGGTCAGGCTCTCACGACCCCCACTCACGAAGATCACCATCACCTGACTTCTAATGAGCACACAGCTGCATCACATTCACGAGCACCAGATAAAAGCACAGCACTCCAGTCGCTCATTGTCCGGGCTCGTCTCGACGAAAGCGGACAACTGAGCGACCACTCAGCGTAGTCATCCTCAGCTAAAACAAACGATTTACTTACCTGTTCTCTTTGTATTCCTCCTAGTCTTCCTGGTCCTCCCGAATCGTCCTGTCTTCCAGTCCTTCCAAGTCTGTGTCATCCTCTGTCAGCTGTATCTGGTGTGTGCTGTCCATCCTCGTGTATTCCTGTTACCCAGCCACGGAGGAAAAGACCCCAACATCATTCCTGATCCTCCTGGCTATCCTTCATGTGCTCCTTGTTGTCATTTAATAAACACCCTAACGTTTCCTTACCTCTGTCTCCTGTCCGCTTCATAACAGAAGCCCGGACCTATAACGACGACAACATGAGCACCCCCGATCACCTTCAAGAGCTGGTGGACCAGTTGAAGCGGATTCTACAGCCACCAGCTCCACTTTCCAACGCACCACCAGCACCGAGCACTTCCGCCTCCACAGTTTCTTCTTCGGCCCTTCCTTCCAGTCCCATGGCCCGACCAGCGCCCTACTCAGGCGGAGCGGGGGAGTGCAATGGTTTTCTGTTACAATGTTCCCTCATATTCGAAATGCAACCTTCTCTATATCCCACAGATAAGTCGAAGATCGCCTACATCGTATCTCTACTCTCTGGACCTGCACTTAAATGGGCTGAGACGATCTGGAACCAAGCCGGGCCGGTCATGAATTCCATCACTACCTTCACGGAGTATTTCAAAGAGGTGTTTGGACGTTCTGATGGGGAAGTAGCCGCTGGAGAGCAGCTGTATCATCTAAAGCAAGGTACTCTATCTACACAGGAATATGCTCTCCGGTTTCGCACTCTAGCAGCTGCAAGTGGATGGAATGAGAGATCGTTGTTGACCACGTACCGGCTCGGCTTGGAACCCACTCTCCGAATCCAACTGGCCACATTAGATGATACAATGGGTCTGGAGAGATTCATCCAACATTCTCTCCGATGTTCCGATCGTCTCCGTTCCTATCAACAGGACACCATCACCCCCTCGTCTGCACTCCTCCAATCGCCTGAGTCAACAGCCTCTCCAGAACCAGAACCCATGATAATAGAGTCTGGAAGACTGACATCAGCGGAACGACAGAGGAGGCTGACCCGGGGTCTGTGCCTATACTGCGGTGTCAGTGGACACACCCGTATGGAGTGTCCCCTTCGTCCCATTCGGACTTCAGTGAGTGTATTCAGTACGAATATTGAACAATGTAAACCACTTACTACCACCGTACAAATAACTACTGCCTCTATTTCTCTCCTTGTCACAGCCCTCATCGACTCCGGGTCAGCAGGGAACTTCATCTCCCAATCCCTCTGTCGTCAACTCCACCTCCGTACTGAGGCGTCCTCGCATATATACCAGATACAACCGATAACCCAGTGCACTCGATCTTCGACCCGTATCCATCGACAATGCGAAGACATCCTTCTTCAAGTGGGGTTGTTACATCAAGAGAGGATTCAATTTCTGGTTCTGGAGGGTGCAAATATGGACATCATTCTAGGGCGCCCGTGGCTGGTGAAGCACGATCCCATCATCTCTTGGGGCACAGGAGAGATAAAGAAATGGGGATCTGGATGTACACCTGCCTGTTTTCCAAATCTCCCTCTTCAAGGTCGGAACCCCATTTCTTTGTTTGCAACATCGGTCGAGAGCCCTCCTGAGAAGCAGTCTATCCACATTCCTAAGGAGTACAGCTCCTTTCATGATGTCTTCTGCCCCAAGAGAGCTTCCCAGCTACCGCCGCATCGGCCATGGGACTGCGCGATCGACCTAGTTCCAGATGCCCAGTTGCCAAGAGGTAGGATCTACCCGCTCTCGCTTCCAGAGAATCAGGCAATGGAAGATTACATAAGGGAAGCTCTGAGTCAGGGGTACATACGTCACTCAAAATCACCAGCCGCCTCAAGCTTCTTCTTTGTGGCCAAGAAGGACGGAGGGCTGCGTCCATGCATCGACTACAGGGTCCTAAATAACGGTACAGTAAAATACCGATATCCCCTTCCTCTGGTACCAGCCGCTTTGGAACAGCTCCGAGAAGCTAAAGTCTTCACTAAATTGGACCTCCGCAGCGCGTATAATCTGATAAGAATACGTGAGGGGGACCAATGGAAGACAGCATTCGTGACCCCTACTGGCCACTATGAATATGAGGTCATGCCTTACGGTCTGGTCAACGCCCCCTCCGTATTCCAAAACTTCATTCATGAAGTCCTCCGGGAGTTTCTTCACCACTGTGTAATAGTGTACATAGATGACATCCTCATTTACTCCCGGAGTGAGGCCGAACATCGCCAACACGTTGCGGAGGTCCTACACACATTGAGAGAACATCACCTCTACCTCAAAGCGGAGAAATGCTCATTCCACCAGAAGTCGATTCATTTCTTGGGATACATCATTGACCAAACCGGTATACGTATGGATGGGAAGAAAATTGAGGCTGTTCTATCCTGGTCAGAACCCACTTCCATTAAGGAGCTCCAGAGGTTTCTTGGGTTTGCTAACTTTTATAGACGGTTTATCAAGGACTACAGCAGGATTACATCACCTCTCACTAATCTCCTCAAGGGTAAACCCAAAGGACTGGAGTGGACCAAAGAAGCAGCCGCAGCCTTCCGCCTTCTTAAGAAGGAGTTCACAAGGGCCCCACTCCTGACTCATCCTGACCCAAATCTTCCTTTCGTGGTGGAAGTGGACGCATCCACCACCGGCGTCGGGGCAGTATTATCTCAACATCATGATACACCGCCCCGACTGCATCCCTGTGCCTATTTCTCTCGGAAGTTGAGCCCGGCGGAGCAGAATTACAGCATAGGAGACAGGGAGCTTCTAGCAATCAAGCTAGCCTTGGAGGAGTGGCGTCACTGGTTGGAGGGAGCCAAACATCCGTTCCAGGTGATCACAGATCACAAAAACCTCCAATACATCAAAGAGGCCAAGAGACTATGTCCACGTCAAGCCAGATGGTCACTTTTCTTCTCACGTTTTGATTTCTCCATTTCCTATCGTCCAGGACCCAAGAATCTAAGAGCAGACGCTCTCTCTCGTTTACACGAGCATCACGATCATGAAGAACTCCCAACGAAGATTCTTCCCGAACACATCTCCATTTGTCCGATCACCTGGAACGCTCCTCCAGTCGTTGCCACTCCGGAAGCCCCTGCTCCGCCGGGATGCCCTCCTCATCGGCAGTTCATACCACCTGAACACCGGGTAGATCTGATCCACTCCTTACATACCTCGCTAGGCACTGGACATCCAGGGATCAACAATACGCTCTCGCTAGTATCCCAACGATTCTGGTGGCCAAACATGGCAAGGGATGTGAGGCAATATGTTCAGGGCTGTAAGGACTGTGCCCAATCCAAGAGCCCACGTCATCTACCCGCTGGAAAGCTCCATCCCTTGCCGATTCCGAACCGTCCCTGGTCACACCTAGGAGTGGACTTTATCACTGACCTCCCTTCGTCAGAAGGTAATACCTGTATTCTAGTCATAGTAGATAGATTCTCAAAGTTTGTCAAACTAATCCCTCTGAAAGGTCTTCCCACAGCCTTTGAAACTGCCGACAATATCTTTAATCAAGTCTTCAGGTCATTTGGTATTCCAGAAGATATTGTGTCGGACAGAGGTCCACAGTTCATCTCACGTCTATGGAAAGCCTTCTTCAAGCTCCTAGGTGTGGCCGTCAGCCTCTCTTCTGGATATCATCCCCAAACCAACGGGCAGACAGAGAGGAAGATTCAGGAGGTGGGACGGTTCCTGAGGACCTTCTGCAGTGGTCACCAGAACTCCTGGAGCCAGTATTTGGGCTGGGCAGAATATGCCCAAAATTCACTGCGGCAACCCTCCACCGGACTCACGCCATTCCAGTGCGTCCTGGGCTTCCAACCACCGCTCTTTCCCTGGGATGGCGAACCATCTGATGTCCCCGCAGTGGATCACTGGTTCCGGGAGAGCGAGAGAGTCTGGGACGAGGCTCATCAACATCTGCAGAGGGCAGTCCGTCGAAGCAAGGTAACCGCCGATAGGAGAAGGTCTGAAGAACCCAGATACACACCCGGACAAAAGGTGTGGCTATCCACCCGGGACATACGCATGCGACTGCCCTCTCGCAAGTTAAGTCCCCGATTTGTTGGTCCCTTCACCATCGTGGAACAGGTTAACCCCGTCACCTACAAACTACAATTACCCTCTCACTACCGTATTCACCCTACATTCCACGTATCACTCCTGAAACCCTATCACGATCCTGTTCTTCCCTCCACAGAGCCTGACCACGCAGAGGAACCCCCTCCTCCACTGCTCCTAGAAGAAGGAGCCGTCTACGCAGTGAAGGAGATCTTGCGTTCCCGACGTCGTGGTGGCCAGTTGGAGTACCTGGTGGACTGGGAAGGGTACGGCCCCGAAGAAAGGACATGGGTTCCCAGAGCTGATATTCTCGATCCTAGTCTCATGGTGGAGTTTCATGAGAGCCACCCTGAGTTCCCAGCGCCTAGAGGCAGAGGGAGACCACCACGGCGTCGGAGGTGTCGGCCCTCAGGAGCGGGCCCTGGGGAGGGGGGTACTGTCATGGATTGGTCAGGCTCTCACGACCCCCACTCACGAAGATCACCATCACCTGACTTCTAATGAGCACACAGCTGCATCACATTCACGAGCACCAGATAAAAGCACAGCACTCCAGTCGCTCATTGTCCGGGCTCGTCTCGACGAAAGCGGACAACTGAGCGACCACTCAGCGTAGTCATCCTCAGCTAAAACAAACGATTTACTTACCTGTTCTCTTTGTATTCCTCCTAGTCTTCCTGGTCCTCCCGAATCGTCCTGTCTTCCAGTCCTTCCAAGTCTGTGTCATCCTCTGTCAGCTGTATCTGGTGTGTGCTGTCCATCCTCGTGTATTCCTGTTACCCAGCCACGGAGGAAAAGACCCCAACATCATTCCTGATCCTCCTGGCTATCCTTCATGTGCTCCTTGTTGTCATTTAATAAACACCCTAACGTTTCCTTACCTCTGTCTCCTGTCCGCTTCATAACAGTACCTTACGCAGGCAACTTTTGTTGAAAGGATGGTGTGACTTCATCTTCCATTTCACAAGGTTACTTTAACAGCATTGATAGTTTAATACTTCGTTCATTATAATCTAGTCAGTTAAATACACCTAAACATTAAAGTAGTTGTTCAAGAATAAACTTAAATGAAAAAAGTTTAAATGTAAGCTCCATGAGGAGCAGGAGACTGGACTTCTGCATTTTCAGGACTGAAAATCCATAAAGCATACTGTGGTCAAATAAATGTTCAAACTGTATTTTAAAGATGTGGCATGATAATGCAGTGTGGCTCTTCCTGTGTTTGACCCATGTTCATTTTTGTCTTAATCAGGATTTTAAACAAGACAGATCTTGTGGTAAATGTGGTTTATTATGTCATGATGGTTCACCGGAAAAACCTGGTCTGGCCTATGGAAATTGAAAGTCCAATTGTGTGAAATAGTTGCGATTAGAGCTCGGTTCTGAGATTTCAAAATGCAGTGCATTCGGAAAATATTCATAGCGCTTCACTTTTTCCAATTTTTTTTTTTATGTTACAGCCTTATTCCAAAATGGATTAAATTCATTTATTTCCTCAATATTCTACACACAATACCCCATAAAGACAATGTGAAAATTATTTTTTTTGATATTGTTGCAAATTTACTAAATATAAAAAACCTGAAATATCACATGTACAGAAGTATTCACAGCCTTTGGCGTGAAGCTCTAAATTTAGCTCAGGTACATGTTTCCACTGATCATTCTTGAGATGTTTCAGCAGCAATTGGAGTTCACATGTGGTAAATTCAGTTGATTAGACATGATTTGAAAAGACATACACCTGTCTATATAAGGTCCCAGGGTTGTCAGTGCATGTCAATGCACAACCCAACCATGAAGACAAAGGAATTGTCTGTAGACCTCCGAGACAGGATTTTCTCGAGGCGCAAGGCTGGGGAAAGTTACAGAAAAATTTCTGCTGCTCTGAAAGTTCCAATGAGCACAGTGGCCTCCATCATCCATAAGGGGAAGATGTTTGGAACCACCAGGACTCTTCCTAGTGCTGGCCAGCCATCTAAGCTGAATAATCAGGGGAGAAGGGCCTGAGTCAGGGAGGTAATCAATAACCCGATAGTCTCTCTGTCTGAGCTCCAGAGTTCTTCTGTGGAGAGAGGAGAAACTAGCAGAAGGACCGCCATCTGTGCAGCAATCCACCAACCAGGCCTGTATGGTAGAGTGGCCAGACGGAAGCCACTCCCTGCCTGGAATTCGCCAAAAGGCATCTGAAGGACTCTCAGACCATAAGAAACAAAATTCTCTGCTCTGATGACACTAAAATTGAACTCTTTGGAGTGAATGCCAGGTGTTACGTTGGAGAAAACCAGGCACCCCTCATCACCAGGCTAATATCATCCCTACAGTGAAGCATGGTGGTTGCAGCATCATGCTGTGGGGATGTTTTTCAGCAGCAGGAATTGGAAGATTAGTAAGGATAGACGGAAAGATGAATGCAGTAATGTACAGAGACATCCTGAATGAAAACCTGCTTCAGAGTGCTCTTGACCTCAGTCTGGGGCAACGGTTTATCTTCCAGCAGGACAATGACCCAAAGCACACCACCAAAATATCAATGGAATGGCTTCACAACAACTCTGTGAATGTTCTTGAGTGGCCCAGATCTAAATCCTAATTAACATCTTTGGAGAGATCTGAAAATGGCTGTACACTGTCGCTTCCCATCCAACCTGATAGAGCTTGAGAGGTACTGCAAAGAGGAATAGGCAAAAATTCAGGTGTGCCAAGCTTGTGGCATCATATTCAAAAAGACCTGAGGCTGTAATTGCTGCCAAAGGTGCATCAACAAAGTATTGAGAAAAGGCTGTGAATACTTATGTACATGTGATATTTTTCATTTATTATTATTATTTTTTTTTAATGATTTTCACAGTTTCAAAAAGGAGTTGGAGTTGGAGTGTTTTAAAGCTGCGAAGATCAGTTTATCCATCAGCAGATCGCTTGTATGTCATTTCATAGACAGACCAACTGATTATCGTGACTTTAAGACTCTCCAGTGTCCCTGTATCTGTGTTTATACTCACTAAATGGGTGAAGTGCGGTGAACTGATTACCTCATAGCCAATCACAGTAATTTCTGTTGAGCATGAGAATACAATGGCCAATCAGCGGTGTTTAGTTAAGAGCACAAATGTTAGTGGGAAATGGCCATTTTTAAAATTTCAGTACCAATTGGCACAATTCACAACACTAATTTACAGAATTGATTTTGAGATAAGATATTGATTTCACCACATCTATAGTTGTAATTATAAGAACAAATTTAGGATATCAGAACTGTGACAAGTAAAAAAAATTATAATTTTGTGGGGGAAATAAGACATTTTAATGCTCTAAATTCAGAGCTGCAAGATGGAAACTGAGTTTTGAGTCAAAATTTCAGTGATAAGTATGACAAGTAATGCAGTATTCTTGAAGGGGGAGGGGGGGGGGGGGTTCTGAGTTTCTGTATTTATTTATGTCTTGCAATTCTTGCAAAACTCTTTCACTCAGCTATTAAGATATATATATATATATATATATCAAAATTAACTCATGAAAGGGGTCGACTAACCCTAACCCCAACCCTCACATGTAAAATATATTGTATTTAAATTTATGATCCTTATTTTTTTAAATCAATAGTTTTATATTTCCCTTTATATTGTTTTCCTGCAATGCTTTTTGGGTTTGTACTACTTTCCTTTTTTGAAGATATTACATTTGCAGTCTTGTACCTTTTATTGCATCAGATGATTTTTTGGTCTACTGTAGTTCATCTTTAAGGAATATGTAAAATATGATTTGAAAGTTTGAACCCCTAAACAGCATTTATTGCATCATGCCTAAACATGCAGATAGGCTGTTTAAAAGAAAATCCCTATTGTGACAACTAACCTTGTTCAGTAAACTGTATATATTTTGTTGTCATTTTTATAGCCAGTACATTTAGATATGCAGATATACAAAAACGTGTGTATTAAGTGGAGTAAAAAGCAACTGGCCACAGTCTCCTCTGTACTGAATGAGCTATAACATTACAAGTATACACAAATCAGTTCAATTCCTTCATTAATGCACAATATTCTTTTGTTCTGCAGATCATACATGTCCACCCCTGAAGCTGGAGGATAAATGGCACACCAATGTGAACCTTCACAGAGAATTCACAGGTACAAACAAAGAATGCTATATATACAAATAGAAATCAAGCACAGCTCGTCCTCACGCAGTGCTGTTAAACATCAAACCGGCTGTTTAAAACATCTCTAATGTTACCCATGGCTGAAGCTGACAGAGCAATTTATACAGCTAATTTCGCATTTCCTGGAGAAAATGGCAGCCCTTGCAAGCCAGCTCGAGAATGCTGTTAAAGTTTTAAGATGTGATTCTGTGAAATGCAGCGTCAGAGCATTTTTCTATCTATTGGCTGCACACAGAAATCAATAGTCACTATGTAAAATGTTTAGATGTACAAAACTATTCAAAGGTTTGCATTTTTTTTCGAATGTTTTTTAAAGAAATGTTGCTTTTATTCCCACCAGGGGTGATTCCAGAAGCTGGTTTATTTTTATATTTATATTATATATGAACAATATTGTAAAATGTTATAGCTTTTAGTGCGACATTGCATTGTCAGCATCATTACTTCAGTCTTCAGTGCCACATGAGCATTAGAAATAATTCTAATATTAGGGGTTTAAAGGTGCAGTAGGTGATTGTCTTAGAAACATGTTTTGTTGTGCTAGTTGAAAGTCTCTAATCATTACTATTGGAATGTTAAAAGTAAATGATTTAAATGTATTTTATATGTGTTTTTATATTCTGGGTAAGGCTATAAATACTCATCCAATTAAAATTTATCCGGCCAAAAATTCTCATAATTCTGATAAGTTACCCAAACTGTCAACAAATGTAGATTTGTACAACTGCGCACTCGTTTACGCAGATCTACCGTTTGCACGTCCACATGCGTTGACCTGCACAAGAGAGAGAGACCGGTAAAAACAAATGCTACATCAAAAACTTCTGAATATCCTGAATCAATCTTGGAGTTACTTTTGCACACTGGAGGAAGGATGACACCATGGCTTAAGTATTTCTTTAAGATAGGTAATGTTATGTTATAAAACTATTTTAGTCACGCAATGCTTATGTAGATTTAGTTGTTTTACGAATGGGTTATACGCACAGAAGTACTGTTCAGCCACTGAAATCTTCCGGCAAAAGACTATTTTTAGTTTTATAAGGGACCTTTTACAGCATCGATAATGTAGATTTTTATTTAGTTTAACAACAAAACATCAGTAAATAGCGCTATTCCGCCTAGCCTGCTTTACTGAGGTGAAGTTGGTTTTATATTCACATTGGCAAATTTTTGAACATTGACAACCCGTGACGTGTTCCCTATATTGTTTACAATGCTACTCTGAGTATTCTGTGAAAAAGTCTGTGCAAGTATGCCTTAGTAATAAGTGTACTTCCTTCCCCCCTGGCGGCCAACCACTAAGCATACAGTAGTCGCTTTAGGACAAAGCGCATGAGAGAATGAGACCAGCGATCCTTGCATCCATGAAATATTGCACATTATGACAAGTTTTGGCTGCTACACAACTGAAAATGTGCTAGATATAATACAGTTATTCGTTCAGAATTGTAGTATTATAAAGTACTATAAAGTGGCAAATCTAACTGGCGAATGACATGATCTAGTGGGTTGTCTACTGCCCTATTTAATGTGCACGTTTGTGATTTTATGGCGCTTTACTTTGGACGGCAGGGGAGGGAGATGTGTTTCAAAGATATTATGCTAATGGATGGCATTCAGGCAGATCACCTACTGCACCTTTAAACAACATGTATAATTGAAATCATAATTAGTAAGTTAGGAAGGTTTGAATGCATCCTTGCGAAATGAAAATGACCTATTGAAAAATCTTATTGACACCAATTTTATGAATGCTAGTGTTTACACTGCAATATATTACTATTTAAAATACAAACGAGTGCAAGAAAAATCGCACAATATGGTATGCAGATATCACAGTATCATTAATATACAAATGAGTGCCAGACAAATAATCAATCACAATATGGAATGCAAATATGACAATGTCATTAAAATGCAAATGAGCGCAGAAAAAAAACACCCAATCACACTATGGAATTCAAATATCACAATGTCAACATCGTAGGCTTATTGAATGCTTGTTTCTGTCAGTGCTTATTCTATCAGACTGAAACAGATTGTAAAATCCTTTAGTATGAATGAACTGTAAAACATTGTGGCCAAGGCTTAACGCTACGAAAAAAGATTTGATGACTTCTGTACAGTTTTGGTGAAGTTTGAATGCTTAAGAACAGGCCAAAAAGCAGACTGTTTACAGAGCTAACATTTATCGCTCCACATAAAAGACTAAAAAAACGTTTGTTCAGCGGTTTGTATAGGACAACATTTGCTGAAAATCTCTTTAGCCTGAAGCTAACGTTGTTCTTTGAGCAGAAAATGGTACTTACAACAGCTAAGGTCATGTTTTCAATTCCCAAAATGTTTACACAAAGTACTACAACTTGCTTTGGATAAAAGTGTCTGGCACACGCATAAATGTAATGTATGTTTTTCTTTTTCATCTCTTGTATACAGGATTTGATTTAGCTGAGAAGTTTCTCCTCAGAAAAGGCACCGTGACGGACAGCGACACGCCGTTGTTTAGACTGGGAAGTAAACCCCTGTTTAAACCAACAGAGTAAGTTCTGCAAATGTCGATTGTGGTTTGATGTTGTGCCATTTATTTTCCACTTACACATCAGTCAATAGATGGTTTTGTCTGAAAATAATGGAGTGATGGCTAAGCTGAAAGTTACTGAAGCAAATGTGCGTATCCATATGGATGTTTACGTAGTTTTGGACGTGATCGATGATGTGCAGAATCTTCCAGCATCTGGAGAGCAGAAAGTAGGACAGTTCCTCGTAGAATCATTGCGCCGATGAGAATGTTATGATGGTAGTTTGAGTTAATGCCCACATCCACATGTTGCGTGTTTTGGTTAGGCTTTCTGACAGCTTCTCATATAAATCTCTGTAAGGGACGGAGTGCAGGTTGCCTCCATGAACAACTGCATTATAGGATCGTATCGCATGAGTTTTTACCACTCAAGATCTGAAAGTGCCAAAATATGTTTCAGCTGATATCGTGTAGAAGAGGGATTTTTTTATTTTATTTATTTATTTTTTTCAACTGGCTTTATTATTTTGTCTGCATTTTCCTCAACCTTTATTCCTGTTTTCTTGTTTTTTAATTTAGAAAACTGACACAATTCCAAAAATATTATGTAAAACTTTTCACAGAAATTGAAGGAATATGACTTAAACTCAAAATTAACAGGATGAGATAAGATACTGGCCCTAAACTGGGGACTAGGGCTCTGCAATATATTATTATGTTATATAATATATATTTCAAGAAGTTATTGAAATATTGCTAACATGCTATGTATATCGTAATGGTTTGCAAATTATAAATTGTTTCATACACAAATCTTTGCATGCCTGCCACTAGCACACGTTTTGAAAGACTTTTCAGACATTTAGTGGCCTTGGAATTAGAAGGTTCTATCTGCGTTCTGAATGATTTGGATATATTGAGCTTTAAAGTTTTGGCATTGCATAGAGCAAACAATTGGTGTGCAACAGTTCTTTCATACATTAACATGACAGAGACCCTAAATGTACTCTTAATGTAAATTATTATAATTCTTATACATCTGTTGACTTTATGTAGTTAATATGGTAATATTTATTGAATTTTATGCTTTATATGAACTATTTAATTTTATTTGTTGTATTATTTGTCCCATGAATTAAATATTTGTCCTTCATGAACCATGTGGAAGCCGCTTTAATTGATTTAATAGAATTAAAGTAAAACCAATATGCAGATCATTCCAAACTATTCATTCATTCATTCATTCAGTTTCGGCATAGTCCCTTTATTAATCTGGAATGAACCGCCAGCTTATCCGGCATATGTTTTACGCAGTGGATGCCCTTCCAGCTGCAACCCATCACTGGGAAACACCTATACACTCTCATTCAAACACACACACACTACGCACAATTTTAGCTTACCCAATTCACCTGTACTGCATATCTTTGGACTTGTGTGGGAAACCGGTGCACCCGTAGAAACCCACGCGAATGCAAACTCCTCAATAAATGCCAACTGACACAACCAAGGCTCAAACCAGTGACCTTCTTGCTGTGGGGCGACAGCACTACCTACTGCGCCACCACGTCGCCCCATTCCATACTAATACCTTTAAATAAGTCATACAATTACTAATAAATGAAAATTCATTCATTCATTCATTTGCTTTTGGCTTAGTCCTTGATTTATAGGGTTGTGTGTACCTATATCTATCTAGGTATCTACAGTATGTACCCAGTATACACCAGACCAGCGACCTTCTTGCTGTGAGGCAACAGCACTTTGTCTTATTCAGATTATGACAAATAATTTGATTACTGATGTCCATGTAAACAGTCACAAGCCCCAACCTTAAAAAATATGCAAATAATGCAAATCTTAAATTTATGCTGCAAACAAATGATCAAAAGAGTAATGCACTTCAATTAAAATTTATATGAATAATATGAACTGATGTATACTTTAAACTTTAATTATATTGTTTACTGAAAATTATTAAAATATATATATTTTTTGTCAAATAAAAGAGTTTTCTAGAGTCATCCACTATAATTTTGTGACTCTGAAGAAGAGAATCTGTTCCGGTACTGTTTTAAAAGTATCAATTTAGGACTGGTATCGAAATTATCCCAAAAACGATACCCAACCCTACTTGATTATCTGGCATCGCTACAGCGGAATGAACCGCCAACTATTCCAGCATATGTTTTACGAAGTGGATGGCCTTCCAGCTGCAACCATTACTGGGAAAATAAATGAAGATTTATTAATATATTTTAGTTGTGCTGATTTATAATTTACTTAGCTCTTTATTTATAATGAAGTATACAGTGTGTATGCTGCATTTGTATTTACAATTAAAAAATTATTTTCTCAGGTACTTAATTGAACTGTGTCTGACAGAAGCGTCAACATCTAGCAAAGGTGTACATTTTAAAAACCATCTGCAAGCCACTCAACCCATTTTTTTGCAATAACATTTTTAATTCATATGTATCATACTGTTTTGCAACCCACTTTTGAGCTGCATCCCACCAGTTGAGAAACACCGCTGTAGAAAAACCTTGGAGTTGTCGCAGATGCCTATAATGGCGTGTTGACATGGAATGACCCAGATATCACAAGCTTGCTGAGAAAATTCCCCTCGCATTGGCTAATAAGGATAAACTGTGAGGTGAGCCGTGAGACATGTTGAATAATTTGGACAGAATTAATTTGCAGACCGTGGGCAGTGAGCTCGACCAAGGAGAAAGAGAGGTGACTATAATGGAGTGCCGGCTAGAAGAGAAATCAAGCAGTAATGGGGAATCATGTCCTGTATATTAATTGCCTTAAAACGACTTTAATAACTTGAAGCTCAAGGGTGACATCAAGTTCAAAGAAGGCTTCTGTGTGTTAGTTAGACATTGCAGGTATGTTTAATCCACACGTAACATGAACGCTGTGTCTGTCAAGGTCAAGCCGTCCAAACCGCAGGAACCCACAGCATATTCATGAGCCCAGATTGATGTTCAAAAGAGCTCTTTTGTATTTGGCTGAAAAACTGGTGGGATTGCTGTGCGTTCCTGATGAAGTCGGTGGTGGGAAGAGTAGAGTTGAAATTCCCCACTTTCTTCTTCTTCAAAGCGCTCCATTTGGTCATATGTCATGGTGGGTGAAAGCCTTATTAGGCTAATGTCTAGACTTGTTCATTTTGACACAAACATAACAACATTATTATTACAGTTTTTGTATAAACGTTAGATCGTTGAACTAGCAACATAAGTGTTTGCCAATTGGTGAATGTAAATTACATTAAATGCAATACCTTAATACCTTAACCCACATAATTTTGGACAATTTTTGTTTTATTGCAATGCTGTGAACAAAAAAATAAAATAAATGATTCAGTAAAAGTGATTTAATATCAGAATTTTCCTCAATGCTTAGTACTGTAATGATAGGATGTGGCAACAGGGGTTGGATCCAAATGCACTTTATTTAGAATTGTCATACAGTCAATGTTTAACCAGGGATGGCTACGCGCAAGTGATCCGAAACACCCAGATCACATGACTAAGGTGATTCAAAACACCCAGGTCACATGACTAAAGCATCGTGACGTGACGATTTAAAGCATCAGTCATTTTAGAAGCATTTCGAGACCTGGCGAATCTGCATTTGACTGCATATGTTGTGACTTCAACACTATATATATATATTAGAGGTGTGAAGCTATACTAGTCGTTCGGTTACGATTATCATGCCATCAATTCGGTTCAATTCGATGTTTCGGTGCATTGACGATGCTTTCCATACACAGTGTTGTATTTTGGGGGGAGGCTATAACAAGCTGTCTGTATAAACACACACACACACTCACATGGACACACAGCACCACATTGTCTCTCATTCACACACATACACAAACATAGTCAGCACCAAACAAACGCACACAGGCCACGTGCGCTTGCTTGCTCGCTCGCTCGGGAGCGATATTGTGAGACCGCCCACTCCTGTTAAAATTACACCAGAGTTACCAGAAATTTATTCCCGCACCGCATGAAATCTGGTCAGGGCCCACGACAATGCACAGGTACAGCCGCGGGAATGCATACAGTCGAGAGGAAAAGAGAGGTGAGGAAAAGTCACACCAGCTGGTGAATTGGGCCACAGTGAGAGAGAGAGAGAAATGGAGTTCACTTTCATTCCCTCACTCGCAGAGAAATAGGGGCTTCTGCTGTAAGTGCCAGTGAAAGACTTTCCAGAAAACACTCACACAGTGAAAATTTTTAGTTGGCGGCACCTGTAGTGTTGTAAATACCCACGTTCGCATATGAGATAAATGACGTCAGTACATAATAACCGGTTATGATTATTACTGAACCGATACCGAATTGTCCGCGTCTGCATCGCGGTGCACCGAAGAAACAATTAATTTCGACACCCCTAATATTATATATTAGTAATTACACTCTTGCAATGTGTTTGTAGTCAATCTAATAGCTGTACATCTGGTAGAAATTGAGGAAATCTGACAACATCAAACCATTAAAAATGTCCCTTGGACCAGTTACTTAAATCTAATAGCCAAAAGAGGCTCAGAGAAAAGGTCTAGTGTGTAATTTGTTTTTGCCGTTTGATAATTTGTTATACAAAGAAATAAATTTGGATGATTTAGGGATCACTCTATCCCAATATGGATTTACACAGTGCATTTCATTGTTTAGCATTTGTAGGTCATTTTGTTTCTTTTGTGTTTCATCATAGTCTTTAGCTCAGTCTAATGGATTATTCTCTGTGGTTTCAAACACCTGCTGGTTTGGCTGTAGAGATTCAGCACCCAGTGGACGTCTCTTGTACATCCACACATTTCGCCAGTGAAAAATAACACCCCAGTCATCTGCACAGGGAAAGGGGAGGGTATTTTTAGCATTTTTTTTATACAACCGTAAACACACTGTTTGCTCCCCGGGACCCTAAAGAGGCCGTGGGTCAGATGATTTGCGATGTGTTGCTCTATCTAACGCTTGGTGTCCAGAGGCCTGCTGTGGGGCCCTCTTTCTGGGCCTCAGCAATCAAATGTAATTATCTTGATTCTTTAATGGTTAATTACAATTGCAGATTTTTATTTTATTTTCCTTTTTTATTATTTAAATGCATACAAAACCATATACAATGTCATACATTAGCTTTTATTAGATTTAAATTTGATTCAAGATATTAAAGGGGAGCTATTATGGAAAAATCTCTTTATAAGAGGTTTAAACATAGTTGTATGGCTACAATGTGTAAATATAGCTATCCTCTAACGGTAAAAATTTATTAATTCTATTTTTTATAATACCATTTCATAAAAACAGTCTGCAACATTCTCCCTTTGTATGTCATCAAAGGGGGAAAGCCCCACCCATTAGTGATAAACTCTGCCTGATTAGCATAGACAGCCCTTAGTGAGAAGCAGCCATCCACCATTAGAGTATTCACATCGTACCTGCTGAAAATAATTTCGGTGACTAAGAGGCATTATGAATGTGGAGTTTTAGGGTGCACAAATGAACACCAGAGTCTACATAGACTACCTTTTTCTGAGACACTTCTTTTGACGTTTTCAGTTTTTCACTGAGATGACGTTAGTCCTGTTTTGAATCTGCCGCTATGCTAATGCACATGTGTTTGTAGCTCCGCCCTCTTTTGAAAAGCGCACAATCTCATTATAATTTAAAGCGACAGTCACCAAAATGGCACAATTAGGATCAACGCCTAGAAGGGGCAGTTTCAAAAGTTATAAAACATTATTTGTGGGGTATTTTGAGGTGAAACTTTGCATATACACTCATATACACATTTAGGGACATCAGAAACTTATTTTAGATCTTGTAAAAAGGGGTATAATAGGTCCCCTTTAAGTAAAAAAAATCTGACTAGCTTTGTAAAATTATGCTATAAATATACTTGCACAAATACAATCCACTAACAGCAAGATGGTTGCTGGTTTAATGTAAATGTAAAAAAAGTTTAATGTTAATAGTTTGAGATGGAAGGGCATTCGTCAAATTTACTCTGACATAGTGTTAATTCTTTTATATTTTATCCCCAGTTTCTGTTTAATGGAGGGAAATTTTATCAATAAATTGCTAAACACATATAGTTTGTGTTGTAGCCAATCTAAAAAATATTGCTTAATTGGGCTAATAATACTGAAAAAAACTACATTTATTCCTGTCAAAATAAACAAATAAGACTTTCTCTTTCTATTATTGTAAATACTGTGAAAACATGACATGAATAAATATTTCTCAGAAGGGACAATAATTTTGCCCTCAACTGTATATTTACACAAATTATAAACCATATCAATGATGCTAATGAATGAATTAACGTCTTTTGATATTGTTTAGCATTTGTGTAAATAATGTACAACTACATATCAATATTTTCTGGTAGTCCATATCACCCACCCCTATACTGGCTGGTCAGTTGGTGCATCTCTACAACTGTGAGTCGTCTTGGCTGGAGGTGGAGTGCAGTTTTGGGGGATGAGAATGCCAAGTTGTCTGCACACACACACACACACACACACACACACTCACACACACACACTCACACACACACACTCTGTTTAACTGAACTCTGACAGGTGATGGCGTTGGTCAGCTGGTGGAGAAGGGGGTCAAAGAGGCCCCTGCACAACCTCCAAACATCTCTCACTTTACTTGCAGGAAATGCAGCCGGGTCCCGGCGTCCAGTTGATATGGTCACATGGAAAGAGAGGGTCCTACACCCCTAGACTATTTTCCATTAGTTGTTTCACAGATGACTTTGCTAAGATGTGCTAATTGCATGGTTGGTGTTGGTTTTTATTAGATGCAAGGGGTATGGGAGTGATCTGAAAAGTGGCAGGAGGAGCAATATAAAGCTTATAGACTTTGCTCATGAATATTAAATGCATGACGTTATGTTCAGCCCGTAGTAGAGTACAGTACTGAGTTGTTAAAAGGCAGCAGTTGGTAATTACTCTGTAAAAATGGATAGGTTTCACACAATTAATTTGTGTTGGGACAACATGAAGGAATTAAGTTTATTTTAAGATTTTACAAATTTAAGTTGATTTGAATATAAAACAATTATATTGACCCTCCTAAAAACTCAAGAATTGTGTTGTTTCAGCTCAATTTAAATAAGTAGTTTTTACAAACAGCAAATGTCATTTTTTGAGTTTGTTAAAAATGCTGGGTTCCACACAATTGATTTGTGTTCATACAACATTAAGTTGAATGTATTCATACAATAATTAAGCTGAATGATTAGTTTTTACAAATTTAGGTGGATTGAACATAAAACGATTAAGTTGTCCCGACGAAATCTTAAGAATTGTGTCTCAGCTCATTTGAATAAGTAGTTTGAACAAGCAACAAATTTTTTTTTATTTTTTTTTAGTGTAGGACATTTGTTTAATTTGGTGCCGTTGCTTGGAGTTTTTCTTGGTCTTAAAGTTGTTTATATTTCTTTGAGGTTGACCATTTTTTTCTCTTTCGTCCTTTTCATCCTTTCATTATTTTTTATTTAATTAATTTATTTAAAATTGTTTTCATTGTAGTTTATTTGATATTTAACATTAACATTGTTTATCATTGTTTTAAATGTGCAGTATGTAAATTTGACACCCAGTGGTTGAAGGAGGTATTGCATTCCTGAATCAAAGCGCACGCAAGCAAAGGTTGCCAGATTGACAACCAAAAAGGCTGATTTAAATCGTGTTCTAAATAAAAGCAACGGCACACGATAGAATGAATATTTTCCTTATTAAAAGAAGTTTTTGTTCTAAACAACACCTTGAATTAATATATTACAATATTTCAGAATTCTATTTTTTGCCGCTGAATAGCAGGATAAACCTTATGTGCTATATTCAGTGTTAAATGCTAACAATGTGACTTTGAACGATTTCATTTTACATGACATTTATTGCCATACTACTGAAAGCAGCAGCAGACAGTTCACCTCGGATCTTCAAAATAAAATAAACCGTTTGAAATTGAACTTTAGAACTGTGAATGTAAACCGTGCAAACAAACACGCCAGTGATTCAGCATGTAAAGAGGTTTAGTATGTATTAATTGGATCATAAACCCTACCATTTCATGAGTGAGTGCATATTCTGTGTTTCTGAATGGCTGACGTGTTTCGTCTGGCGCAAACAGCCAAATTTCTTATCACTGCAAATCTTGTCATGTAGCATATTGCTAGGACACGGGGTTACAATGTAACTTGCTCACCTAATGTTTACGCTTGTAATATTTATATTATTTGCTAATTAAAAACCTCATGTGGAACTCTGAATCTGCATCTCATTTCAGAGTCTGCTACTGTCCACCGGAGGTTGCATTTTGGTCACAAGCGCATGCTTTAAGAGTCTTTTTGAATGAATGGAAGAATGAATGAATGAAATGCACAGTTTTAGTTTTCCATCAAGGCAACCTGGGGTGCTGAATATAATTGGCTAAAGTGGCAGTGGGTGTCACATCCCCGGCTCATTCTTGCTGCTCCATTAACCATTCTCTTTCACCATCACGTTTCCCCATCACCAATCATCGTTCCCCATCACCTGCCACCTCTCATCATGTCCGAGCACACTCACCTGACTTCTGATCAGACACACCTGCACCTGTCATCAAGTCCCCTTTAAAGCCTCCTTGATTCCAGTAGTTCAGTGGCTGGAATTGACGTCAGATGGTTCACCTATCCTTCTCCCTGACTCTCCTTTCTTCTGTGGATGTTTCCCCTCTCCAGTGGACGTTTCTCTCAAACCTGTGGATGAACAAGCTATCATTAAGGGAATTGACTTTATACTCTGTTTGACTGAAGCTCCTTTGTTTACATCGTAAACAACATTCCATCTGCTCATCTGCAAGACTATCACTGCTTCTCCTGTTTAGAAATCCACTGCTTGTTTGAATAAATTGATGAAAAGAGATAACCTTCCTTGTCCTCATTGTGTAACCGTGACAGTGGGTGGGTTAAAGGGACCAAAACAATGACGGCATTCTGGCACGGAAAGCACATTTTCAAAGCAGAATAACTAACTTCAGCCTTGTTTTTCAGCCAAACAAGAATGTTCACTTGGCATGTTCCTTAAAACATATTATGGTATTTTTATGCTTTAGAGTCAAAAACTTGCATACTGCACCTTTAACTAATTTATAATTTTATGTACAATGAGGCTGCATAATATTGGAAAAATCTGATATTGCAATATCATGTTTTGCTGTGATGTATATTGCAATATGAATAGAATTTCATCAGATGATTTGAGTAGCTCTATTTGTTAAGATTTCATTTATTTAGATCGACTGGGATGATCAAGTCTTTTTTTTTTTCTACTGCATCTGCATAAATTATAATAAATCCTAAATTAAATAAAATAATAAACAGTTTTCTGGGGAGTCTAACAGTATTCAAGTACAGAAATTGAACAATAAAATTGCATGGTCCTCATTGAATAAATAATTAAAATAATAATATCTTTATATTTAACCTTTATTAGGCAAGGCAAGGGATGGCAAGTTTATTTACAGTATATAGCACATTTCATACACGATGGTAATTCAAAGTGCTTTACATAAACAGGAATAAAAGAGACAAGTATAAAAGAATAAAAAAAAGAAAAAAAATTATTAAAAACAGATTAAAATGTGTTAAAACAGATGATTAATGAATAATCTAATCATTTGATGTGACTATTACAGATACACACATTGCGATATCGATGCTCAGGCGTTATATTGTTCAGCCCTCTATTACAATATGTATTGTTATTAACATGTTGTATTGTAATTTTATTATATTAATGATTAATAAAATTATAACAAAGTTTATTTAATGTCTAGTTTTTTACCTTTTAAAGATTCATATTGTTATACTATTTGTGGGAGCAAACTCTGATCATTTATCTACAACAGTTGTATTATTATATTACATTATATTACATTAAGAACAAATGTTCCACCGTGACAGGCTTTTTATAGCATTGGCAGCATTTGTTTGCTTATTAATCTGCATGTTCAGAGATTAGTTTATTATGGGCTGCATTAGAGTGTTACATCCCATCATATTTGGCATATGGCCTCTGATGTCCCTATTTAACAGCTCAGTGATGAAGTGAATTGATGTCACGGTGCCCAGGTTGGTGCTCTCCGAAACGCTGCACTCCCTTATGAGGTCTGACTCGGCCCAGGTCCATTCCACCGGCTGGCCATTTCGACTCTAATTTAGGCTTGTATTCATAAAACCAATTAGTCAGCGATTCCAATAAATAGTAAAAAATATTTTTTACTTATTTTTCTTTTTAGCATACAGTGGAGGTCAACATTAGAGAGCAATATTAGAATTGTTTATAACACTTTACAATAAGGTTGCATTAGATAATGTTAGTTAGTGTATTTACTAACATGAACAGATTATATACAATACATTAATTACAGTATTTGTTCATGCTAGGAATGTGACAGTTGTTCATTGTTAACTAATTAACTAATGAAACCTTATTGTAAAGTATGATCGATTTATTTCATTCAAAACTGTCTCATTAATAACATGTTCATAATTTGTTCATGTTAGTAAACGTACTAACTAACATTACAATTATGTTGTAATAGATAAAGTATGACCGATTTCTTTAATTTATTCATTCATTCATTTTCCTTCCAATTAGTCCATTTATTAATCAGGGGTTGCCACAGCGGAATTAACTGCCAACTTATCCATCATATGTTTTACACAGTGGATGCCCTACCAGGTGCAACCCAGTACTGGGAAACATCCATACACTCTCATTTACACACATACAATTTATTCAATACACCTATAGCCAAAAACTATAGAATACATAGGACATGTCACTTGTATCTTTTTGAATGGGGAAAAGTGTAACTGTCAATATGTTGAATAAAGCCCCGCCTACAAGTACAGGAGCCAATTGTCGATCGCTATATGGTGAATAAAGCCAGCCTTCTAGTACAGGAGCCAATCATCAAGAGACTGACAAGACTCTTTCTGCAGATTGTGTGTGATTTGAACGTTTAGAAATGAAACTAGAGACAGTTGTTTAATTTTATTGGAGATTCCTAATCTGAAATTCAATAATAAACTCGACAAGCAGTTTTGTAGAATTTTGATGTTTCTCCATTTAGACAGAATGGCCGAGCATACTGCTCGAGAGGCATTTCAAAGATGGCTGCTGAGTGATATAACTTGCCTTAAAGGGACTTTGCTATAGCTAGTTTGCAAGTTCTTTCCATGTTGCGTGTGTTTCTTCTGGGTGCTCCGGTTTCCCCCACAGTCTAAAGACATGGGGTAGGTGAATTAGATTAACAAAATTTGCCGCAGTGTTTGTGTGTGAATGAGTGTGTATGGATGTTTCCCAGTACAGGGTTGCAGCTGGTAGGGCATCCGCTGCGTAAAACATATGCTGGATAAGTTGGCGGTTCATTCCGCCGTGGCAACCCCTGATGAATAAAGGGAATAATCTGAAGGAAAATTAATAAATGAATGAATGAATAAATCAATTAATGTATGTATGAGTAGATTTTATTTAAAACAGTGTTTCTCAACCACGTTCATGGAGGACCAGCAGCTCTGCACATATTCTAGGTCTCCTTAACCAAACACACCTGATTCATATCATCAGCTCATTAACAGAGACTGAAAGACCTGTAATGGGTGTGACAGACAAAGGAGACATACAAAATATTTATTTATATATATATATATATATATATATATATATATATATATATATATATATATATATATATATATATATATATATATATATATATATATATATATATATATATTTTTTTTTTTATATATATTTTATATATATATTTTATATATATATATATATATATATATATATATATATATATATATATATATATATATATATATATATATATATATATATATATATATTTTTTTTTTTTTATATATATTTTTTATATATATTTTATATATATATATATATTTTATATATATATATATATATATATATATATATATATATATATATATATATATATATATATATATATATATATTTTTTTTTTTATATATATATATATATATATATTTTTTATATATATATATATATATATATATATATATATATATATATATATATATATATATATATATATAATTTTTTTTAATATATATATTATTATTTTATATATATATATATATATATATATATAACTATTAAATGACTGAATTAACAGAAATTATACTATATTGTAATACATATCCTTTTTTAGCAAATGAGATGACTTGTATTATGATATGAGATTTTCGTCATATTGCTGAGCCCTAATATGCTGTGCTTCATAATGTTTATAACTCAGGAAAAAGAGCATTAAAATAATTTTTTTGTCTTTTTTATTGAATATTCATTGTTACCCTGAGAAATTAATCCTGCAATATAAACCACTGAAAAAAAAACATTTGTTTTGGTAATCTTTAGTCCAAGTCTGACCATTTGCCTCTGCGTTTGGAGTGACCCTCTTTCTCCCATGATGTCACTTTGACACTTCAGCCACAATATTCTTAACCACAAGGGAATTATGTCTAAAAATAAATCCACGCCTCCTACTCAATATTCCATTTCAGTATGAAGTACATCAACATAGTGAAAGAAGTCTGCAACTTCTTATTCACACAGACTTTTACTATCATTATGGGCATCCGAATAAATTCTCAATCAGTCACACTGTTGCAGTAATTCTACTGACTAGAAATTTATATGATATAAGCAGTATGATATGAATAGCACAACATTGTAACATACAACTGCATTGTTTGGATGTTTAATAACATTGCTCAACCAAATGTTTGCCTTTTTTTCAGTGAAAGGTCTTATTCTGTTTGTAACGGTGTAAGCTATAAACTCATATTGCTTTTTACCACCAAGGTGCTGTTTTCGCACCCGGGTTACTATATAAATGTGAGCGTTAGGTCCCCAGAAGACACGGTGATCTAAACAAATGAATAACCACTCATAATTCAACAATATTTCGTTGGACAAAATGTGCTGTGTAGGACTTTGTTCCATGCAACCTTACCTTTCGAAATAAACTGGGATTTACAACAATGGATGTGTTCATGTCATGTTATTACGATGACATACTTCATTTGTACATCTGTTCTGGTGTGTACTACTTGCAAAAATTAAGCAACTGCTTTGCTTATACACTTTTAATTGAAAAACATCTACCTTCAATCACTGCTTGTGGCTTATAGCTTTAGAATAATACATAGTTTGTCGAGATTTCTTACATTCTATTTGATGTAATCTTTTTGTAAACACTGACATGTTCAAAAAATCGCGCCTCAGTGCGTCGACGTCCTCCCGCTGGTTAAGAGGTTTTAAAAAAAGGGAAAATTCAACTTCAGTCATCATTTACTCACCCTCAGGCTATTCCAAAACATCCAAGTTTCTTCTTCTAAGCAAGAAATTATATAATGTGGTTACTAACCGCTTTATGCTCCCCTCTGGCTTCTATAGTATAGGAAACATACTATAAAATCCAATGGAGATGATAAACTGTGCGGTTATCACTTTATATCTTAAGGAAACTATCCCTTTAAGAATAATGTTTCAGTGTGTGTCAGTTTCAATTTCCCAAAATGTCATCGAAAAACAGCATAAATGTAGTCTGTATGATTCGAGTTGCAGTTTGTTCTATTCGTTTAAAAGCTATGTGCCAGTTTTGGAAAACCAGACTGAAGTTTAAGCCATTATTCTTTCAATTTTATTTTTCTCATTTTCTGAAGTTCTGAAGTTTTGTTTATACTTTGACTTCACATTTTGCTCTGTGCTGAATCTTGTGAATAACCGATTTTCATTCTCGACCGAAGCATTCCTAAAAGTAGATTACAGCCAAATTAGATGGAATATTTTGTGGTCAGTTTTAGTAAAAGTCTAGCCATGGTCCTATAATACATCTAGGCTAGTTTCCCCAATAAGCCTTTTCTCCTGCGTCTTCCTTTTATATAAAAGCATTTGATCTTGCCAGCATGTAAAGTCAGGGTATATATCATTTTAATAATGTGCATTTTCCCCACTGTGCCTGTGAAAGTAGGAGACACGCTATGCAGACGTGCCTAGAGAGAATAGAGAATGATCTATTTGAGCCAAAACTCATTTCCAGCCTGTCTCTTGCAAGTCTGATCTCTTTCTCTCTTGCGCTTTTTCTTTTGCTTTCTTCTTCTGTCCTTTTAAAGTATTCATACATGAGATTTCTCCCTATTGTCAGTTTTGCTGATTGTGTTTGATGAAGTGCCAGTAAATTACCAAATAGTGTGTGAAAGAAATGAAAATGGAAGATGGGAGTAATTCTTTCTGTAATACTTACAGTGTTATGAGAATCACTTGGAAATGTAATAATATTCTTTCAGTGATTTTTAATAACCGGATAGAAACCCTAAAAGTTTTTAAACATTGTTTTAGAGCCTTGAAGTGTGGGTTTGTCTTGAGTCACTACAACAGCAGTGCGTTCAGACTGGTGGAAATATCTTGGCTTTCTCTAAAATTTATTCAGACTAAAGAGAAAGTAGAGTAACTGTTACTGAAGTTCTTGAAGCTAATAGCACATTTTAGGTAAGTTTTGTTTTAGGTACTGTAGGTCAGGGGTTCCCAAACTTTTCAACCCGCAACCCCCAAAATAACAATGTCTGTCGAGACCCCCAATATCCTCTGAGGTGGTTATAAACATACAGAACTTGCATGCAATGTTGCAAACACACCAATACGCATACTTTATGGGGCCGCCATTTTAAAGAATGAAAGCGAGGCTGCGGTGGGAAGAAACCCGAAAGTATAGGATCAACACTGTAAACATTGCAACAACATGCTGTGGACTACAAACCTCCAGCTGTTACCGTGATTTCAAAGTGCAGATATGGTGTAAACATTATTTAATATCATTCAGTTCAGTTTAATTTAAACAATTTAAAGCATATTAGGCATCAAACAACATTACAATCTCTTTAAGAGTAATATACTGAAGTGTTCTCCTAGGCTTCGGTTCATGGCAGCAGGTAAACACAGGGAAAGACGCTTCCCTGCTTCAGCCTATGTAACCCGATGAGCGATAAAACAATGCAGTCCTCTGTAGCACACTCTTGTGTTGTCTGTTATAGTGTTGTCACATTACTTAAATTTTTAAAAACGTCCATTTCCTGCTAACATTTTAGTGCCGCTGAGCGCTTTCTTAGACAGCGCTGATTTGCCACAGTGTTTACCGGTGCTCAACAGAAATGTCTGTGATTGACCATGAAGGTCATCAGTTCACTGTTCTTCACCGATTGCAAACACAGAGACACGGACACTGGAGCGTTTTAAAGCTTGTCTGTGTTTGCACTTGGTAAACATTGTGAAGTGCGGTGAACTGATAAGCTTTACGGCCAATCACAATCATTTCTGTTGAGCATGTAAACACAATGGTAAATCAGTGCTGTTTAAGAATGCACTTCACAGTGCCTTAAATGTTAACGGGAAAGGGACGTTTTTTTTTTCATGTCAGTATTGAAATTCAGTATCGTGACAAGTCTAATATAGTAAAAGAATCAGTTAATTAACTTGAGTTTAATAAATGGCATCTAAACCGTGAGTTTGGGGAAAAAAAGCTAACTTGTGCCATTTCCCTGAACTTTCCCTTTTTATTTTCACCATTCATTCAGACCCTCGGGTCACCCGGAAGGCAGTGAAATGATAAATTAGTGTCACTTTCTCTTCACTGATAAGATATACTTATCAGATATGACTCCAGGCGATACTTCTGGGTTTCTTCCCACTGCAGCCTCGATTTTGATTTTAAAAATGGCGGTTGTGTGAAATCAGTCTATAGGCCCAAGTCTATTCTTCATTACATTTTTTTATGAATGTGTTTGCCATAAAAGGTGTCAGAAACTTGTTTCATAAACCTTATAACCAAGTCCCATAAAGTCAATCTGCTGCATCTGACGCTATTGATGTGTGTAGTAATTACAATATAACGTAATCACCCCAGGGGTTGCAATATATTGGAAAAATTGAAAGGCTATTTTTTAATGCGACTATTAACCTACTATGTTTTTATATTCTGTAGGTTATGGATGAAATATGGTAACTTTAATAAATTAATAAAATGAGTTAGATTTTTGGAAATCACCAAGCGCCACCCCCCCCTATCCCAACCCCCCCCCACCACACACACACACACACACACCCTTTATTGTCAAGTCCCTTACTTTAGAAACCACTGGTGCAGGTTATTTGACATATGCATGTTAGTTTAATGAAAGGTAACTAAAGAGCACTTTACTGCTGAACTGAAGTTTTTCTAGAATATTCTTGTTCCTCATATTCAGACTTTTGAACTTTGATTAATTTCTGGAATACATTTGTTTGGACATTTGTTTTATGTACCAGCCATTGTGTATCAATTCTGCTCAATTCTGATCAATGCTTTTCTGACACTTTCAAAATTGACCAAATATGTTTATAATGTTACAAAATATTTATTTTCTAAATGAATGTTGTCTCTTAAGTCTTTCTATTTATCAAAGAAGTCTGAAAATTAGAATGGTTTCTAATGAAGGGTTCCATGACACTGGGGACTGAAGGAATGACAATAATATAAAAAACAGATTTTTAAATGTATTTTAAAAAATGTAACTTTTTTAAAAAGTAATATTTTACAGTTTTACTGCAATATTTCATTTGAATAAATTAAGCCTATTACTAATTTTTTAGGTAAAAAGTAAAAAAAAGAGAACATTCTCAACTTTAAAAAAAAAAATACACAAACCTAATGTTTAATGTATTTTTGAATGATGAATTAAAATTTTTTGTGTGTGTTTTTGTGTATCTGCTTTAAAGGTCTGTGTTCCCAAATGGTCTTTCTCATGAATACTCGATCATTGCCACGTTCCGGATCAGGAAAACTACTAAAAAAGATCGCTGGTTTGTTCTGCAGATCTTTGACAAAGGTGGAACTTCACAGGTATGTTACAGATCCACAATTCATTTATTAAATCTATCCATCCATCCTATTATATATTCATCCATCCATCCATCATTTTATATTTCCATCCATCAATCCATCATTTTATATTTCCATCCATCCTTCAATATTTTTATCTATCCATGCATCATTTTATATTTTCATCCATCCATCATTTTATATTTCCATCCATCCATCATTTCATATTTCCATCCATCCATCCATCTATCCAATCCACATATCCATCTATCCAATCCAATTCATCAGTCTGTCCATCCATTCCAATCCATCCGTCCGTCCATCCATCCATTCATCCATCCTTTTACATTTTCATCCATCCATCCGTCCATCCATCCGTCCATCCGTCCATTCATCCGTCCATCCATCCATCCATCCATCCATCCATCCATCCATCCATCCATCCATCCATCCATCCATCCAGTAATAATAGAATATATATATATATATATATACAGTATTTATACACACTCTCATACTTTAAATAACTTCCATCTAATATAGTCCATGTATTTATTCATGTTATTCAGAAGAATCCTGACTCTTTTGCTAATATTTAAAAACATATTTTAATATTAAATAAACACAATGTTTTATGTAATTACCACTGTGTTAAGATTTTACATGCAAGTTTTTTGCATATGCATTCTGAGTAAATGAGACCCAGTGATCTATCAGGGCCTGCTCAAAAACCAATAATTTCCGCAAGATTGACAAAATTATCATTATATAAATGACACTCTTTTACAAACGGTAATAAGTTAACACTTCAGTCTTCTCTCATTAACTGCCTTAATGAGCCTCCTAATGTTCCTCTCTCCTCTCTTCATTTAGGTGTCATTAATAGTGGATGGGGCTAAGAAATCAGTGGAGTTTTTAGCTCTGGGTTTTTTGAAGAACAGCCTCCTGTATGTGTTCAAGAATCGAGACCTACACGCCCTCTTCGATCGACAGTTTCATAAGCTGGGAGTTTCTGTGGAGAGTAATGCCGTCTCCATCTACCTGGACTGTGAATTAATAGAGCGGCAAGTCACTGCTGAGAGATCTGGCATAGACGTCAGCGGACGCACCTTCATCACCACTCGATTGGAGGACGGACGGCCAGTCGATGTGAGTTTTTAGCGTTGGTTATAAATGAGACTGAACATGATATTATGGCAAATGTTATAAATATATTATTATGTGTATTTCAATTTAATCCGCACATATGAATTGTATTTTTTAATTTAATACAGATTTATTGTGACACTTCTAATTAACACAGGAAAGATATTTAATTATAATAACACTAAAAGTACAGAGGTGGTCATTTTAACCGTTTTTTGCAATTTAATAACTTGGAAAAACAACACTCTGACTTTTCCTAAATATGTGTATATTTCTTTCTAACATTGTTATTTAATTAAAATTTCAAAAGATCGACGAGTATTTCTACCTTTAATTAGCATAGCAGTCAAAATGGCCGCATGCATTTTAACAGTGCCTCCCACACATAGACTTTACTTGGGCGGGCCGCCCAGGTATATAATGGCCACCTAAGTATATTTGGTGGTGACACATGAATAACATTGTTATTTTCATCCTTTTATACTTTTTTGTGTTCGTCCAAGAAAGTCAAACATTCATGATCGATTAACCAATGGAAAATCTTTTCTCCCTCTGCATGAAGCGTCAACACACAGACAATCTCACAGACTCTGTAGACTTACAGAGATGCGCCTTTTGTGCCAAAATGCATCCGACCATAGTTTCTGAATCTCCTAAAATGTCCGGGATTCCAGTCTTACTTTCGCTTTCTAAAGTTGCTGTTATTTGCATGTGTTTTTGCATTACCTTTTCACAGTTGACTGCCACGAGAGAAACATTAAATGACCAATCTTTTAATAAACGACTCGGATAAATGTATATTCTCGCAGAGAACGGAATGTACTGGCTGCTGAATATTTGTACATCATTAAAAATAGCTAATCAACCAATTTGTCTTATTTAAATATTCTACACTTTTTATTATAGTAATTGTTATAATTGAGTAATGTTGTCTATTTTGTATTCCCTTTTTCTGTTTATTTCTCATTTGCTGTATATTTTATTAATTTAATTATGTTAATATATTATATACTTTATACATATCTAAAATGCTTTGGCAATACTGTAAATTTCATGCCAGTAAATCAACTTGTAGAGAAAAAGAGGACGAGCACATGGCTCCTAAATAGTATTGAAGTAGTAGTGGATTTATTTCAACAGCCTTTTTTAAAATAACTTTAACCCATTGAAAAAAAAGGTGTATAACAGTGTCATAATAAATAAAAATATAGTTTAAAAAAATGACGTTAATTTTTTGTTTGCCAAATGTAGTTGACCATTCATGTGCTGTGGGCAAAAGGTTTGTTTCAATCCGGCTACCACCACAAGTAGATTTCAAACCTGTGGGAAGCACTGTCTATTGTCTGCTACTTTCCCCTGTGACTTAAAATATAAGTGCCTCTGTTGCCCACTAACTTCTTGCTAAAAAAAATTTACTTTCTGTTGGCAAAAACATAACTTTACTTCAGATATGTCTTTCAAAACAGCATAATCAGTGCAGCAAAAAGTCTTCTCCCATGCTTGTATAAGTGAAAATGAAAGTGAAGCACATATGGTCTATAGCCGGTCCCACTTTATATCAAGTGGCCTTAATTACTATGTAGTTGCATCAAAAAATAAATACATTGTACTTACACATGCATGTATTTAATCAGTCATAAGTACAAAGTAAAAACATGTCTTTACACAATAAGTACATTGTATCAAATTATTAATTTCGGTGCAAGTACATTTAATATAGAGTGGGACTCAGTAGCCTTGCTATGTATTAATAGGTTGTACTGCCACAGATAGCATACTTTTAGGGTGATAACATGATTAAATATGATGACAGATATTCAAAGATTAATTTGAATTTCTCAATAGAAGCTTTGAATTTAAATATTACATTCTAGAATGCTGACTTTTATGATAACGGACAGAATAAGCGAGATGGTAATTTTAGTAGTTATAGAATTCTAGTAGTTCCAGTATTAAATGGATTTTAAATTTTACCTTTGACAATCCTAGTTGACATGACAACAATATTTAACCTATAAATATCCCTATTAGGGGCTGCACGATATCGGAAAAAAAATTACATTATGATTAAATTTTTCTGCTATACATATTACAATTTTACTATAATTTACAAGATAACTTAAGTAACTCTATTTGGAAAGAATTCAAAATTTTAGGGTAGTAAATCTGCATAAAATATACAAATTTGTACAAAATAAAATAAAAGCATAGATGAAAACAGAACAAAAATAAAAATGAAGTAAACATCTGGTTTTCAGTGGAGTCTTACATCACTGAGGTTCAGAAACGCAATAATCAAATAAAAATTAAGACCATATAGTCTTCATTCAATAAATAATGAAACAATCTTTGGTAAAATCACAGATTTTTTTCAAACTTGTGCTCAAATGGTTAAAATTCAATCGGAATCTTATAGTCACAGATTTTAAAAATACATTTAAATTAAAGTTTTTTCACACTATTACAACCTATTAGATTAGGTCAAGTTCTATTAAACCCAACATGACATTGCAGATCCTGTGATGTGACTATTGAAGTTTCGCACATTGTGATATCGATGCTGAAATGATAAATTGTGCAGCCCTAATCCCTATTCTCTTCTGTACTACTAATTTCACAACTATTTTTTTAGTTAAATTCTACTAAATCATGACATCCCTAGTTAATACAATAATGATACTTCATCTTCTTAAATATTTACAATTATCATCAATATTGCTATAGATCACTAATAAAAAAAAGCACTAACCTGGTTAAAATGGAATTTGGCTATATATGCAAATCTGTTGTATTTATTTGGTCATTTATGTGTGTTCATGCTTGTAAATGTCACAGGTCGAGCTTCAAGAGATCCTGGTCTTCTGTGATTCTAGAATAGCCGACTTAGACAGATGTTGTGATTCTCCTGGAGCTACGGTAAGATGTTTGGGTTTATGATGCAGCAGCATTAATGACATGAACTCTGTCATCTTTCCTAAGCGACTGTAAATCCAGCCTGTAATTTTGCACTGAACTCAGAGGCTTGACATATTCATAATAAAATCTGAAGAGGCCAGTCATTTAACAATTATCGAGTAACATAAATCAAAATCATTCAGGTAATGTTTTGAATATTGAAGTTTTGTGTCCATTTTTTATTTTTTACTTACTTTTAGCTGTTGTGGCAATTGGAATTAGTTATTTTTTAAAGGCTCTGTTACAAATCAAAGGAGTTCCTTTGTACTGTAGATAACTGTGGCCCTTGACTCTTGATTTTAAGATCAATTAAGACACTGATGAATACAGGTGGTATATTTGACCACTCCAGAAGTAAAACAAAATAGCTTCAGTGAGTAACTGGTCCTGGGCTTCAGGGTGATATGGCTGTGGTAACATAATGATGAAAAATAAATATTAAAAATGAGCAAAAATTGAACAAGAACATAATATTCTTATTTACAAAAAATATGGCACCTTTAGATGTTTATATATAAAAAATCTGAATTAGAATTTTTATCAAAGGTCCCTAAAGTCCTTTAAGCGTAACCATTAATAAAAAAGAAATTATAAAGGCTTCATACTGTGTGTAACATACATATGACACAATTAAACATTTACAACTCAACTTACATTTGTCAGAAATCGGCTGACATATTAACCTTTTAATTAGTTACGTTCTGCATGACTTCATTTGTACTATATTTCATTCCTCCTTGATTTTTGGCATTGACTAAAAATCTTTCAGCTGTGCTGTTAAATGAATTTAAATATTTCGTCTTGTTTTCTCTTCATTTCAATGATTTTCACTGAGCTCATTGCAATGAAAGACCATTGAGAATAGTAGAGGAAACAAGAAAAGAAGGAATTTTCCTCTCTTTAGAACAAACAATGCGATTCTGCTTTAGAATTTGGCTTAAGGAATGTACAGTGTTCTACATTTTGTCCACGTAGGCAGTGAAGTCTGTTTTGGAGCAGAGCCATAGTGATTCCATGTATTGTTCTTGGACTGATCGTTTTCACTGTGGACAAAGCCCTTGAGGGTGTCCTTTTAGCTCGAGTTGCTCCAGTCGATAATTTCTGATTAATTAAAGGCAACATCCTGTCCTAAACGATTGGATTAGTGAAAATCCACAAGCCTGCTCAATGCTGTAATTGGTACATGGTCTTTACAGTTGTGTGTTAATCCCCCTCTCTGACTAGTTGGTATAATGTTTCTTTAGCGATTGACTTACATGAAAATGGAACGGTCCAAGTGGCCAATGGGGCTGGTCACGTAAATAGGCAACACAGGGGATTTCCTAGGTTGCTAACTTTTTAGGAGACGCAGTTTAGTGAGAGGGTATTTTTTGGTTGGAGAAAGGATCTAAATAATACAATAATTCAGTTATGATTCCATTTAGTGATTGAACCAATGCAGGGAGTTTGATTGACAGGAAATCTGATAATCATGACACTGATTTGTTTGATGCGTATTTCTAAGCATATTAATATTACCTGATTTATTACATGTATAGTCAACCAAAGCCCTTTACTTGGAATAAATGTTAATTGAAATAATAACAGTGTTTACCTATGCCACAGGACCCTTTCTACAGCTTTAGAAAATTTTGGATGAATATGATTTACTAGGTGTGGGTTTGTGTAATATTTAGATTTAGTTTAATTCTGATATCATGTTTTTTTTCTCCAAATTTCAAATACAGTTATTACTGTTTAGAGCAGAGGTGTCCAAACTCGGTCCTGGAGGGCCATGCCATGCAGATTTTAGCTCCAACTTGCATGTTGGATGCATGGATGTTTCTAGAAAGCCTAGAAAGAGCTTGATTAGCTAGCCCAGGTGTCCCTGATTAGGGTTGAAATTAAACTTTGCAATTTTAAGACAGTGACAACTGGTCAAATTAATAAATATTTTTATTCATTGTAATTGAAAATCAGAGTTATTCTACTAAATCTTGCTTTCTAAGACTTTTTGAAGTTAAAAAATTCGTATTTAGTTTAAAAAGAATAAAACATGTATGTATGTATGTATGTATGTATCTATGTATCTATGTATTTATGTATGTATGTATCTGTCTGTGTGTCGATTGATCTGTCTATCGATTGTTTTATCTATCTATCTATCTATCTATCTATCTATCTATCTATCTATCTATCTATCTATCTATCTATCTATCTATCTATCTATCTATCTATCTATCTATCTATCTATCTATCGATCGATTTTTTTCTTGACTGAATTATGATTTTTCAAGTTCATATAAAATAAATTAATTTGAAGGTAGCTTAATTGATATTGTTTTCCATTTAATTTGATGGAATAACATATAAAAAAACCCCATAAATGAATAACTGTTCAGACAAAAAAAAAAAACTGTACCACAACAAGGCTACATCACACAAACATAGAGTACAGTTTTCTATATACCAGGTGGGCCATTTATATACACCTTAATAAAATGGGAATGGTTGGTGATATTAACGTCCTGTTTGTTTGTGGCACATAAGTATATTTGAGGGGGCTCATGAAGGAATAAAGTTACGTTAAAACCAAGCACACCTTTGTTTTTCTTGTGAAATCCCCAATAAGTTTGATGTGTCACATGACCCTCTTCCTATTGAAAAAACAAAAGTTGGATCCAAGATGGCGACTTCAAAATGGCCACCATGGTCACCACCCATTTTAAAAAGGTTGCCCCTTCACATATACTAATGTGCCACAAATAAGACGTTAATATCACCAACCATTCCCATTTTATTAAGGTGTATTCATATAAATGGCCCACCCTGTAGATGTGTTTAAAATGCATCAAACATCCCATCTTCACAGAATTAAAAGGAGATAATTGATAATTGTGGGCTAGAACTGAATATTTGAACACTGTTTTATGCATTTTTTTTGTATTTGCCCAGTGTGAACCGACAGTGACCCACAACCCTACAGCAATCCCTCTGGTCACAGGATACCTTCAGAAAATGCTGTCCATGCCAGCCCAGCTGCCCACTGATCGATGCCACTGTCCTGCTCTCAAGGTAAAGCTAAAGCAAGAAAACCTTCTTAAAATGGCAACTTAGCACTCCACAATGGATCCCGAGGTAATGCCGCATGCGAAATGAATGGCCAATTAAAGCGCATTTATGCCAGTCCGTATACCTGGATGACAGCCAGAGATGGAAATAAAAGCTTATTAGAAGCAATTTAGCACAAATAAAGGGCTGTTTGGGCCCAGACATGCACTTCATCAGAAGCTGATGTTCAGCTAATCTCTTCTGAAGTACAAAGAGCCAGAGTTCAGGCCAGGACGACTCTTTGAATTTTGATCACAGCATTTTAGACCTGATACGGAGAAGCGATTTTTAGCATATTAACATTGCATAATGTGACTTATGTGTATTTGAAAGGGGGATCAAGGGCTTCCGGGTTTGGCAGGACATTCTGGACTAAAGGGAGATAAAGGAGACATGGTAAGGAATGGGTTTCATCAGTGTTAAATAGAGATTCCTTTTTTTTAATAACACAAAATTGCCTAGTTCTTTGTTTGGTGACATTTAATAGATCTTTCTTTGACATGACGGAGTGCATGTGCATTACAATTCATAACTTCTGGTTTTCAGCACAGATTTCTAATTCTTAGAATTAATATTTAATATTTCTATTCGGTTTTTAATTTGCAAAATAAACTTTGTAAACTAGTGTCATTTATTTACATTAATTTACATTATTTTTAAGTAATGCAATCTGGTTACATAACAGATTACATGTAATCTAAACAACTACCTGGCACATTTTAATGAATTAAATTTTATTTTTAATTAAATATAATTTAATTTAATTTTACATAATTTTATTTGTAATTTGATTTAATTCAATTTTTATTTTATTTTATTTTATTAAATTTTGTTTTTTATTTATTTTCTATTTTATCTTATTTTAATTTAATTTGTTATTTTAATTTAATTTAATTTAATTTAATTTAATTTAATTTAATTTAATTTAATTTAATTTAATTTAATTTAATTTAATTTAATTTAATTTAATTTAATTTAATTTAATTTAATTTAATTTAATTTAAAAGGTATAGTTCACCCAAAATTGAATACAGAATTGAATACCCAAAATTGTTATTTTACTCTAAGACCATTCAAGATTTAGGTGGTCTGTCTATTGAAGTCATATTAGTAAAAGTGCAATCATTTTACTCCATAATTAAATTATTTTTATTATTGGGCTTCCAAAGTGCAGCATCTCAACTAAATAGAAAAGTCATTTAGACCTTGAATGGTCTGGGAATGAGTATACAAATTATCCATAAAGGTGTTTTTTTTTTCCCCTAAATGAAGTCTTAGCAGTAAATAGTCACGTTCCCTTCATCGTGAGAGATTGGAGCCTTAAAGAATGACTGGAATCTTTACAAGTGAACAGCTGATGATATGTTTGTAGAGGACAAATGGTCTTTAAGGTCATTAGCCTAATTAGTTTGTTGTGTTTTGGAATAGAGACGTTTCTTGACAAGAGCCACTTGTTTAGTTTGGGGTGGGAAATTTGGAATACCTTTTGGGAACAAGCAGTCAGTCAATCACATTCCTGTAGGACCAGTTTCTATGGATGAGTGTGTGTTTTCTTTTTTTAACAATGTAGCCATTTTTCTTTTTTTTGGGAGGAAGGGGGGGGGGGGGGGGGGGGCATATTAAATTTATCAGATGAATGTGGTGTGGTGGAAAGAGTATGGAAAAATCTTAAGTAAAAGTAATAGTATCTGTTGCAAATATTACTCAAAGTATGAGTTGAGTAAAAAGTAGCCCATCTAAAAGTACTCAAGAGTATTGAGTATTACATTGTTAAAAGTTGATGCATGCTGTTTGTGCATGCAAGTGTGTATGTGAAAACGTAATATTCTGTAGTACATTTAGTGATTTCAGTCCTCATAATTTGGTGATTTCAGTCCTCATACAGTAGACATCCTCATCATCTAAACAGTCTCTCGGTCATTTTGTGTAATTATTTTGTGTCTTCTTGGACACTTCTAATGCTTCCACACTGTATGTTTGTTGCATTTATAAAGTGATAATGTCTTGAGGTTGTTTTGTATGATGCGATTTGATTGGATGAGAATCACAGGACTTATTATTTATCCTTAAATAAATTAAATAAATTTGTGACTGCAGGTTGAAGCAAAATAGTGAATTTAAAGTACGGATACACCAGTGTTTCTCAACCCTGCACCTGAAGGCATACCAGCATTACACATTTTCAACCCATTCCTATTCAAACACACCTGAATCAAATCATCAGGACATTAAAAGAGACTCAAAAACCTGAAATGAATGTTCAGATAAAATATATACTGTTGGTGTGCCTCCAGGAACAGGGTTGGAAACATTGCGATACAGCACTAAGTGAAAGTAATGACCCGTTTCCACAAAGTGGTACAGCATTGTACGGTACGGGTCAACTTTATCAGGCTTGCGTTTCCACAGCCAAAATGGTACCAATGGTGGCCGTGGTGTATGACAGAATGTTTCAGTCGACGTCATTCTTGCTTGAGGAAATGTCAAAGTAAAGCTGTACGGGTCATTCACATATCATATGAGAAGAACAAAACAGATGCTTTATACACATAAATACTTGTGTATAAATGTTCATTACTAACCTATGGACATGATTTAATTATAACTGCAGATCAATGATTGATGACTGTAATGTCTGCAATTATATAATATAAATAAATGCAACATATATGAAGACAAACAGACCCTTACAGTCTCTGATATGTTACCAATTACAGAAAAACTATGCACAACATAGATTTAGTCCTTATTTGGATTTAAACAAAACACGCAACATATAGCCTAGTCAGTGCAAACCTCTCATCTGCGTCTTAAGCAGTTTTTTCAATCTTCAGCACCACAGAGTTAGAGAGTATTTCTGTCATTCCGAGTTCCTAATAGTCGAAAAGGCGATGATAATAGTTAAACATGGCAGTTTGTTCATGTTTTAAGTTGCTGAAACAATCATTTGCTCCTTTTGCTTTTTTCCGGCTTCTCCTTTGTTTTTTCGCATGTCACTCTTGTGTTTGTCTATTTCTGAAAGCATCGGGTGTCAGAAGCAGTTCAATAATCACTCGCACGTTATTATCATCAGTTCAAGAAGTTCATTATTTCAAATATAGACGCGCGGCTCGCGCACATGAGAAAGCGAAACCGCTTGCGCTTTAGAAGGCCTTGTAAACAACTGTGGGGCAAAGGGTAGGTTCTGCTCATCTTCTTGGATTTGTGGCTGTTCATCAAGACGACGACGACAAGGTTTGTTTAAGCTCAGGTCGACCATGGCTCATTATTATATGTATATAGTATTACGGTGTAATGTCTCGGCTGTGTATTTAAAAATGGCGCTTCCTTTGTTTTCATTCTTCTGCTTGTACATGAGCTAGTGATGAATCTCCTGTAAACCAATAGCGTTGCGCATCTGGCTCCGCCTTTTGGTACGCTTTTGTTGTGCGAGGTATCCTTTCGAAAGGGTACCCAAAAAGTGGTATGGTATGGTACGGTTCGCTTTTTAGTACTTTTTGACAGTAGAAACGGCTATAAAAGCGTACCGAACTGTACCACTCAATGTAAACGGGCCATAAAAGTACATATTTTTAAAACTACTTAGTAAAGTACAATTCCTGAGAAAATTTGGGTATTAGTCATTTGTAACTTTACACTACTGCTCTCCAATGTGGTACATAAGTACAAGTACATAAACAATTAGAATTTACAAATAATAGCAATTTTTTGAGAGTAACAAAGGAACGCTGCCACATGTACCAAAGTAAAAGTTTTTTTTTCCGATAAAAAATTTACTTGAGTAAAATTACACATCTTTTAAACATACTCAAAAAGTACAAGTTTTCCAAAATTTTACTCAAGTGAATGTAATCCATTACTCCCCATCTCTGCACAGTAGGTGTTACCGGATGACTGGGGTCTGTTATTGTTGTATTTTGGTGACTCCTGCTGCTTCAAACGTCACTTTTCCCTTATTGTGTTCTCCGGGAAAAAAAAAAAAGAATAAAAATAAAAATCACTGTTCAATGTCAAACTAAATGCATCTTGCATTTAATTTCTGACCTCAAATAGGATGCAGCACTGTGCTCTCCAAATCTAATAGAATAAGGAACAAGTGTAATTACTTTTGGTACAAGAACACGACATTTTGTTATTAGCACGAATTGAATTTATGATGCATTTCCAAGATATTTCATCCGAGTTATGAATGTAACTTTTTTTATTAGCGGTCTGCTGAAGGTGAAAGTGAGCTTCATTGTTTTGCAGGTGCCTCTGTGCATGATAAATCCTCTGTTTTGGCCGCTGGAATCTCAAATAACGTTACGTTAGACAAGCAGATAATTGGATAATTCAGCATTTCGTGACACTCTGGGCTATTGTTTCTTTTTTGGGGGGTTGGATTACTATAGATGTGCATGTTTAGGTTCTCAAGTTATCATGGCTGGAATGCTGTACAGCTCCTGTGGAATAAGTGGACAATCCCATGGGATATTCTAGGATTGTGTTTAACACTTGATGGAGAGTCAGATCTCCATTTGCAGTAGTTTGAAGTCAATAGGTCATTGCAGGGAATTTAG